>NW_004524609.1:17168016-17171755 GCF_000260255.1 Octodon degus | reverse complement strand
AGGGGGCAGGGCTGGCTGGCATGTGGTGCTGGGGGATTGAACCGCGGTCCCTGATGCTTTTGCTAAGCTTGTTCTAAGTAGGTGCTTTAGACCAGAATTCTCTTTCAAAAACACAAAAATGAACTCACTCCCTGGCTCCAAACAATGCTGAACAGGGAATGAAATTCAAGCTTCAAAGCCAGCTATTATTCAAGGTCCTCTATAAATCTTGTCCCCAACTGTCCTTTGCCCAGAATGATTTTATTTTCATCTCTGTTCTTTTTTTTTTCACATATTCATTCCTTTTTTAATTCAATAAACATTGGTTTAGCACCTTACCTTATTAAGAACCAGAGCATAGGGCCGGCGAGATAGCTCAGCGGACCGCAGCTCCTGCTTAGGCAAGCTTAGGCAAGTGCAGGGACTGTGATTCAATCCCTAGCACCATATGCCACGCCAGCCCTGACCCCAACAGTGGGCTGAGCTGGCCAGAGTCTGGGTATAGTGGCACATACCTTTAACCCCCATGCTGGGGAGGTTGAAAGCAGGAGGGTCACCACAAGTCCAAGATGCATAGTGAGACCCTGCAACAACCAAATACATGAAAAGAAAAGAAAAGAAAAGAAAAGCAGAGCATAGGAAGATAACATTGGATGAAAGCAGATATTGGTTCTGGGTGGGTAGCTCAGTGGTACAGCCCTTGCCTAGCATGCATGAGGCTCTAGTTTCAATCTCCAGCAAGGCAATCTAAAACAAAAGATTTTTCTGTAAGGTACTCAGCATATACTGTAGGATGCACAAATGGTTAAAACCCAGGATGTCAAGTGCTGGAGCAGCCCACGTTGCTGCTCTTTGAAGCTTCTATTTCTTCCTCTTCCACTGGTGCAGGCACTTGCCACTTCCATTATATGTTGCCTTAAATTAGAATGACTGTGTAAGCACTGGTCTGTCTCTTCCGTGATATTATAAGTTGCTTGAGTTCTGAGACCATAGCAACTAATTTCCTCCTAACTTTTCATAGCATGTGATATTTTTAAGAATCCCATTAAATATCAGTTGGGTTGAACTGAATGAGCCTTCAATGAAGCCTTTATTCTGAATGCATTCAACACGTCTCCCCATCACAAGGACCGAGTGGAAGCACCCTCAGGCACGATGCTCTTGCTGTCCTACCCTGCCCCCACCTTTAGTCAGTTCTTTATACACTGATGTTCTTGCATCACCAAGCAAGGACGTGAAGCCTGGGGCAATGGCTTGGCTTAAGCAGAGAATTTGTGCAGTGGGAGGCATATTGTGCATCTGCTGAGATTTAGGGTAACAAAGGAAGACCTGAAGTTTTTTAGCTTCCAGCTGAGAATTGAAAATAGCCGACCCATGGGGCTGGTGAGATGGCTCAGTGGTCTAAAGCACCTACTTAGAACAAGCTTAGCAAAGCACAGGGACCGTGGTTCAATCCCCCAGCTCCACATGCCAGCCAGCCCCGCCCCCTGGTGGGCTGAGCTGGCCACACACACACACACACACACACACACACACACACACAAATAAATAAATAAATAAATAAATAAAAAGAAAGAAAATAGCCGACCCAAGCATTGGTCAGTTTGGCTGGTGGTTTGTGTTGTAATATGTAGTCCTCATTCTGCCTGCTTCGGTGCAGCTGCGTGTTGTTTTTTGTGCATGCTGATAGGGGCTGAGGGACACAAATGTGGCAGGAGGCTGGGTGTGCTGCCGCTGGTCACGCAGCTGGAGGTAGAGCCAGACTTGCTGCTCTAATGGACCTCAAGGAAGGAATAGAGCACTGACAAGGGGCAGACCAAAAGCCACATAAGCAAGGAGGATGGGAAGGAATAAGAAACAGCATCCCATCGAACTTGGTGGTACATTTCTGTAACCATAGCAGTCTGGGAAGCTGAGACAGGTGAATCATACATTTGAGCCCAGCCGGGGCAACTCAGCAACTAAGCAAGATCCTGTCACAAGAGAAACATTCTAAAAGGTCTGGCAAAGTAGCTGAATATGAAGCTCCCAGGTTCAATCTCCAGTATTGCAGAAAGAAAAAAAAAAAAAAAAAAAAAAAAAGCAGAACATCTTGCTTTTGATTATTTAACATAATCTCCCAAGACTGACCGTGAAGGCCACCTTCAGTACTGTGGACAGAGATTGGGCCTCCGGGGCACACATGAGGCCATCAGAGGCCAGCGCCTTCCGGCTTCACATGGATAAAGGAAAGGACAACTCAGGTCTGGAATCATCTCCAGTTTCAGTTCCATCCCTGATTTAGGGACCTCCCGCAGGCGGGGGTCCTGTGGTTCTGCCCCTGGAGGTTCTACACACGCAGGATGCATATTTGTTCATTTCACAGCTCACTGACAAGTCCCTCTCCTGTCCCCGCCCACTGCAGTGGGTTTTTCCTGTCTGCTTGTGTGATCTCCGTAGCCCAAAGCAGCTTTTGGGGTTTTTCTCTCTTCTCTAGACAAAAAAAAGAAAGGTTTTTATTGGAATTTGATGTCAGGAAACATCTCACTGGGTTGTCAACTTCGGATAATCTTTTTTTTTTTTTTTTTTAAGACAGGGTCTCACTGTGTAGTACAAGCTGGCCTTGAATTTGCTATGTAACTCAGGCTCATTTTGAACCCACAGCAATCCTCCTGCCTCAGCCTCCTGAGTGCTGAGATCATAGGCTTGCACTGCCATGCCTGGCTTGGATAAGAAAATGTTTATGAAAATATTTTGTAAATACCTTCCGCAGCCAAGCATCCTCCAGCTCTGCCTCCAGAGAGTTTTGTATGCAAGGATTATTATTATCATCCTGCCCACCCTTCTCGTTGGATACTGTCCTCTATATTTAGATAAGTCCTTTCCCTGTCTTCTGCTTTCTCCAAACAGAAAAATGACTTAAAAATTTTTCAAAAGACCAATGGAAAAATGTAATGAAATGACCAATCTTCTTATGCGCAGCTCTTGATTCAGAGAGGCTGACAAGACGTCCGGGTCTTTCTTGGCAAACTCCCTGCCACTCCTGATTTGCTGCACCGTGGACTTCCAGGGGCTCAGGGGCTGCGATAGGAGTCAGTCCTCTCGCTTAGCGGGACACTGTACCCTGTGGCCCCCCAAGGTCAGGCAGAGCACTCAACCTGAAAATGCTACAGTGTAAATGTGTGACTCGGCTTGAAGTGCCCAGGCCTGCCGGCTCTGCTTCCTACAACAGGCTCTGGTCAGGCGCTGTGCTCACTCCAGCACATAGCCTCCAGCTTCCTGCAGGACGTTCAGTAGTGGGGGGCTCTGCTGTGCCCCAGAAATGTATAACCACAGTGACGCAAAAGCAGGACCCATGTGACCTTCCTCCATACCCTGAGGATATAAGGGCCTCTCTGAACTTTTCCCATGGCAGGAATCAGGAGCCTTCACCCCACAAGGCTCGGGAAGTACCCAGAGCTGGGGCACTGGCTGCTGTAACACATGAGCCTAAACTGGGTGGCAGGAAGCCATGGAAATGACTCTTTCATAAGCTCCTCAGAGAAAAGCTCTATCCAGCTTCTGGGGACAGCAGGTGTTCCTTGGCTTGTGGTCACATTACTGGTGCCTCTCCTGCCTTCTTCCTTTTGCCTCCCCATGCCAAATCTCTCTTCTTTCCCTTCCCTCTTTCCTCTTCTCTCTTCCTTGCTTTCTCTCTCTCCTCTCTCCTCTCCTCTCCTCTCTCCTCTCATCTCTCTCCTCCCCTCTCCTCCCTTTCCCCCCTTCCCTCCCCTCTCCCTTT
>NW_004524609.1:17161402-17167786 GCF_000260255.1 Octodon degus | reverse complement strand
CTGAACCCAGGGCCTTTGTGTATGGCCTCACTATGTCACTAAATTGCCCAGATTGGGCTTGAACTTGGAATTCTCCTGCTTCAATCACACACACACACACACACACACACACACACACACACACACACACCCCAGTGCTGAATCTCCTTCTCTTATGAGGGCCAAGCAGCCAATGAATTTAGGACCCACCCTAGGTCCACATCGATCTCATTCAAGATCTTTAACTTACAAGGATACTTTCCAATGAGGGCATCTTCATAAGCATGGGGGCTAGGAATTGGAGATGTCTCTTGGGAGCCCCTGTCTAACCTTGTACAGTCAGCTAGAAACAAACCTCTGCTGGGAGGAGAGGACATACAGGGTGACAGGAAAGGATAGAGAAGAGGCCTGCAGCCCCCAAGGTGGCCTCTAGTGCCTGTGGACATACAGCCCTGCCTCCACTGCCTGAGAGGCAGAGTGAGGCGGAGGAAGGCCCGGCTGGCCTGTTCATCACATTGGAGTCCCTTGGCCCAAGAAGGAACTGGGAATGAAGCCACCATTGTCCTTGGCAGCAAGAGCCAGCCTCTGTTCAGTTTCATAAGCACCTGGAGAGGAGCACAAATCACCTTGCCTGACCACTCAGGCATGGGGAGGACTCCTTGAGGACCACCTCTTAGTGTTCAGGAGAGCATGCAAGAAACCCAGTGTTAGGATGCTGAGCTATTTCACACCTGGGGACACTGAGGCACAAGGTGGTAAGCATGTTTCACCCCTCAGATAATTCAGAACTCCAGAGCCATAGGACATCTTTCCATAGGACATTTAAATGTAGTACCTCAGGGCCCAGGGAGATAGCTCAGTAGAATTAAGCACTTGCCTGGCAAGTGCAAGGGCCTGAGTTCAATCCCCGATTCCGCCACATATATAAAAAAAAAGTAGTACCTCATTTGATTTAGTTAAAGATTAGCAGCTCCCACAAGAACAAAAATAGCTCTTTCCACTGTGAGCCAAGGGTATCAGGCCCACTGCATGATCATGATCCTCACAGCAACCCATTTCACAGACGGGGCACCAAGGCACAGAAAGGGTAAATAATGTCCAAGCTGGAGGATTTGAACCTAGTAAGTTTGTCTCCAGAGCATATGGGATGCTTCCAGTACATGCACTTCTTTCTGTTTAACTCCATTTTCTCCTGCTTTGGTTGGTATCATTCCTTCCTCCTGCTCACCAGTTTCGAGATCTTTTGTTCATGTGTCACAGCAAAAATCCCATCTCCTGTTAGTATATAAGAGCTGGCACACGCAGGTGTCATCCTGCTCAGGAGTGAAATCCTGCACTCTGTGGGCGGCTGAACACTCCAGCGCACAGGCAAACCAAGAGTGGGTGTGGAGGTGCACATACCTGCAATCCCACCCCTCAGGAAAGCTAAGGCAGGAGGATCTCAAACCCAAGCCCCACCTGAGCAACTCTGCAAGAGTCTGTCTCAAAATTTACAGATACACAAATACACAGGCCTGAGATATAGCTCAGTATGAAGGCCTGGGTTCAATTCCCAGTACCTCAAAATGGCCTTAAAAATTCCTGGAGGGTCCCTGTGTAGCAGCCAAATTGTTCTCCCATCTCATTATTGTTCTGAGATGTATAACAGATCTGCCCTGCTACAGCCATGCTGCACCCACCATGGGGGGCTGAGGTTGCAGAGAGGAGAGGAGGAAAACAGAGAGGGTCTTTGGTGACCCCACAGCTCCTGCCATGCCTGGAGCCTCATTCTGCACTAGACTCCCAGGCCCAGGACGTCCTCAGTCCCCCCACTGTGCAACTTAGTGCCAGGTTTTGTTTTGTTTTTTTTTTTTTTTTTGCTTGGACCTGAAAGTAGCACATGCACAGGCTCATTTTAGAAACACTTTGAACATGGAAAAGCCAAGGAGAAAATAAACTGTGTAATCATAACCACAGCTCTTCTTCTTGCTTTTCCACCCCTCCCACACAAGGCATATTTGACGGCACTGGGATAATATGGGAGTACAAAAGCAATACACCTACTATTAGTTAAAGAGAAATGCAAAGAGCATGGTTACTGAAAGCACAAAGTAAATAGCTCCTGCACGCATATCTCCTTAGTAAGGGACTCTTGAGACTCTCCAGTGTATCAGTGCCTTCTAATGTATGGTCTGCTGCTATCTGATGAACGTGTTAACCTTCTAAGTGTAGATGAGTAAACCATGGTGTCACGAAGACAAGCTTAATGCCTGGGCTCTCCGAGTGGGAAGGAGGAGGAAAAGGAATGGGGAGTGCAGTTTCATGCCTCTCTGCAGTCCTCTTACTCATTCTGAGCTGATTTCCTCATCCGTAAAATGGGAATACCGTAATAATACCTAGTAGAGTTGTAAGCGAGGTAACATGTACCAGGTAGCTGTAACAAAGGATGGTTGTGATTCTGAGATATTGGCTGACTTCCTTTGTCTCTTTCTGGACTCATCTACCACTTTCTGAGGTCTCTTTTTCCTGCTTCCTGTTGCCTTTGCTTTATCTTAGCCAGGGGTCTCTAGTTGCTGACAACAGGATCCACTGCAGCTAACTCAAGCTGAGATGAGCTTATAAAGGGACGCAGAGCGCACAGAGTTGGCCGGAAACGCAGGCATGAGGCAGGCTTCCAGGAGAGCTTGCATGGCATGCACACCGCAGCCCCTGGGGGAGGACAAGTCAGGAAGTGGCTGCACAATCCATGTGTTGCAGTCCATGCCAGCACCCCGGATGCCCTGTCTCTGCTGCCACAGTCAGCTCTGAGACAAAATCCCCTGCAGGAACATGTGATTAGCTGACTCTAAATCACACTTCTGAACCCCAGCAGGTTTCCTATTACCACGGGATAAGGTGATACTTACAATCAGAGAGAGCCGAGAAGGCCCAAGAACTCTGGGCAGGGACTGTGCACTTGGAGCAGTGGTAGAACAGTTTCCCAGTACATGGGAGGCTCTGGGTCTGACTGCCTGCCCCGGGAAGGAAGAAAGCAAGTGCTGGGGCAGCCCCAGATTATGGATGCCTTTCCGGCTCAGGGAATGAATACAACGCAAAGCGATGAATGCCTGCGATGAAGTTGTGTCCCTCCGTCCTCACCCATCAGAGACCGTCTGCAAGGAGCAGTCAGGCGACTGAACAGTCCATTCCCCGGCACCTGTTTCATGGACCTTTCTAGTTTCGCATTTTAGGAAGGTGCTTGCTAACTCTAATCACCAGTTGATAACCGCCAAGGTGACTGGTGCAAGGAGCCCAAAATGGTGTCCAGTATATTTGAAGAATTTTTTAGTAAGTGGAAATCCAGACAGAAGGGTCAGCCCAAGGTCAGATTCCTGGAGTTGCTCCTGAGGCGTTTAAGTGGTTGCCTTTCCCCTGCAAGGGATCAGGATAGCCCACAAAGGCTCCAACTTTCTAAACAGCCACAGCTTTTGCAAGGAGGGGTGGAACAGGCAGGCTCAAGCGCGGGTTGGCAGGCATGATTATGTAACACAAGTACAAACTTCTGGAGCGTTAAGGGCCCCTTGAGATAAGCTATCCCCTTGTGGCCTTCTTGGGGATAAAGAAAGACACTTAATCAGTTACCTCCAGCTATGCTGGTGACAATAGTTTGAATTCACTCAGTGTAAATTACTCATCAAGTACATACTCTCTTATCCTGCAGGTAGATAGAAGACACACTGTTTGTTGGCCTGACAGAGAGCTCCTCCCGTCCACTGCAGCCCAGGGACAGCAGCGCCTCTCGCTTCACTCTCGCTGTTGGCTTAGTGCAGTGCTGAAAAAGACCACGTGTGACTTAAGCCTCATCCTCCCAACCCCCCGCCCCCCAAAGCAGCAGGTTATCTTTGCAGGCTGTAACCTGGGCCACTGAGGACAAGCAGCCTCGGGAGCCTCTCTGGGCTACATTTTTCACCCTGCATCACTGCGTGCAAAGGTTTGTTTTTCTGGATGTTACACCACCTCTCCAGTCCCTCCTTAGGAAGCCAGCAAGGCCAGAGTTGTCTTCATCCTGTTGACGGTGGTGCGTGGTTACTGGGAGGTAGTCATTTCTTTCCCATTTCAAACCCCCTGGGACTACTTTTCCAGTCAAAGTCTGTGCTCCCTAAAAAAAACAAAAAAAGGCATGCTGAATAGGCTAACAGGAGCTAAATATAGACGGCTGCTTCGAGGTGCCCTGCCTGCACCTATGTCTGCACGCACATTAGCACAATTATGGGAAGGGGGCAGAACTATAAGGAGGCTTTTCCTGGACTTAGGAAAAGCACACTCTTCTCCAGGTGGGGCCGAGGCTGTCCTTATGTTCAATGGCACTCCTGGATAGGCAGATTAGCATGCTCCGCACTTGGGTCACCTTGGGACGTGGTGACACCCAGGAGCGCCTTACATAATAGAAAAGTGTCTACTGTCACTGGGAAGGCATGAGGCTCAGAGGATAGGCCTCTGCTGGGTGGAGATTAGAGGCTTCATTAATGAGTCACATTCCTTCCTCTCTCCATGCCTTATAATTAGGGTGAGTGACACACAGCCTGGTTGGCCTGTGATAGTCTCAGTAGTCGGTAGTCGTCTCGGTTTACGCTGGCTGGCCACAGCTGCCTGCAACTCAAAGTCATCCTTACCCGCATTCCTTTCACTCTCAAAAGGAACACGGCTGGGTGTAAATTTTTGAGGAAGAGGGAGATAAAGCCAGGAAGCTATAGACCCTCCTGAGAGAATGCTGGTTACAGGGGCTTTGGAAGGAAGAACAGGAAAAGCAGCATTTCCCGCCTCCGAAGAGCTGTGGGCAGCGCAGCTGTCCGCAGTGGCTCTGGCCGCCTCTGCCCCCAGCCCTAAGGCACTGGCATGGCCTGCTCAGAGGGCCCAGACTGGAAAAACAAATGACTCCTGACATCTAGTTGGTCCTGAAGTGAGCCAGATGAAATGCCACTGGCCTCCAGCCTTTAGCCCCTAGTGCTGGCTTCAAAGGGGCTTTGGTGCCTGCCCTGTGCCGGGAGGTTTGGCCATCTGTCAGGCTAGTCCTGTACTCGGGGTTTTATCATGCTGGGGTCCACTGAGTTCCATTGTAAAAGGCCAAGTCATTCTGCCATTGTACAGAGCCCCCCACCCCCACAGGAGAGAATAGAGAGGGAAGGACTGGCCCATCATCTCAGAAAGGTCTCAAAGACCTAGATGCCCCCAAACTAAGCCCTGCCCCCCAGTTCCCTTGTAACAAAAGCCTGTCTTCTGGGTCACCCCTACTGAATGTTCCTACCCACAGGACATAGTTAGGGTCAAGGGGGCTGGGTCATGCTGAGCAATTCCTTGATGACAGGCCAGCTGCACGGAGAAAACTCATCTCAGGCTTGGTCTGCAAAGTTGCTGTATAATTCATCAGCTCCGTCTAAAAGCTATGGGGCACATTGATCACCATTAAGCTGTCAAAACAGTCCTTCAGCCTGTGCGAATAGCTTATCAGGGCTTTTTAAAATACCAATCTCTGGTGAAGATGTCGAGTGACAACTTGCAACACACCCACAAAAACGTACCGTGAGCAGCTCTGGCTTCAGAGCACCCACTGGGCGGAGTGATGTACAGACACCAGAAACTGCGGGTCACAGCAAATAAAAAGTATGCTTCAGGACCAGTTGCATAAAATGAGTGTCGGCTTCCTACAACTTGGCCCCCAAAGCCTCCCCCCACAGCCCCAGCCCCCTCTTACATCCACATCTACAGCAGGTGGAGAGACCAGGGTGGGTACCACTGTGTATCCTGAGAGGTGGCTCCAGGGAGAAAGGGGAGGGTGCGGATACGGAAAACGGTGGAAAAGCCAGGGGCGAAATTCCAAGATTGTTCGAACATCCTGTTATTGATTTAACAATGTCCTTTCACAGGGTTGAGGGTGTAGCTCAGTGCTAGAGTTTGCCCAGCATGTGAAAGCCCTGGGTTTCACCCACAGCAATACAAAAACAATAAACAAACACTGTGAAATTTAAATAAAAAGTCTTAAATTTTTAGCAAGTTTTTTTTTTTTTTTTGTCCATTAGCCGTCAGATTTGCAATACGAAAACAGATGAAAGTGGACTTGATGGTTCACATCTATAATCCCAGTACTCTGGGAGGCTGAGGCAGGACAATCGAAAGTTCAAACCCAGACTTCGTGATATATCAACTTAGAAGAATTCTGTTTCTTTTGGTTGGTTGATTGATTGATTGATTTCATATGGGGTCTCTCTGCAGCTTGGACTCATAGTGATCCTCCTGTCTCAGCCTCCCAGCACTGGGATTACAGGTAAGTGCTACCACGCCTGGCTTCAGTGGCCAGCATGATACACCTGGAGTTCCAGGGCCAGCACAGCATGCAGTACTGGGGATCGAACCCTGGTCCTTGTGATTGCCAGGCAGCGCTTAGGTCAT
>NW_004524609.1:17152689-17160417 GCF_000260255.1 Octodon degus | reverse complement strand
TCTTCTTCTTCTTCTTCTTCTTCTTCTTCTTCTTCTTCCTTTTGACAGCACCTTGCTATGTAGTTTAGTCTAACCTTAAACTTGATATGTAGACTAGGCTGGCCTCAAACTTGTGGTGGCCTTCCTGCCTCAGCCTCCTAAGTACTGGAATTACAGGCATGCACCTCCATGCCAGGTTCAAATGCTTACATTGGTATGCACTTTTCTTTTTCATTTTGCAATGTTGGGGGCAGAACCAGTGCTGCCCCCATACTAGACAAGTGTTCTACCCCTGAGCTATACCTCCAGCCCCAATGTGAATTTTTGTAATGTTTAAAAATATAAAAGCCAAACACATCTTCATTCCTTTCTTTTTTCTTTACCAAACCATGAACTGACTTCAAGCGAGCCTTGACAAAAAGGAGTATTTTAAATATGAGTGTTCTTGCTTCCTCCTGCCAAGTACCCGGAGGTACTTGGAAAACATCTCCCAGACCTCTGTCTTTCCATTTAGGAAACAGAGATTTGTTCCCCTGTTTTGAAAGCAACAGAACACCCTGTTTTGGTTTCAGTAATTCCCAGGGTCACCAGTGCTAAAAAGGCCCCTTTTCTTGGAGGTGGACAGCATCGGCAGGAAGTGGCAGCTGCCCAGAAAGCATGTGAGACCCCCTGAAACTCTCACATAGCTGAGATCGTGGAGCAAGTGGAGTCATTGAATCGGAGGCCCTTGCCCTGGCTCAGCTGCCCAGGGTCAACCAGACGGGCCTGAGTTATAACCAAAAGTCACAGCTGCAGACACCCGGCTGGGGTTTGTGAAGGAAAAACCCACATTTGCATTTAGCAGTTTTATTTGTAACTGGTGGACAGTCAGGTATGGGGAAGAGCAGGAAGAGGGGGCCAGTTTTCAGAAATAAATGACTGAAGACAGCAAGAAAGCAGCTCTGAGACCAGGAACTGAAAATAGACCTGGGTTCCTGCTGCTTGTGGCCTGGGACTTGGGGGAAACGCCACCAGCCCCAGTGGTTGGTTTGAAGTCTGTGCCTGGAGGGAAGGGGCAAGAGGGAAGGGGCAGGTGAACAAGAGCTCGGTGCCTTGAAACTGTCTCATTGCTGTTTATCAATAAAATTTTGAAAAAAAAAAAAAAAAAGAGCTCGGTGAAGGTGCCAGCAACCCTTTCCCACCCGGGCCGTGGAGGGTTTTACCTGCACCTGCTTTTAGCAGTGGGGGCACTATGCTATCCGGAGGCAGGAGCTGGTGCCTGGGGACTATCTGAAGCCTGTGGGCAGGGTCGGAGGTGGCGCTCCCACACCACGGGGCAACAACAAGATGCTCTGCGCCATGTGGGACACTCTAACACACACGGGGAGGGGCTGGGGGAGGGACTTATCCCTCCTAATCCGAGCTGCTTGTGCCAAAGATAGCAACAGCCTTTCTCAGCAGCATTTCAGGGTGAGTTAGAAGAAGACACACTCCTCGCCACGGCTGATGCTTGGGCAAGCGCTCTACCACTGAGCTACTTCTCCAGTTCTTTTATTTATTTATTTTTTTTAAATCTATCTATCTATTTATTTATTTGGTACAGGGTCTCACTACGCAGCTCAGACTTGTAGTGCTCCTCCTGTCTCAGCCTCCCCAGCACTGGGATTATAGACATCATCACCACGCCTGGTTTCAGTGGCTGGCTCGGCATGGGGCCAGAACAGCATGCAGTACCAGGGATCGAACCCAGGTCCTTGCATTTGCCAGGCAGGCTCTTAGACCGCCAAGCTATCTCCCCAGCCCTCCAGTTCTTTCATTGCTGTTCTGTTTTGATTTGGAGGTTTGTGAACAGGGCCTTAATATACAGTCCAGGGTGGCCTTGAACTTACTATGCATCCTGGGCTGGCCCAGAACTCACAATCGTCCTGCCTCAGCCTCCTGGGTAGCTGAGATAACAGTCGTGTTCCACCACATCTCGTTTCTGTATCCAATTGCTGCAGCAGATGTGTTTTGGGGTATACTGGGCTTGTGTCCCAGAAAGTACACGAGAGAGGGTGGACGCAGGGGGGAGATGAGAGGCTCCGCAAAGCTGAGGTCTGCGGTGCAGCTGACCTCTCAGAGGTGCAGGGAGATGACCTTTCTCCCTGGCACAACAGGGAATCCAAGACAGTAGCAACAGATCACTGATATTCCATTTATTTATTTATTTATTTATTTATTTGCAGAACCAAGGATTGAACTCAGGCCCTTGCGCTTGCCAGGGAAGCGCTTATTCCACTGAGCCATCTCCCCGGCCCAGCATTCTTTTATTTCAAAATTTAAACTCCAACTTTGAAAAATGAAAGCAGGGAAACATGTTTTTCTGAATATGATGACTACATTCCTCAAAAAAGCACATTTGCCAAGATGGAGATAGCAGGTGATTTGCTGAAGGCTAGACAGCTGCTAATTTATGGATTTTTAGCTTTTGGAGTGCTGAGGACAGCCCAGGGGCTTTATAGAGAGGTACCCTAATGCCCCTAAAGGGATTTTATTTTCTCCTAAGGGGATTTTTATTTTATTTATGTATTTTTGTTTGCTGTTGTTTGAGAGGGAGACTCACTAGGTAGCCCAGGCTGGCCTCAAATGCATGATGATCCTCGTGCTTCAGCCTAAAGAGCTTTTTAGATATTAAACACATCTTAGGTTCATTACTAGCTACTCAGGGATGTCCCAGGAGGTTGATCAGCACACTTTATAAAGATACCCTCAGGGCCGTGAGATAGCTCAGTGGACTAAGCCCCTACCTAGGCAAGTGCAGGGACCGGGGTTCGATCCCTGACACTACATGCCATGCCAGTCCCGCCCCCCCCAGGCGTGCTGAGCAGGCCACTGTGACCCGGTGTGGTGGTGCACGCCTGTAATCCCAGCACTGGGGAAGCTGAAACAGGAGGATCACTACCAGTCTGAGCTGTGCAGTGAGACCCTGTGCCACCTCAGCCAGGCCCAGTGGTGTACTCCTGTAATCCCAGCACTTGGGAGCACTTGGGAGGTAAAGGCAGGAGGACTGCTGCAAACCTGAGGTCAGCTGGAGCTACCCAGTGAATTCAAGGCCAGCCTGAATGGCATACTGGTCCCTGTCTCAAAAACAAAAAGAAAAAAAGGAAAGAAAAAACAAAATAAATATTCAACTGAGATTTACCTATTCTCATCTCAAAAAGAATATGTCTATTTCCAGAAAAGTGTTTTAAAACGAAGATAAAAAAAGGATAGGGAAAAATGCTACCACTCAGAAATGATCATTCGGAGCCTCATATTGTGTACATGTCTGTAGTTTGCAGAATAACTTCCCTTTTTCAAGGACAAAAATTACGACACTTTAGTTTACCAGCTAACTGGCTTTGTTTTGTGGTTTTAGAATCCAGAAACACTGTACAGCATAAAATAGAATAAGGAGGCCGGGGAGATGGCTCAGTAGAATAAGTATTTGCCTGGCAAGCACAAGGGTCTAGGGGCTGGGGAGATAGTTCAGTAGAATAAGTTCTTGCCTGGCAAGCACAAGGGCTTGAGTTCAATCCCTGGTTCCAGGAAAAAAAAAAAAAAAAAAAGAAAAGAAAAACAAGAGTCTGAGTTTAGTCTCCAATTCCACAAAAAAAAAAAAAAAAAGAATAAGTATTCTAGGAGGGTGAGCAAAAGAAGTTGATTTTTTTTTTTGGTGTAACCAGGGATTGAACTCAGGCCCTTGCGCTTGCCAGGGAAGCACTTATTCCACTGAGCCATCTCCCCAGCCCTAAGAAGTTGATTTTATAGGCAGACAAAGGCTAAAAGAAAGCAGGACAAAGACCAGAAAGCAAGCTAGGTGTGGCAGCTCAGGTCTATAATTTCAGTACTCAGGAAAGCTGAGGCAGGAGGCTTGGAAATTTGAGCCAGCCTAGACATTTTAATGATTTAATGAGACCCATGTCTCAAAATTTAAAAAAAAAAAAAAATTTAGAAGGGGTGGGGATGCAGCTGGAGAAGGTAGAGCACTTGCCTAGCAGGTCTAAGTCCCGAGGTCAACCCACCACCACACAGAAGAAAAGTGAAAAGAAAAAAAAAGGTGCAAGTCACGGTAGTGCAAGACTGTAATCCCAGCACTTGAGAAGCTGAGGCAGGGGCTGGGGAGATAGCTCAGTAGCATAAACACTTGTCTGGCAAGCACAAGGGCCTGAGTTCAATCCCCAGTTCCACCAAAAAAAAGAAGAAGAAGAAGAAGCTGAGGCAGGAGAGTCACTGCAAGTTCTAGGCTGGCCTCAACTACATAGTGAACTCAAGCATGAGTGACTCCATTTTGGTTTTTAGTCTCATCTGTTGGGGTCTCAAACAGTGGCCTTCTTGTATTTTTATTTATCACTTTCTAAATATGTCTACATCCTAAAATTTAGAACTTGTGAATAAGTTAGATCACAAGCAGAAGGAAAATTAAGATGAATTAAGTTGCCCCTCAGCTGACTTTAAAAGCTTTGCCTAGGTTGGCTGGGGTAATTACGAGGGGGCCTGACTGCAGATGGGTGAGGCCCAATCGGACTTCAGCAAAAAAACAGGTATGTTGCTTGTAGCCAGTATGTGGTAATTTTTTTTTCTTTTTTGTTATTTTTTTTAGGGAAGGATCTACAGGGTGTTCAGGGCCTCACTACTAGATTGGACTCATAGTGATTCGCCTGTTTACAGCCTCCCAGGAGCTGGGATTCCAGGCATGCGCCACCACGCCCAGTCTCAATCGCTGTCTCAGTGCGCCCCCGGGGTGGGGCTGGCACAGCAGGCCCTGTGCCTGCTTGCAGGCACTTTAATCTGCTGAGCTATTTGGCCAGTCCTCCACTTCTTTTTTTTTTTTCTGCGTATATACTTCTAACATAAAGTCCCAGAACTATAGCACACATAATATTTTTGAATAAAATATCATGAAGTAATAGTATACAAATAGAAAAGCACAAACCTGGGGCTGGGGTGTAGCTCAGTGGTAGAGCATGTACGTAGCATGCACAAGGCCCTGGGTTCAATCTGCAGCATATAGGCACTAATTCCTAGGCTGCGGCTAGAAGAGCACAGAAAATGCACACCCGGGGGCTAGGGAGATGGCTCAGTAGGATAAGCGCTTGACTGACAAACGCAAGGATCTGAGTTCAATCCCCAGTTCCGCAAAAAAAATAAAATAAAATAAAATGCACACCCGCATGATCATCAGCCCCCATCAAAAACTCCAAGGTCACGTGGCCTATAGCAAGCTACCCTCTGGAATTCCCTTAATTGTCTGGTTTTTTTTCCAGTGCTGGAAATCAAACTGTGAGTTTTGCATGTGTGAAGCAGGTACCTCACTACTGAATTACACATCCAGACTCTTTATTTTTATTTATTTTTTTCTTTTTATTAATTTTAACAAATAGCAATGAGAGAGTTTCAAAACAGGTTAGTAGGACAGTTACAATAATTAATACATTGCATATTGTTGTCTTCATAGTAGTTATTTATTACAAGATGCAGACATGATATCCTGTCCAAACACTATTAGTACAAATCTTTCTTCTCATTGAATTAAGAGAAAGTAGCTGTATATCTATCCTATTTTGTATATACAGATAAAAAATAGTCCTTCATTTATATCCCCTTTTTTGTTTAGTTTTGTCAGAGATGGGTATTCCATTGCCATTTAACTATTGTAGGTGCGTGAATTCAGCAAAACAATCCAATATAGTCCAGTAGTCCATACTAGTAGTGGGTTATCCATAAGACTGGCAATGTCAGAAGTTGTTGACTTGAGCCTTTTACAGCTCAGCATATTAATATGGTTTTACTTTTTATACCTCATTTTTATACTTTTCTGCTGGATGATTAAGACCAAGATAAAGCAAGACCTATATAACAAGAAATGTAACTTCTATATCTGACAAGGTCAGTCAAATCCCCTCAGGATTTACCCTGAAACCCTGTACCTCAGATTGTAGATCCTTTGTCAGTGTCAGTCATGTAGATGAGTCGCGGCCATTGCTTGACCAATGTGCTCTCTGTGAAAGCCTGAGAGAATGCTTTCTCTCCATGTGACTCTCCTTAGGCACACTCTACATTGTCAGTCACTTTCCTCTGTGGCCCCATAATCTCCATGATCAGAAAATTTGGGACACAACAAGGGCTGGGGAGATGGCTCAGTGGAATAAGCACTTCCCTGGCAAGTGCAAGGACCTGAGTTCAATCTTGGTTCGGGAAAAAAAAAAAAAAAAGAAAAATTTGGAACACCACTGAGTTACAGGATGTTACAGTACAGGTTCTCTTATGTCCTGAGTCCTCACTTACCTTGAATGGATAGGGCCAAAATATTGGTTGTCCTTGCAGCCCTTCTTTTTACTAATTTTTGGTCGGCAAACTTAAGTTGCTAACCCTTCAGAAGAGAAGCTTAATGATACTAGTATCCTACAACATACGCAGATGAGCTTAACCTCACTATCTGTCTGAATATCAAACACCTTAGACATAACATGGAACAGGTATTTTCCATCAAGGATTGATATGTTAAACTTTAAATCCCTACAGAATGTGAAGTTAAAATGAATAAATAAAATAATATTTAAAAAAAGAATAAACAATTATATATTTTTACACAGAAATTTAGAAATCTAACCATATACAACATTGTAGCAGGACAGTACTGTGACTTTTTTCTTTGTCTCTTGTTTTCATTTATTACCCTTTTTTTTCAAACAAACATTTACTTGAGAGACAGTATAGCAGTAATTGATATGACATGACAAGCGGCACGTATTTAGAAGACCAGAATGACAGGCATTCCAAGCATGACCCGAGTATTACACATTGCTATCTTCAGTGCAGTTGCTTAGTTCACAGGTATCAGCGTATATAGTTAGTCAGGGTGAGAATCCTGCCAATTAACTGCTAGTTTCAAAAAACTCCCGCCTCTTTATGGCAAGGTGTAAAGTCATAACCTAGCTTTCCTGCTCTTACAGTTTGTAAATGAAATCACACGGTAGGGGCACGATGTTTCCTTCTTCATAAATGATAGTGCTGTGCTCACATTTTAGGGTGTGTTTCTATTCCCACACACACCACCTTAGCTGCCCTGTGGAACAATATAACGACAGTGTCCCAACAGTCCCCAGTCCCTTTTCTAGCCTACAGACTTCTCCCTCAAATAAACACTGCCATCTCTCTGTCACCTGAATCTGAACTTTGACTAAATAGAACCATATAGTGCACTGAAACTCATTTTTCCCCCTCATTAAAATCATTTAGCATTTTTCCACTGTACAGCTAGATCATAATTTGCTTAATTGATTGTCTTTGGTTGCTTCCAAGTTTTGGCTATTTTGAAAATTAAATACCCAAAATATATCAAGCTTCTGTTTTCCAGAGCAGTACATCTGCCAGGGGTAAAAATCCATGACATTGCCTGCTGACTGGCTCTTTGTGTGTCGTTGTCACCCAGGCAAATGTCTGTTCCTAGTGCCACTTCCCCAACAGATTGCTGGGCCCAAGAGGACAGAGCACCCACCCTTGGAGACAGTTGTTTTTCTTGTAATCCCACAACATGGGTGGCTTCCGCTCCCTGCAACCTGGCAACCCAAAATGCATTTTCTCTCTGGAACTCCAAGCTCCATCAACTGACCCAATTGCTCGGAAGGAAAAGTCACCATTTAAGACTTTTGAGTTTTGGGGGCCAGGAGATGGCTTAGTAAAACAAGTGCTTGCCTGGCAAGCACAAGGGCCTGAGTTCAATCCCCAGTTCAAAAAAAAAAAAAAAAA
>NW_004524609.1:17142418-17151778 GCF_000260255.1 Octodon degus | reverse complement strand
AAAAAAAAAAAAAGACGACATGCTGGGGCTGGCATGGAGCTCAGTAGTAGAATGTGTACCTAGCATGTACAAGGCCCAGAGTTCGATCCCAGCAATAAAAAACAAATAAATAAAATAAAAGGTACAGAAAGAGAAGAGCAAATATACCTTTTTTTTTTTTTGGCTCCGAATGCCTTCAGGGCAGGTTTGGCTGGCTTGAGTTGTGGGGATTAAACCACAGCAACCTGAGCCTGACTGCTTTGTTGAAGCAGCCACTTAAAGAACTGAGCTAAGGGGCAGGTCCCCGCAAATACACCTTTGAACAGATGTCAGCTCATTTTCTTTCAGAGGAAGGCAGTGACTACTGAGCCATCAGAATTTTTCATTGGGATGACCGCAGTTTTAGCAGGATTGAGATGAGCAGTCATTCTGGAATATGACATGACATCTTATCTGTTCCATGTCACTCGCCCTTGAGGAAGTACGGAAGGGGCCTTGGGTCCCTATGGTCCAGCGAAGACTGCGCTATTAATAGTCCCGGCTCCTGTAGCAGGGCTCCCACCTGCTGCAAGGGGGTTGCGACTGCCTGGTTTACCATGGAAAGGCACCGTAGGCAAAGCCAGCAGAACTCAGACAATGCCGATTTTTTTTGTCTCTTTGTCACCAAAAGATTCTATTGAGCCAGGCATGCTGGTACATATCTATAATCCTTACACTCTGGGGGCTGAAGCAGGAGGCTCAAAAGTTCCAACCCAAGGCCTGGGAGATGACTCAGTGGAATAAGCGCTTCCCTGGCAAACTCAAGGGCCTGAGTTCAATCCCCAACTCCACACACAAAAAAAGTTCCAACCCAGCCTGGGCACACAGTGACTTAGTGAGAACTTGTCTCAAAATTAAAAAAAAAAAAAAAAAAAATAGAGAGCTGGGACATAGCTTAGTGCAATATATAATTTAGTTTCCATTACGCACTTACCCAGTAGGTGGGAAAGAACTGTTGAGTGGGGAGGATTGAGTCAGTGTGTGTATGGTAGAGGTGGCCTCAAATGTCAAACCCCTAATCATCATGTTTGGTGACTGCGGCATACAACCAGGAGACCAAGTTCCTTACCAAGGGCATGTTAGGTGTTGCTGGCCGTGTTGCTCTGCTTCAAAACCAGCTGAGGCACAAACTGCTCTATGAAGTAAGCCTGGGCTGCTGTCAGCCGGAAAGCCAAGGTCACCATCGGGTCGACCCCTGGGTATCACCGGAAGGAGTGGTGACAAGGTGGGGTTACTCCCACACCCTCCGTGTCGTCTGACCTGGACTGCAGATGTCACTGTTTCTTTCCTGCTCATTGGTCTTTTTCAGTCTCTCCTCCTTCCATGTCCTCATTAACCAGAAGAACACAAACGGAAATGTAGGCAGTTTGTACTTAAAATAGTTGTGGGTTTTGTTTGTTTTGGTGGTACTGGGGATCGAACTTGAGATCTTGCACTTGCTTATGCTGCTGAGCTATATCTCTGCCCCTTAAAATAGTTTTAATGTCTGTACATTTTTTGTTTGCTTAAAACCACGTCTGATGCATCGTGTAACATGTCATTTAATATTTGTCATTTGTGTGCGTGTGTGTTTAATGTATTTGGTACAGGGTCTCACTACACACTTGGACTGATAGTTATCCTCCTGTTTTCAGCCTCCCCAGTGCTGGGATTACAGATGTGCACCACCACATCTGGACTTGGTGGCTGGTTTAGTGCACCCATGGGTGGGCCAGTACAGCATGTGGTGCCAGGGATTGAACTGCGGTCTCTGTGCTATCTTGCAGGCCGTGTGTGTGTGTGTGTGTGTGTGTGTGTGTGTGTGTGTGTTATTGAGAACTATCTCAAGGGCACTCTAACCACTGATCTATGTTCCCAGCCCTTTTTATCTTTCATTTTGATTACCTTTTTTTTTTTTTTTTTCCAGAAGGGTCTACAGGGTATTCAGGGTATTCAGGGTCTCACTACTAGATCGGACTCATAGTGATCCAGCTATTTACAGCTTCCTAAAAGCCGGGATTATGGGAACGTGTCACCATGCCCAGTCTCAATTGCCGTCTCAGTGCACCCCTGTGGGGGCGGCAGCATGGCAGGTCCAGGGATTGAACCCCGGGGCCCCTGCGCCTGCTTGCAGGCTCTTTAATCCATTGAGTTATTTGGTTTTGTTTTTTTTTTTTTTACATTTATTTAGTGTGTGTGTGTGTGTGTGGCCAGCTCAGCCCACCTGGGGATAGGGCTGGCTGGCATGTGGTGCTGGGGGATCGAACCATGGTCCCTGTGCTTTGCCAAGCTTGTTCCAAGTAGGTGCTTTTTGACCACTGAGCCATCTCTCCAGCCCCAATCCATTGAGTTATTTGGCTGGCCCTATCTTTCATTTTGAGACCGTCTTGCTAAGTTGTTCAGGCTGGCCTCTAACTCACAATCCTGCTGCCTCAGCCTCCAGAACAGCTGGGAGTGAGGTCATGGAGACTCTTTATTTAGTTCGAGAGCCTGCCCTGTGCCCAACCCAGCACCCACTAGCTCCTGCCTAGGATTCCAATCTACAAAGTGGAGATAAGTAGGACACCGACCTCAGGAATCTGCTCCGAGGATTAAATGAAATGAAAGTAAAGCCTAAGCAAGAGTGGCCCTGGTTAAGTGGTGCTTAAGTGGAAGCTATTTTCTGTGTGTAGCTTTGTGCTCTTCCCTGTGGGTCTGTGGTAACTGGCTGAATAAATAAGATTCTTCAGCCTGTTCCAGAATCTGAAATTACTTAAATTCTTCATTGATCAGCTGTTTCATCCAGCACAGAAGCAATTCCTGGGTGGTAAATTACACGCCTTGGGGGATAGGTGAACTCTTTCAGGTGACTCAAGCGCTACTGCTCTGTGCACACAAGGCAGCCCGGTGGCCTCAGGCAAGCACCTGCAGCAAGGGGACAGAGGGGACAGAGGTAAGGACACAACGGGGAGGAGACCCCAGGACCAGAGGCTGGAGCCAGGAACTTTCAACTTCGCCTCACATGGAGGAAGATAAGTAGAAGGTGATTTCCTTGATTTGTAGCAATATTAGATTTTTTTTTTTTAATTTTCTAAAGGGGAGGGGTGGGGGCTGAGGAAATGGCTCAGTAGAATAAGTGCTTCCCTGGTAAGAGCAAGGGCCTGAGTTCAATCTCCAGTTCTGCAAAAAAAAAAAAAGTGTGGGGAGGTGTGTAGCTCAGTGGTAGAGTATGCATTGGGCATACTAATCCCAGCACCAAAAAATATAAAAAAAATTTTTTTAAAAAAAGGAAAAAGGAGGTGAAGGATGAAAAGATATCCAGAACAAGGAATAAAACTTTTTTCCCCCTTTCTTTCATTTTAAAATTCCCCCTATCAGCCTAAAAGCAGAATCTAAGAGTCCAAGGGTCATAAATCCTTCCTCAGAGTGTTTCAGTTTTACAGCCAAGAAGACTGACTTTTATCACTTAGCACTGGACTCTGAAGAATGAGAAATCACCAAACAGACTCTGCTACTGAGACAGAGGCATGAATCTTTTGACCTGAAAGGTACCCAGGCCAAGTTTCTGTTCTCTAAAACCGAGGAATGAATTTTAGGAGCACACAGAGGTTAAGAGCAGAATATTTATTGGGAGAAAGAAAGCTTCTGTCTGAGAGAGGGACAGAAGGAGGACCCAAGCGGGTGGCCCCTGAGAAGCTACCATTTCCAGGTTTTATAGAATAAAACCTTGTGATGTGGTGGGCCAAAGGTGGGAAAGGTGGGGACTCGCTTAGGTGGGCATTAGGTGGGACAAAACTATGGGCAACCAATAAGGTTAAAAGCACCATTGCTCAGGTAAAATTGATTAGATCCATGACCGAATGGGGAAAGCGAATCACATAGCAAGTGGGCATGAATATGGAACAGGAGTTTATCCAGTAGCCGGTAGCAGTCAGATTAGGACTTCCCGACTTCCTCAAGGTGAGGATCAATCCCGGATGCTAATCTTTAGGGAGGTTGGCATTTGTTCAATCTTTGGTCTTTAGGTGTGGCCCACAGCGGGAGCATCCATCTCTCACGGTTGCAACGGTATCTTGTCTTCCATGCTGTTGCCCTCAGGGCTTAACCCTGTCTGACTGCCTATAATATTTCTATCTAGTTCAGCTGCCTACCACTCTACAAACTAAAATAACCCCCTTGTCAAAAGTCTCTGATAGGTCCTGGCCCTAGTACAAACTGCTGAATTATTGTGGTGGTCATCTAATATGGCTGAAGCCCTCAAAAACAACGGCTTAACTTCCCAGAGACCACCTCCCCACCTTCTTCTCCAACTCAGCCCTGGGAGCAATTTCTATTCTCCTTTCCCATTGCCTCAGGGAAGACCCCAATGGGCTCTTCAGGTATTTCTAAACGTCCCCCTCAAACTCCACCCTGATAAAAAGCCATAAAAGCCTCAGCCTCCCTTTGCTTCAGTTCAGAGAATCTCTGATCTTCCCCAGATTCTCTCTGTGTCCTCAAAAATAATAAAGCCCTTTTCCCTTTTCCCTTCTGCCTGTTTGCCATGGGATAAACCTGTCTCCTCCTCCGCTAAGGTAGACCGTACAAGCCCCAAATTTTGAACACATGTTTCTATGAATGCTTGTATAACTGAATAAAAAACATGTCTCGTCTCTTGCTCATTTCTCTTTTGTCAGCTTAATTTGTAGGCCCTCAGTGATCTGCAGGAAAAGTTTTTTCTGTTGGATAAAGAGATAATATTTTACTATATTCTCACCCTCACTTAATCCCTTGGAGACAGGTGTGGTGGTACAGGTCTGTAATCCCAGCACTCTGGAGGCTGAGGCAGGAGGATCACTGTGAGTCTGAGGCCAGCCTGGGCTATAAAGTGAGCTGAAGTCCAGCCTGAACTGCATAGTGAGAACTCAATGGAAAATACATAATGGAAAGAGAATGGTTGCATAAATTATTCAATTATGGTGCTGGAGTTTCACCAGAGATTTCTACACACTAAGCAAACACGTTAGCCCTGCGCACTACCCCCAGCCCATCAGGATAACTTCTTTTTTTTTTTTTTTTTTGCGGAACCAGGGATCGAACTCAGGCCCTTGCGCTTGCCAAGGAAGAGCTTATTCCACTGAGCCATCTCCCGGGCCCCTCAGGATAACTTCTTACAGGCCTACTAGGTACCAAATGGTTTGCAAACATGATTTCTCTGAGCCCTTTGTTTCAGCTGGGGAAAGGGTTCAGGCAGGGGCAGGGGGCACCTGATGTCGCAGGCCGCTGTTTGCTTCCTCCTTCATAAACACGATGTGCACACTGGGGCCTTGTGCTGGGCACCAGGGACGCAGCGGGGAAGAAGTGGTCAATGGTCATCGCAGCCTGGAGTCTCCTTTCTAGGTAAAAGGAGAGTGAAAAAAACAAAGCACATACAAAAAGATGCCACCTGATGGTTGGGAGGCTAGGTTTTCTGCTGCTAAGTAACAAAACCACAGGAGGCCACTGATGTGTCTGAGCTCCTGCATTAGGCCCCAAAAGTCCAGGCCAACTGGATTCATTGGGCCAAAATCTCGGGTCACCACATCAAAACTGACCTTATCTGGCCTTTAGAGAAATGAAGGTGGTGGAGGGAGGGCATGAGAGGAGGAGGGGAGGAGAGGAGGGGAGGAAAGAGTGAGGGAGGAACAGAGGGAGGACTGGGTAGTGGGGCAGGATGGCCACAGGAAAAACCCAAGTTAGGACCGGAGCTTTGGAAGCACTTCTGTAGTTCAAAGCAGACTTTGCAGGAGGGAGAAGGCCTGGGGAGAAGCTGAGGCAGAGAAAGAGATTAAGGGGGGCGGGGTGGGAGAGCACCTCGGCAGGCTTGGCTGGGCGGTCCCTTTCCTGGGGCTCCTCAGGTCACTCTGGAGGCCAGGAATGTGAATCTGGAGGGTTCTAGGCAAGTCAGGGGCGGGTGCAGCTAAATTGCAATGGGGGCGTGGCCTTCCGTTCCAGGGCAGCAGCACGCTGAGCCAAAGGCAGCGCTGTCTGGGAAACTTTTTTTTTTTTTTTGTATTTTAGGGAAGGGTCTACAAGGTGTTCAAGGTCTCACTATTAGATCAGACTCCTACTGATCCACCTGTTTACAGCCTCCCAAGAGCTGGAATTACAGGTGCGCGCCACCCCGCCCAGGCTCAATTGCTGTGTCAGTGCGTCCTGGGGGCGGGGCCGGCATGGCACGTCTGGGGCTGAGCTATTTGGCCGGCCCTGGGAAACCTTTAAAATCCCCTAGGAAGCACTGAATTAGAGTTGGGAGGTGAAAGATGAAGCCAGCCAGTTGCATTCTCAATTTCAGATCTGTGCTTTTTAGTACGGGCATGCCGCATGCAGTGCGTAGGTACTTACTTATATACAAGAATCATTGGCTGTTTCTACGAACAGAGAATAATTCTCAAATTTAGCTGTGTGTCCTGAACTTTGTTTGCTAAATCTGACAACCCTGTGCTGATTGAAAGCTATTTTTATTTTTATTTTTTTTTTATTAATTTTTTTTTTAACATTTATTTATTGTGTGTGTGTGCTTTGCCGAGCTTGTTCCAAGTAGGTGCTTTAGTCCACTGAGCCATCTCTCCAGCCCTGAAAGCTATTTTTAAAAAACACTTTTTAGGAGGTTGGGAGATAGCTCAGCAGACTAATGCGCCTGCTTAGGCAAGCGCAGGGACGGTGGTTTGAGTTTGCGCCCGGGCACCACATGCCCCGCCAGGCCCGCCCCCAGGGTGGGCTGAGCCAGCCAGAGTCCGGGTGTAGTGGCCAAGGCCTGTAATCCCAGTGCTGGCGACGACGCTGAAAACAGGAGGATCACCACAAAGTCTGAGCTGTGCAGTGAGACCCTGTAACAACCAAATACATAACAAATAAAAAAGCACTATGTAGCCTTCTTTTCCTGAGAGCCCCCTTCATAGGAGCTGCGCCATGCTCAGCCCCTAGACTCCAGCTCCTGCCCCACCCTCTGAACTCTTGGGCTCTCTTTCCTACACCCTTTCTATATAAATCAGCCAGGTAGAAGTGTCCTTTTTGAACCAGGAGTGGTGTCACACACCTGTAATCCTGGCACTCAGGAGGCTGAGACAGGAAGATCACAGAGCCTGAGGCCAGCCTGAACTGCATAGTGAGACCCTGTCTCTAAGAGGGGTATATGTTTTTTAGTGGAAATATTTCATTTTGGTGCTGGGTATGGAACCCAGGGTCTCACACCTGCTCGGCACACACTCCCCCGCTGAGCCTCATCCCCAACTACTTGCTTCTAGCTTTTATGGAGGCCCCACCTCATGCCCTTGGGTGAGCACTACTATCTTTCATTCCTTTTTTTTTTTGGTGGTACCAGGGATCCGACTGGGACCTTGAGCTTGTTCCACTTCATTCCTGTGACCACTGCAGAAGGTGTGTGTGTAGCACTCATCGCAAGTGAGGAACTGGACACTTAGATTTGATAATTTAGGGTTTCCCACCCTGCCCTGGAGCAAAACTAAATTTGAACTTTATTTAAATAGACTATTGTAGTCTGTGGCAATGTGGTAAAAATACAACCACGCTACTGCCTGGGGTGCTAATTCAGGCCTAGCAAAGTCCCTCCTGCTGGAGGGCACCCTGGAAGCCCCACCTTTCCAGGGGAAGTTGTTCTTGCGTAGGCTCAATAACTACTGGCCTCCTTCTTCCTGGGATAAAATTAGACACATCTAATCTGTCATCTTGTTTGTGTCAGCAATGTCATGTAGGGAAGGACTGTACTTCCCATGAGAAACCACCAGGTCACAGCCATACAGTCCTGTCACTTCCGGCAGCCAGGCACAGCAGAGGCTGGGGACCATGTCATGGTCTCTGGGAACATGGTGTCAAAAGGCAGTTAGTAAACAAACTCTAGGACAGTACTAACTTTCTCAGGCCCAGACAGAAGTTAACTCTGTGGCTGGTGAGATGGCTCAGTGGTCTAAAGCACCTACTTACAACAAGCTTAGCAAATCATAGGGACCGCAGTTCAATCCCCCAGCACCACATGCCAACCAGCCCTGCCCCCTGGTGGGCTGAGCTGGCCACACACACACTAAATAAATAAATAATAAATAAATAAATAAATCTTTAAAAAAAAGAAATCATACCATGTAAGGACAAGCAAAAAAACCGTAGCATAATTTTCCCTGTTAAGCAGAATGGATATGACCTTCCCTTTTCTTTCAGAATTTCTGGGCCCTTTTCAGATATGTATAAATCTTATTTTCTTGGCCATACTAGGGACTGAACCCAAAGCCTTCACACTGAGTTACATCGCCAGCTCTTTTTAATGTTTTATCTTGAGACAAGTTTTGCATGAAGTTGACCAGGCTGGGCTTGAATTTTCACTCCTCCTGTGGATTACAGGTCTGTGCCACTCCACGGAGTTTTCAAATATGTGTACATTTTTTTAGTGGCTACGTTAAGTCTCACAGGCTCACCACTCTGGGACATTTCCTCCAGGACCCCTGAGCCCTCTCTGAACTGCTGTCACTCAGAAATGGACCCAACCTGACTGCAAAAGGTGAGCCTCACGGAACAGTCTGTCCAGCCACGTCCACCTGGCCAGAGGGAGATGCTCTGTATCTTCACAATCCTTTCAGCAGGTTGCCTCATCTTTTGGCTTGATGCGTATTCAATAAGACTTTTTTTTCTCATTGACCTCCGGGGAGAGGTTTTCTTGAGTCAGATTTTTTTGTTAATTAGGTTTCACCCAACATTGCCTCATTTTAGTTAAGCAAACACCACGGCCTCTGAATAAGAAGCCTCAGACCACACCTTGCAAGGAGCAGAAGGCCAGGGCAGTGGAGCAGGGAGGGAGGAAATGTGATTGTCATAGGGGGACCGCACTAGACCACTATCCTGATGCACATGTCCTATACCTGAGGAAGTCCTGCCACCTGTCCAAAGTGACAAGGCTGACCCTGGTGAGCCTGGCCTGGGAGCTGGTGGGAAGTGGATCCTCTCAGGCCCTAGCCCAAACCTACCAAGAGGCTGCTTCCTGACAAGATGTCTGGAATTCCTCTGGAAGTTAGACCCAAAACACAAGATAGGCCTTTAAAAAAAAAAAAAATTAATTAATGTGTGTGTGTGTGTGGCCAGCTCAGCCCACCAGCGGGCTGGGCTGGCTGGCATGTGGTGCTGGGGGATTGAACTGCCTTCCCTGTGCTTTACTAAGCTTGCTTTAGACCACTGAGCCATCTCACCAGCCCAAGATGGGCCTTTAGACAGAGATTTAACTAAGACAGTGGTTATGCCTGGTCAAAATGAGGCTATGCAAAGGATTGGCCTAGCTAGGTAAGGATGCACGCCTATAATCCCATTAACTGAGAGGTTGAGGCAGGTCAGTCTTGAGTTTGAGCCCAGCCTAGGCAACTTTAC
>NW_004524609.1:17136709-17139033 GCF_000260255.1 Octodon degus | reverse complement strand
ATGGCCCAGCACACAGGCTGCCCCCTCAGCACACAGTGCTCTTCCTGACCTTAGGATTCTGCTAAAGGTTGCCTCTCTCGTGTTTGCCAGCTACTCTATCTCATTGCAAATACCCCTCCCTGCTCTTCCTAGGCTGCTTGCTCGCTCTTCTTCCATGTTTTGACTGACTTTGTGCCTTCCCTGTGCTGAATAGTGGTTCCTTGAGGGCAGCCAATTTGTCTATTTTGCTCAGACTCATCTAAAGCAGCCAGCAATAAGTGCTCAATTAAACATTTGTTTAATCCGACAGAAAGTTGTTAACCCGGCTCAGAAGACACACAGTACTTTTTGCCTATTCAACAGCACTTTCCTAGCAGAAAACCAGCCTCTTCCTAGACCACAGCGGCTCCGTGCGAACTCTGTCCATCGTGATGCACACTCTGTTTCACATGGGAGCACCCTGTTCTTGCCAGAGATGCTTCTCAACCCCTGACCCACCGGCTCAGGCTCTACACACTGCTATATGGCACTGGGCTCCTCAGCAGGAAAACCCTCCCCTCTCTCTGGGTGATCAACCCGCCAGCTAGCGCTGCAGTGGCTCTGCATAGAGATGAAGTAGAACATGTCCTTGTCCCTGAATGCATGTGACCCGATAAGCACTTCCCAGGAACTGTGCACAACTGGGACCGGCTGACAGATTCCTCAGTGAGAGCCCCACCCTGTTGAATCTTCTGCATAACTTTCTGGTGAAAAAAAAGGTCTCCAGTTTTTTTTTTAAAGCAAAAAAACATCCAACCCACACTGTGCAACAAGTAACCATAAAGCAGTCTGGTGTGGAATTACATCCTCTAGTGGACAGAGAGAGAAGTTCATACTCCGGACCTGGACTCATTCTGCAGTTCCACTTTTGTACTTTCTGGCACACACCTTGTGTGCCCCACAGTGATCTTTAACATTTAAAAACACCCCCAGATTTCATGATCCATTCTTATTGCTGAAGGTATTGTTCCCTTTTAAAGATGGGGCTTCCACCCACTTCAACCCCCTTACATAATCCAGAGGAACATCCCAACCAGGATGGGTTCTGGCCCTTAGTCCAGATGTGAGTTCAGCACCACATCTCTCAGGCGATTTGGGCAAACAGCACATTTGTCCTCTAGTCAGGGAGGCAGGGACCATGGGGACGTGCTCACTGTGCCTAAGGTCACTGCTGAGGGGAAAACCCAGCAGCTGCCCAGCACAGAAACCAGCCTTGCTAGCTCATGGGAACCTTCCCGCTGTCCGTGGGATAGCAGTGCCTGTGGAGACGCTGCCAAACTGGAGCCCCCAGAGAATCTCGTGGCCAGAAATACTGAAGCCAAGTGTGTCTTCTTGTATGTGCAGCCAGTCGCCTTCCCCACTTCATGGGACCTGCTCACCACACCTTCTGGAGCACCCATCCTGGGAAGTCATCTACATGGTCACTGTCCCCGCTTTACCACATCAAGGAGCAAACGGGGAAGTGATTTGCCCAGAGTCTCACAGCAGGTGTGTCCTAGGGAGTAGATCTGAAACCCATGTGGAAATTGTGGGTGCTTATGGTTTATACAATTTAAAACAGCCTGCAGCAGGCCAGCACCCAAAAGCACGTGGTCAGGACCTAAAGCGATCTTGGCCCTGCGGGGCCCACTGTAATCCCTGTGCTGAGCCTTCTCTTCGCCATCTGAACGCAAGTGGTGCTCTGCTCTGAAGTTTCCTGAGGGCCAGGCCTCCCTTCTATAAAGGCCCCTCAGCTGCAGGCCAAATGGTAACCTACCAGTGTCCCTGCACAGGCAGAAGAAATGCCACACAGCCAAGAGGCTCATAGACACACCTAGAGAGGAATGCAAGCAACAACTGGCAGATGCCACACCCCCATACATCAAGGCCCCAAACCCAAGGCAGCCTTTCTGCCCCACCCTCACAGATGGCATGAAGTGATCGTGTAGTTTACACAACAGCCAAGCCCCAGGCTGGCGGCGGCACATCTGCTTTGTTCATGTCAACGACCATGCAGGGCGAGGGATATAGCTCAGTGGCACATGGGCCAGCCTGGCAAGTACAAAGTATCAGTTTGGTTCCCAATAACACCACCAACAAAAAGACCAGACCTTCTCATGTCAACATTGTTCCCTCCAATGCATGCGAAATCGAACGTGCAAGTCGTTCTGCTCTGAGGATCCTGGGCCTTGGGCGGAGAGGCACTAGGTTACAGGACAGCGCAGAGAAAGCACGAAGATGACTGACACCAGTCATAGCCCTCAGGTCCCCAAGGGAGGGACCTAAAGCGATTGGCTGGTGACACTGGCCAGCAGGCTGAAGCAAGA
>NW_004524609.1:17133346-17136564 GCF_000260255.1 Octodon degus | reverse complement strand
CAGGGGCGGCTACCAGTAACCATGCTGCAGCACAGCGGGACCAGGCTCGAGGAGCAGTCACCCCCTGGCAGTTGCTACTCACAGGGTACCCTACAACCCCTGCATTCATGAGGGCTACACCTTTTCTGTGGTCCCAGAGGCTTTGGCCATCTGCCCTTGTGCACTGCCACCTCCTAAAAGCTCTTCAGGACAAAGATGTCCCCAGGACCCATACTTGGGAGGTATGCAAGTGGCTAAGTCACAGAGCTTAGGAATCAGAGCACACAAACCCTGGGGGTAGACTCCATTTATTTATATCCATGTAACACAGTCTTCACAAGGCCACCTCTCAAAATCATGTGGTGAAGAATTAAACCAAGCCGGGCATGGTGGTGCAGCTGTAATCTCAGCACTGGGAGGCTGAGACAGAGCATCCCCAGCGGTCAAAGACCACCCTGGCCACATGATGAGTTCAAGGTGGGCCTGGACTACACAGAGAGATCCTGTCTCAAGGAAAAAAAACCCCAACCAACCTGGAAGGCCCTAAGCCAGAACAATGACACTGAACCTGCCGAGATGGAACCAGATTTTCATGTAGCACACATACAAATCTTTCCGGGAACTGACCTGCAAAGAAAGTACATTTCATCAGTTTTTACCCTATTTTACCAAGTCTGAGCACTTAAAACCGTTGGCACCGTGGAACACTCTCCCAGACTGGAAATCCACCTTTCAATCAGACTGCTGAAGGCAGTAAGGAAGGCAGTTCTGCGATGGATCCGGCTGAAAACGCTCCTTCGTGTCTTTTCACAGCGTTTGCTGATGTTTCCCTTGATGGATTCTAGTTCCCACCATCAGGCACCCCTGCCGTTTTGTAATGCTGGGGACCAAACCCAGTTCTCTGTGTGTGCTCTGCCACCAAGCAACATTCCCAGTATTTTTTAAAATTTAATTTGAGGGCTGGTGAGATGGCTCAGTGGTCTACAGCACCTACTTAGAACAAGCTAAGCTAAGCAAAGTTGAGGGACCACGGTTCAATCCCCCAGCACCACGTGCCAGCCAGCCCCGCCCCCTGGTGGGCTGAGCTGGCCACACACACACACACACACACACATAAATAAAAAAAATTTTAAAAAGTTTAAAAAAAAAAAGAAAATGATTAAGAACATTAGAAGTGTATTTTTTTTTTTTTTTAAATTTAATTTGAGACATGGCATTGCTAAGTTGCCCAGGGTGGGGCTGGGGATGTAGCTCAGCGGCCCAGCACCTGCCTGGCAAGTGGAAGGTATGAGTTCAAGGCCAGGTAGCCAAAACAGAAAATCATAAATTAAACCTTCCAAAGTTACTTAGGCTGGCCTCAAACCTGTGATTTTCCTGCCTCAGCCTCCTGAGCAGCTGGAATTGGAGGCCAGCACCACTGCGCCTGCACATACTTCACCTTTTTGGTGCTGGAGATCGCACCTAGGGCCCTGCTACACCGACCACAGCGAGCTCCATCTGAGTGAGGACCACACTTCTTTTACATCCCTTCTAAAGTGTCTGACACAGAATGTGGTCACTGTAGGTAGGTATATTTGCTGAGGATATGACGTCTCATCTGTGTGCTGACGAGATGGACAGCCAGAAGAGATGCTGCTTCATGAAGCAGGCTACACGTCAGTCAAGAAAACACTACAAATTCCATAAACAGTTAACATGGAGAAATTGTCACTAGGATTCTCTTGAAACTAGAAGCCATCTCTGTCTGGGCCTACAAAGGGGCAAGGAGTGGGAGGTGGGTGGCTACTCCTTCCAACGTGTGCCAGACCTGAACTGTGTGACCCAGAAGCCTCGAGTCATGTCTGGCTAGTTACATTTTTTTTTTTTTTACTGATTGATTGCTGGCTCAGCCTGCCCTGCGGGCGTGGCTGGCGGTGCCTGGGATCAAGGAGCAGTCCCTGCGCTTGCCTAAGCTGGTGCTTTAGACTGCTGAGCTATCTCGCCGGCTCTTAAGTTAATTTTAAAACTGATCTGAAAGTGGTGGCACAGGCCTATAATCCCAGCATTCAGGAGGCTGAGGCAGGAAGATCACTGTGAATTCGAGGCCAGCCTTGGCTACAAACTGAGCTCAAGGCCAGCCTGAACTACACAGCAAAAAAACAAAACAAAACAAAAACAACCCTTAGCGTTGCAGTCAACCTAGTCACACTGAGAATGCTCGTAAGCCACTCTCGCTACTGCCTGCAGCCCGCTCCCATCAATAACGTTCTGTGGACAGCACCCTTCTGTACACAGCGGCCTTTTGAAATCAGTTATGCACACCTTCCTTTGACTTGAAACCCAGCATGGTACTTCACAATTTTTTTTTAAAATTCTTTTAATAGATTGCAAATTGAAAATAAATTATTTAGAAACATAAATGAATATAACAATAAAAATTGTCCAAAATAAAAATGAAGAATATACAGATCAGTCATAATCACTGTGTTAAAACCAAGAAACTTACATTCATACAATTAAAATTCTCAAAGTAGAAAGGAGTAGGCAATAAATATTTAAAGATTTAAAATTTCTGAATTTTGTTCAACTTATACTCAGATTTTTTTTTTTTCTGGAACCGGAACTTGAACTCAGGCCCTTACGCTTGCCAGGGAAGCACTTATTCTACTGAGCCATCTCCCCGGCCCCTAGTTCAACTCATAACACCACATTTCCGAGAAAAAAGAACCTTTTGCTCAAAATAATTAAATAAAATCATACCAAGATACACAAAAATGAAATTGTCCAAAACTTATTGTAAAGAAAATCATTAAAGCATATACATATAAAAATATTAGCTATAGAAGAAAAAAATTCACAATGTTTAGAACCCCCAAATCCTCACGAGCCACAGGCCCTGTCGGTCTGGCCCTTCCCTATCTTCTTGGCTTTGTTCTACCTTCTGGGCCACAGTGGTTTCCTTTAATTCCTCCATCAGCCACACTTGCCAGGCCACAGGGTCTTTGCACACGGGTCTATTTTTCCCAGGGGACTCTTATTCATCCATCAGCGTTCAACCCAAGGCGGCACAGATCCTTACAGGACTGCGCTCAGCTCAGCCTGAATTACATCTTTTTACACGTGATCACTTACCCTCATCTCCCCACTTGGGCTACTGCTAAGAACAAGAGCAGTGACTTTCTTTTTATTATTTATTTATTTATTTATTTATTTATGTGTGTGTGTGTGTGTGTGTGTGGCCAGCTCAGCCCACCAGGAGG
>NW_004524609.1:17124896-17131876 GCF_000260255.1 Octodon degus | reverse complement strand
GAGCCATCTCCCCAGCCCCTCTCCTTCTTTAATCCTTTTATTCTTTCTTTTCTTGGGGGGCTGGATTGAACGCAGGGCCTTTCAAGTACATCCCCAGTACCACCCCCGCCCCAAGACAGGGTCTCTCCAAGTGGCTAAATTGCCCGGGCAGTGCCTGAACTTCAAGATCCTCCTGCCTCAGCCTCATGAAAGTTGAGGCCACAGGCCCTGCTGTACTACCGTTGCTGCTCGGCGCAGGGAAGGGACAGTTCCCGAAGTCAGCTGGGGTGAGGGAGGCTCCTGGAAGCCGGGCGGGGGTCCAGGGCAGGAGGCGGTAGCAGCATCTGCAGCGCGACCCGCGCGTGCCTCCTGGTGGTGGCACTGATTGCAGACCAGGTCTAAAGCAAACCACAGGCTCCTTTGTTAGAGAAACCCTAGTTCTCGGTGTGAGCCGCTGAATCAGACTCCTTTTCCTCTTTCTGCATTTCTAGTTCATTAGGGAAGAAGTCAGGTTGCATCCTAACGGGTGCAGTGCCCGTGGAGAGGTGTGCGAGAAGAGCTCACACATGGGGACACGAACACACGCGCGCAGACGCACACGCAACAGAAAGCCTCTCCCGCCGGTTCTGCACCCTCCTCCAGGGCCGTGGAAACACCTGTGGCACTTGTGGCCCTGTGTGTAGACTGTGCACTCACTCGGCACCGCGGGTTCTCCAGCGCTGAGCCCCATCTGCCTTGTTTTCCTGCTGGCCTGTGTAATCATGTGTGTCCCCACGTAGCCCCCCCATCCGTCTGGCTCCCGTCTCATATATTTTCCTTTCAGTGGAGACCATGTCCTTGCCAGGTTTGGCGAGGTATCCTTTGTACTGTCAGTTCTCTGTCGTTCTTTTGTTGGTTTTGTTTTGTTTTGTGTGCGACAAGGTCTGACTGTGTTGTTCACGCTGGTCTTGAATTCATAGCAGTCCTCCTGCCTCAGTCTCTGGAGTGCTGGGATTATACCTAGCTCTTTGTTGTTCTTATGTGACATGTCCTCTGTCACCTAGGGTGATTTGTTACACGTCTCATTTTTAATTTTTTCCACTACTGGGGATGGAACCCAGTGTCTCCCACCTGCTAAGCCAGTGCTCTGCCTCTGAGATACGACCTTAGCCCTTTTGAAATTTTATTTTGACACAGTCTTGCTAAATTGCCTAGATTGGGCCCAAGCTTGTGATCCTCTTGCCTCAGCCTCCTGAATAGCTGGGATCACAGGTATGCAGTGGTGCATGGCTCCCGTGAGCATTTCTGGTCCCTTGTTGAGCGGGACTGTCCTTTCTAAACACAAGGCATTGTGACCATGCTCAGCCTCGCTGGGGAAATGAGCTTTGTAAGAGTTTGGCCCCACACCCCAGGAAAATCCCCAGAATTAGCAAGGAGTTGGAGGCGTCAAAGCCCCACAGCTCATCCTCGGCCAGATTCCTGCCAAGCTGCAGACCCTGGCACTGCAGCCAGAGCGTAGTGAGAGAGCCCTCGTGGGAGATCTAGTGTCTGTCCCCTGCGGGGCCAGGCGAACTCCAGCGGAGTCTAGTGCATACCGCCATCAGAGGAGCCCCACAGCCAGAGGTTTATTAGTTGACCTTGTCTTTGCAAGGTTGGGGACAGAGATACCAGAATTATAGCTCAGGAAAGGAAAAAAGCTGTTGCTCTATTGGGTGGATGATGGTCACCCGAGGATGTCTGCACCCCAATCCTCTGAATCTGTGGATATACCACTTTTGCAGGAAAAGGGGCTTGCAGAGGTGGTGATGTTAAGGGCGTCAAGGTGGGAGATGACCCTGGATCATCCAGGTGGGCTCAGGGCCATGACACGGGTCTTAGAAGAGAGAGCATCAAGGACAGAGAGGTGGGGACTGGAACTTAGAGATGCCATGCACTGGCTGTGAAGCTGGGGGACAGACCAGAGTCTGAGGACTGCAAGTGGCTTCTAGGTGCTGGAAAATAAGTAAAACAGATTTTTTTTTCTCTTACCTTGAACTTCTGGAAAGAACCAGAAGTTCACCACCTTGGTTTGTCACACCCAGATTCAGGGGAGTTTGGCAAATGTAGCTTCTTATTTCTGTATTTATTGTAGTACTGGGGGTCAGACCCCGAGCCCCCTGCATGCTAGACCAGTGCTCTACCACGGAGCTGCACCCCAGCACAAGTGTGGCCTTTGAACTCTGTGTCCAGGTTCACGCTCAAAATAGCTGTAGAGGAGTTTCAATGGGGAAGTGTCCCAAAGCATCCCAAGATGGGGCCATTGGGACTCCAAAGAAAGGAGCGTTAAATGCTGGGGCGATGAGTCCTTGGCATTTACTAGGGGATTTAGGACGCGAGGTCCACCAGGTATGCCCTTGACGGAGGGCTGGGATGCGGAGTCTGTATGAGTTTAAGGAATCTGGCTTGGGGCCAGTGCTGGTCTCTACATGTTTAACCACCCAGATGATCTTTCAGCGTTGCACCAACAACCTGCACTGGGCCCTGACTCAGGGTTAAGCCTACAGGGACACACGCAGCTGGCCAGTGACAGTGTGGTCCTGCACCCCTGAGCTTCTTGGTGAGGACACAAAAACAAAGCTGGGGAACTGGTTTCGTGGGTGTCTTTTTATTCAGGAAGCGGGAATGGTTCTGGGGAGGACCTCAGAATGTGGAGGATGAGGGCCGAAACACCAGCCACTGAAGGGCGCTATGTCCTTGTGTGTCCTTTGCAAAATGTGGCCTCCAAGCTCATTCATATCTGGGGGGGGGGCAGTTCGCAGGGCAGGCTTAACCAACTGATCCACAAGACCTGCACCCCGATCGCAGCCCCACCATGCAGGGACACATCTTTTTTTCTTTTCTTTTTCTTTTAGTACAAGGTCTACAGAATCTGCAGGGTCTCACTATGTAAATTGAACTCAAAGTGATTCTCCTGTTTTCAGCCTCCGAGGCACAAGGATTACAGGTACGTGCCACCATGCCCAGTCTCAGTCACTGGCTCAGCGTTCCCAGGGGTGGAGCCAGCACGGCCAGGGATCGAACCCCAGCCGCTGCGCTCTGCCTAAGCAGGCGCTTTAGTCTGCTGAGCTATCTGGCCGGGTCCTGAGGGACACATCTTATAGGAGTCCTGTGAGGAGGAACTGCTGATCCCAGGGTGCTTGAAGTGCTGCTTAGAAGCCAGCTGAGTGATTGCCGCTCATCTAAATGAAATTCTCATCCCCTGTTAGCTAGCTGAGTGGATTGGAGTGGTCCAGGAAGCTCCTGGCAAAGCCCCATCACCCCCTGAGTGCCTCTGAGTGTCTTGCTTTTGCTGAGACGCCAACAAGCCCTGCGTTCTTAATATATAAAGGGAGGGAGGCAGGGGACCTCTCACAGGCAGGGTGCCTGGCCCTGTGCCCTTCTCTTTGTGCTCTTTACTTCTCTTTCCTTTGGAAGCATCCCTAGGAACTAGGTATTACCACGCCTGGGTTTTACACGTTCAGAAACGCTCCAGTGATTTGCTTGACGTCACCACAAACAAGAAATGGTAAAGATTTTAAACTCCCGGCTCCCTGACTGCCACCGTGGTCTGCTGAACCCAATAATATGCTCAAGGTCATCGCAGAGACCAAATCCAACTCGGCCGTTGCTTCCTATTCCCTAACCCGTGTCTCTCCCACCACTTCCTCCACACCTTCTGGTTCTTCGGGTCTCTCAGGATTTTGGCCCCCAGGAAAATGGGCCAGTTCTGGTAATGGTGAGCCCACTTCCTGTCTGCTGGGAACCGCTTCCCTGGGGCTGAGCTGGGGGAAGCCTGGAACAAGGGTGGTGGAGGTGGTAGTGGGGAGATGACCTGCCTGGGCTGAATCACATCTACCGCTGAGATCAGAAATGGTTCATTCCACTTCCTGTGGAAGGACACCGCCTGGAGGGCAGCACCCACAGCAGCCCCAAAGCCCACCCACATGGGGTCCCAGCTTCCGGCTGGCAGCTGGCTCATTATTAGTAAAGCTCTTTATTTAGCTGGGCACTTTAGGAGGCCTCTGATTACTGTCACTCTGCAGGACAGCCCAGTCCCTATTATCTGGGGACAACAGACTTCTCAGATGTCTTCCTCATCCTTTTAAAAGATGTCAGAAGACAAGAGGCCTTTGGAAAGGGAGCTGTCCTGGCCACCCATGTCAGCCACTTCCAGGAGCTAGTAGGAAAGTTCTAGGAGCCCCAGAGGCAACAGTGCCTTCTGCTCAGGCATGAAGGGCGTGGAGCCAAGAGGAGGAAGAGGTGGGAAGAGCGGGGAGCAGAGGCCTGACCGTCGGCCTGTAGCTCTCGCTGGTTCTTGCTGTGGCTTGGGTGGACTTCTGTGTGAAGGTGCAGGTGCTGGAAGCCACTGTGCCAGTGCTGGAGGGTGGTGAAGTAGCTCCTGGTGCAAGGTGTTTGGGGCCCCAACTGTCACTGCCCTTAGCCTTGGCAGGGATGTAGTTCTCGCAGGACCTGGGTTAGTTCCCACGAGGATGGGTTGTTACAGGGAGCCTGGAATCTCCCAGGCCCTCTTCTGCCCCGTGCCTGCTGTTCAGTCTGGCTCAAGCTTCTGCCTTCGTGGTGCCATTGGCCATGAGGCCCGCACCAGAGCCAAGCGGATGTTGGCTCCACGCTCCCGAGCCTCTGGAACTGGACTTTTCCTTAGGAGTTCCCCGGGCCCAAGTAGTTTGTGTTGCAAGGGGAAGTGAACTGAGACACAGTCCTGAGAGTTAATTACTGGGAATTTGAAAAGCTATTGAAGCCAGGTACCACACCCAGAAATTCGGATTTTTCTGGGCCTGGGGTGAGGCTTGGAGCAGGGAGTGTGGAAGCTCCCTGGGTGACTGTGTGTCAGATGAGAGGTGTCCTGGACATTCCTCAGGCGTGAGCAGACCAGGATAACTCCTGGGAGAGGCTGGGATTCAGAGCTGCCTGCTCCTGGGGAGTCTGGACCTTGGATGGTCTTTGTCTTGCTTAATCTATTTTGACAACACAACTAGGGGAGAAATTAAATAGTTTAAGACTGAAATAATTCCTGCCCATAATAATGCAGAAAGGTTCTTTCTTGCTGTGCAGTTCAGGCTGGCCTTGAGCTTACTTTGTAGCCCAGGCTGGTCTGAAACTTGCAGTGCTCCTCCTGCCTCAGCCTCCTGAGTGCTGTTAGGATCAGCTCAACTGGGCTGAACAGCTTATGGAAGGCAGCTGTGATTGTGCACATATATAATATCAGCACTTGGAGGGACTGGGGAGATGGCTCAAGGGGCCAGGGAGATGGCTCAGTAGAATCAGCGCTTGCCTGGCAAGACAAGGGCCTGAGTTCAATCCCCAGTTCTGAAAAAAAAAAAAAAAAAAAAAAAAAATCAGCACTCGGAAGGCTGAGGTGGGGAAATTATCACAAGTTTGAGGCCAGCCTTGGGTACATAGTGAGTTCAAAGCCAGTCTGAACTACATGGCAAGATCCGGTCTTAAATGAACAACTACAAAACTTCTCCATTCCTTCATTAATTAACAATTTGGAGAAAAATTATCGACGCATGTTCATTTTATTTAGTTTTTACACTTTATGGGATGGGGGATGGAACCCAGGACTCTGTGCACACTAAGCACATGCTCCACCCCCAGTCTCTTACATTCATTGTATATTTGATAATAGTATTTTCAATTTTCAGTTGAAAATTATGAGCAGGGCGCTGACCCCGCACACCAAGGCTCTGTCATCTCCTCCGAGTGGTATGCAGGACTACACAGGGCAGCACATACCCGTAGCTAGGTCCAGCCATGCCTGTGTCCTGCACCTGGGGCTGTGCTGGCAGGTACAGGGCAGGCACTTGAGCAGTGTTTCTTTCTTTCTTTTTTTTTTTTTTTTAAGTTTATTTATTTATTTGTGTGTGTGTGTGTGTGTGTGTGTGTGTGTGTGTGTGTGTATGTGGCCAGCTCAGCCCACTAGGGGGCGAGGCTGGCTGGCATGTGGTGCTGGGGGATCAAACCGTGGTCCCTCTGCTTTGCTAAGCTTGTTGTAAGTAGGTGCTTTAGACCACTGAGCCATCTCACCAGCCCCTTGAGCAGTGTTTCTGAGGAGCCTTTAGAGTGACCAGTAGCATCCACGCCCACCCACCCTGCACAGACTTGGGTGCAGTAACATTTCCAGGAGTTTGTCAGAACTCCTGAGCCATGAATCCAGCAGTACCCAACTGCAGGTGGGTCAGGGCTTCAACCAGGGTGCATGGGGGAAATCTCAGAAGGTGCCTGGGGAAAGAAAACATTTGCCACAGTGCTAGGGACAGTTTCTGATTGGCTAAACTTCAGTTCCATCATTTCAGTGGGTTGAATTCAGTTTGCCTACTTAGAAGCCAAAGGTTCTCCAGCCATCTGTCCAATTGGTACCAAATTCACTTCCTAAACTTCACACAAAGGCTGGGCATGGTGGCTCACACCTGTAATCCAAGCAGCCAGAAGGCTGAGGCAGGCCGATCACCATGAGCTCAAGACCAGTTGGGGCCACTTAGAGTGTTCAGGGCCAGCCTGGACTACTTAGGGAGGCCCTATAACAATGACAACAACAACAATATTCAACTGTCTCGAGGTCAAGACCACGCTTGTCCCCAAAGCTCCTGTACTGTGCTACACAGCTCTGTTCTTTCTCTTTCTCTTGTTCTTTTTCCTTTCAAAAATGCAAACAGTTTTCCTGCTGTCTTTATGGAAGAGACATCCTGTTCCATCCTGAAGGATTACTTGGTGGTGGGAACAGCAACCAACTCAAGGGCTGTGCGTGTTGCTGGGAGGGAACAGTGCCCATGGAGTGGACCCTGTCACTGTGGTCTGGGTCGACCCCGAGAGGCAGGCTCAGCCCTACTGATCTATTCTGTAAAGCCAGGGCTGGCGTCCCCCAAGGCAAGGTGCCAGCACCCATCTGGCATTGCTCACGGACCCCTTTCTTTTCTGTTATGCACCTTCGGAGTGTCTTTGCATTTTGGCCTTTTGCTTTACTTTATGAATTTGATCATCTG
>NW_004524609.1:17121942-17122905 GCF_000260255.1 Octodon degus | reverse complement strand
TTATTTGGGGCCGGAGAGATGGCTCAGTGGAATAAGCGCTTCCCTGGCAAGCGTAAGGGTCTGAGTTCAACCCCAGTTCTGAAAAAAAACCCAAACCAAACCATAAAAAATATTTGTTTATTTAACACAAGGTCTCACTGTGCAACTCAGATTCGTAGCGATCTTCCTGTCTCAGCATGCAGTACCGGGGATTGAACTTGAGACCTTGCGCTTGCCAGGCAGGCGCTTGGAACCCTGAACTGTCTCCCCAATCCATGAACTTATCTTTTCAATTCAGATTTCCATTAGTTCCGTGGGCTATTATTTGTGTTCATTCCAGCTGCTCCTCGGCTTAGGATGGGATTGCATCTTCATAAACCCATCGTAAGTGGAAAATGTTGTAAACTGAGTGTGTATTTAGTACGCAGCAAAAACGGCCGCTTTACCATTTGGCACTTATGGAGCCCCCTCTGTCCTCAGAGGACTCAGGACACTAGGGTCACTGCTGCTGTCCAGCACTGGTGAGGAACAGGCTAAAGTGCAGAATCAGAAGTGTTTTCTCTCCCAAATGCACAGGGCTTTTACACCGTCATAAAATCACTTGCAGTATTTTATCTTTTTTTTTTTTTTTTTTTTTTTTTTGGTGGAGCTGGGGATTGAACTCAGGCCCTTGCACTTGCCAGGGAAGCACTTATTCCACTAAGCCATCTCCCCAGCCCTCACTTGCAGTATTGAAAGTCAAATTATCATCTGCCAGGGGCCACCTGTATTTTGTAGATTTGCTCTGTTAATTATTACTAAGGAGGTACCACTGCCTTTTTAAACATCTGGGTGGTGGGTGGGTTGAGAGAGTGTCACTGTGTAGCCCAGGCTGGCCTGGCACTTGCTGGGATTTTCCCGTCTCAGCCTCCTGGGTGCAGAGATCACAGGCCTGTACCACCACACCCAGATTTATTGTAAGTTTTTTTTTAAATTTATTTATTT
>NW_004524609.1:17115693-17117337 GCF_000260255.1 Octodon degus | reverse complement strand
AGGGAAGGGAAGGAGGAAGGGGAAGGGAAGGGAAGGGAAGGAACCATTAGTTTTCCATTGGCATAGTTTTGGGTGCATTGGTTTCCCAGGAACCAAACTTTTTGAAATGCATCTCAGAACCACTTGTTCAGAAGAACTCTTGTCTCTGCTGGACCCAAGTTGAGTCCCAGTCCTTCTGGTTTGTTCCTCCATGTGAGGAGCGATTCCAAGATGTCCCCAGTGAGTTGTGCTTCTGGGGTCCACTGCCCTGTGCAGTCGCCTCCCACCCCTGGCAGGGCTGACTGGTGCAAGGAGAAGCTAGGCAGAAGCGATGGCACGTGACTGCAGAGCCAGGGGCCCGTGCGATGCTGCAGCTTTCAGTCTGTGCCTCAGCTCCCATACTTGCTTCCACAGCACAGACCCTTGTGTGGCCTGGCAAGAGGACCACCAGGCTGGGGTGGGCCTGCTGCCAGCAGGGAACCATCCAGTGGAGCCCATGGATAACAGGGGTGTGGGGGGCCACCTTCACTGTGACCCTGTGAAGCCCTTCAGAGAACAGCTGGGTCACCTCCCCTAACTCCCCGCCCCTGGCTTCAGAGCAGGACCAGCTCCTGCTGGTTTGTGCTTGTGCGGCAGTAGATGTGCGTGAGGATTGTGGTCCGCAGCTGCCCACACGCATTAGCCAGGATGCACTGTTAGCAGTCTGCTCGGTGGGAAAGGGCTGGAGCTGAGGCCAGGATTGAGGCAGAAGCGTGAGCTGTCGCTGTCCATGCACCAGGCGCGCCGCCTGCTGCTCGCCACCGTCCGGTTCAGTGCTGAGGTCAGCTGCATCATTGAGGAGATGCAGTACTACAGGCTTAGGAGAACAGGCCCTCCTCCCTGCGCTGCTGCGACCCATCGGATTTCACTTGCTGTCTGTCATTTCAGCTGGACCACGTGTATTTCTTAGTAGACTGATGAGGACTTGCATCCACAGGAGAGCTGAGTCCTTACTTGCCTTACTCGTACTGGGCTATGGATTTTTAAAAAAATTATTTATTTATTTAATTATGGGTCTCACTATGCAGCTCAGACTTGTAGCATTCCTCCTGTTTCAGCCTCCCCAGTGCTGGGATTATAGATGTGCACCACCATGCCTGGTTTTGGTGGCTTGTATTGCATGCGGTGCCAGGGATCGAACCCAGACCTTTGAGCTTGCCAGGCAGGTGCTTAGACCTCTGAGCTATCTTCCTGACCCAATTATTTTTATTTTTTAAAGAGAATATAAAATAGTAATAAAAATTAGAAATGTTACAGAGTTTCACTAAACAAAATAATATGAATTTGACAGTATTTGTTGTATTGCGTGGTGTTGTCTTCAAATTAGTTGTTCAGATTAACGGATATACACATGCAAAATTGGAAAAAGATAGGAAAAGAAAAAAGTGTGATAAGGAATTAAGATGAGAGAAAAAGGAACAGAAAAATGAAGACAAAAAAATTAAGCATTGGGCTGGTGAGATGGCTCAGTGGTCTAAAGCACCTACTTAGAACAAGCTAAGCTAAGCAAAGCACTGGGACCACGGTTCAATCCCCAGCACCACATGCCAGCCAGCCCCGCCCCCTGGTGGGCTGAGCTGGCCACACACACAGACACACATACACACACACACACACACACACACA
>NW_004524609.1:17057091-17115593 GCF_000260255.1 Octodon degus | reverse complement strand
AAAAAAAAATTAAGCATTGACTGCTCCTTTCCATAGACCAACAGAGATCCACAGTACAATTATCCAAACCATTGTGCTTACACACATAGGTATATCCCTTTCCCCTGGGCTGTGACTCTTGAAATTGCCAACGCTCAGTCCTTACGGGAACATAAGGACCTCGAGGTATGCCAGCGAACACTTGGTTTCCGGACATACTCTTCCCTCCCTGCCGCGTGGAGTGGTGGCAACCGTAGCCTTTCATAATAAACCCATTAGTTCTGCTGGGACGGTGAGTCCTTTCATTCCCCACAGGTCCCCCTGGCCTAGGGAGGCTCCAAATGACATAAAATTCAGTAGAACTCTTAGGATGCAAAGAAATCCCAGCCTCTCTGTCCCTTGACAGCAAAGCTCCAGTTGGCAGAACTGGCAAAAAAAGCCCACCATGTTCATGGAGCCAATATCTCCTACTATTGTCTCTGCAGACGCAGCTTCACGTATCAGCATACTTGATGTCTGCAGAGCTCGGAGTACACGGTAAGCCCAAAGGCTCTCCCAGACAGGTGCGCGCATCACTCCTCTCTCGCCTCTGGCTGTAGGAGGTGGGGATCGAGTGGGACTTGGTGGAACTTTCTGGGGTGATGGTCACACTGTGGGGGAGAGATCTGGGATACACAGAGTATGCATTTGCAAACCAAAGTAAATGAACCCTTGGGAGCTGAGTAAGTTGCTGCATATAAATTTTACCTGTGGAAAGGTAAATAAAAATAGTGCGCTTGCTAACTATAGGTGTGCCCGATTGTGCAGAGGAAATATAAGGGTGATGGCGATTTTCGTTGAAAGACATCTGAAATGAGGAGCTTTACTTCCATAATAAACCAAGTGGAGTCAGAGGCCGACAGTAGAATGTCGGTGGAGGGCTTACGGCGTTCATGGTGGAGTTGCTTCAAGTTCACCGTACATTTGAAAATGTTCATTAAAAATGTTGGGCGGAGAAAGAGTGAGAGAGCTGGGGCAGGGGTGGCATTGCTGAGCAGAGTCCAGAGTCCTGTGTCACCACAGTAACAAAGGGAGCAGGACACACAGGGATCTAGGGATCTGATGTGGAAGGGAGTCAGGATCTGGGGCAGTCATAACTGGGAGTTGTTTTTTTTTTGGCTTTGAAACAGGGTCTCGCTATGTAGTTCAGGCTGGCCTTGAACTCACTTTGTGGCCCAGACTGGTCTCGAACTCACAACACTCCTCCTGCCTTGGCCTCCCGAGTGCTGGGATTATAGGCATGCGTCACCACACTCACTTAGGGAAGAATTTTTAATCTTGCAAAGAACATTTTATAGCAACACGAGTTGGCCAAGTTACATCCACTTGGAGATGAAGTATTTTAATCTACTCGTCGGGGAGGCTGTGTAACAAATGAAACAGCAGTTTGGGCTTAGCCAAACCTAGTTTGAAGCCCACCTCTTGCCTGTGCCAGCAGGATGTCTTAGAAAGTTAGCAAACTTTTCTGTCTCAGTCCCTGTTTCCTCACAGGGCGCAGAGCCTCATTGTCCCTGCCTCATAGACAGGCCCAGTGTCCGCACAGTTTTATGCCTGGCCCAAGTAGGTTCTCAGCAAATGGTCATTTTTATTCCTCTACCTATGTCATTGCTTAATGACATTTGCCCGGCAACAATTGCTTTCATCTGAGGCATCATTCAGGACAGTGTACGCAGAGATCCGAGCCCTTAAGACACGTGGTCAAATACAAAATTTCGGACATGTAGCTATTCAAAGGCTCCATGTCCCCTGTTTCTCAGCTTCTTGGATTGTCAGTGGGAAGGACAACTTGCTCCGGCCCGCTGCGTCCTCCAGCGTGTCAGCGCCGCTGTACCATTCGCTGCATTTCTTTTTCTCTCCTGTCTTTGAGCGCGGCAGGCACAGCATGGGTAGCAGGTAGATGTTTCACGATTCCTTGGCAAGTGTCTGATCTTTCCCGGTCACAGAGCCTCAGCGCGGCCAGCGAGGGCTCAGGGAGCTACACAAATGATGGGGTTTTATTCATCATGGTCTCCCTTGCTGCTTCAAGCCCATCGGTCTGCACAACAAATGCTCACCGCTTCTGCTTCTGGGCGGTTTCTGATTTTGCAACCAGCAGGGGCCACCCTTTGCAGTGACAGAGAGAAACCCAGCTGAGGGGAAAGGGTAAACGTGAGTTCCTGGTCTCCTCCTGCTTGTTCTCAAGGGCTTCCAGACATACACAACTTACTTAGATCCCGACTCTGCGGGGAGCCTGCTCTAAAAATGCCTGCTGGGTAATTGAAGCGCTGGCTTTTTGAATCTTTCAGCTTCCTGTCTCTGAGAATTGTTACTGACAGCGGCTCTTGGAAGAATATATTGCTCTTGTAAGCATTTGTTGAGGTTGTCCAGAGCCTTCAGGAGCCATTTTGGTTTTATTTAAGGTTGCTGGCTTTGTGGGTCACCAGCAGATGGTGACATTGCTGCGACACCGTGCTTGGTGATGCCCAGGCAGAGCTTTTGGTGGTGGTGGGCAGGAGGACTGTGGGAGAATCTTTCTGCCTTGTTTTTTCTATTCTTTTTTGTTTCTAGCACCTAATAGTTTTCCCAGGCTGGGAGTGAGGCTAGCAGAGGGGTAAGCTCACAGACTTTCCAGGGGGACAGCGCTGAGTTCAAGCCCTGGTCCCCAACTGTGGTCAGTGAGATCTTTTGCAGTGAGCTACTTTGCTAGTTCTTTTTAATTTTGAGACAGGGTCTTGCTAAGTCACTAAGTTGTCCAGGCTGGATTCAAACTTGGCATCCTCCTGCCTCAGCCTCCCACAGTGCTGGGATTGTAGACAGCTAAGTTAGGGGAAAATGCTGTCACCAGTCAGACAGGGTTGGATGCTCAGGGAAGACAGTATGAAGGATGAAAACACATTGCCACTGCGGCCAGAAGCACATCTGGTGGAGGCCAGGCCTCAAGAGAAAGATGAAATGAGCAGGCCTCCCTTTCTCCCTGAGAGATAAAGAACGAATTAGTATCAGTCACTCCATGGGTGACCAAGACCTCTCGGTTTATTGTTTCCTAAAAAGGACCTTGTTTTTTCCATGTGTACTTGCTTCGTGGCCTCCTTCTTCTTTGCATCAATATTACCTAAGTGGCTAAATTAGTAATCTTGTTAGTTGATCATAGTTTCATCCCATATTGTACCCACCTCGTGATTTTGCTCTATAAAAGCTTTCTCTCTAAAATTGGGCCCCTGGAAGCTCATTTTTCAGGTTTTCTCCTCTCTCTCTCTCTCTCTCTCTCTCTCTCTCTCTCTCTCTCTCTCTCTCTCTCTCTGTATTTCCTACTCTTAACCTCCATTGCTTTTTAAAATTCATTCTTCAGATTATTCTTATTATTTATTTGTGTTTTTAAATGTATTCGGTGGTTACAGGGTCTCTCTATGCAGCTCACACTCATAGTGATCTTCCTGTTTTCAGCCACCCCAGCGCTGGGATTACAGGCATGCTTCACCACACTTGTGCTCTGGCTGGCTCAGCCTGCCCTGGTGGCCGGGCTGACATGACTTGTGGTGCTGGGATTGAACTGTGGTCCCTGTGCTTGCCTAATTCCACTGAGCTATCTTCTCAGCCCTCTTCAGTTTTAGAGAACACAAACTTGGCACATCTAACATCTAACAGGTTGAGAGTTATATTTATTTACCCTATATCAAACTTGCCACCCTCCTGCATCAGCCTCCCAGAGTGCTGGGATTGCAGGTGTGCACCACTAGGCCCGGCTCAATTCTGTACACCCTCTTGATAGCAGAATGATCAATTTTCATGCTTTGGCATGTGACTTATCAGGATTGCCCTCGTGTATAGGACATAGGAGGAAGTGACCGTGAGCTGGCCTTCAGTGACATCATGTGTTCCTCTCTCTTTCGCTTTCTCCATCTGTCACCAGAATGTGCTCTGGGCAGCTGCTGTCCCAGCAGGATGAAGTCGGAGCTGACCTGGCCTCCCCCTCCCACACAGCCTGGCAACAGTCCCAGCCGACCCATAGTGCTGTGAGTGCAAAGAAGCAGCGATGGCAGAAGGAGATACACTGTGGTGAAGGGCTGCAGTGTGCACAGCACCAGGCCCATGCAGAGACGGCTGCAGGCCCTGCGCCTGTGAGCTCTACCTGTGGGCAGACGCTTGAACGTCACGTATGTAATTCTTCTATGCCACTAAACGGTGCTCTTTCATTTTGTTACAACCAAACCCAGGGCGCCAGACAGTTCTGTTTGTCTGTCTCTCTGTCTCTCTCTCTCTTTCTGAACTATAAAAATACAGACCTTTGGCTTGGGTCTTCGCTCACTGGCAGAGCACTTGCATTGCATGTGTGAGCACTGCAAAAGAACAAAGCAAAACACCCAACAATAACAGCAGCAGCAGCACGGGCACCCTTGGCTCATGCGCTTGGCCCCGGCAGCCACTGGCCCTTCCCCTGCTGCACGAGCGCCCTTCTGTGCTGACCCACGTGCGCTTCTTCTTCTTCTTCTTCTTCTTCTTCTTCTTCTTCTTCTTCTTCTTCTTCTTCTTCTTCTTCTTGAACTTATTATTTATTTATTTTTTTTTACATTTATTTATTGTGTGTGTGTGTGGCCAGCTCAGCCCACCAGGGGGCGGGGCTGGCTGGCATGTGGTGCTGGGGGATTGAACCTCGGTCCCTGTGCTTTGCTAAGCTTGTTCTAAGTAGGTACTTTAGCCACTGAGCCATCTCTCCAGCCCGAACTTATTATTTATTTAGCATTTAGTATAACAGTATTTCCAGTAGGGAAGGACTGCTGGATTCAGGTATAAAACAAGAGGTATAAACAAAAAGCATTCACAAGATGGTTAATATTAAAGAATGAACAATATTAAAGGTATTCTAATGTCAATGAACTTTCATGGACAAAAAGGTCGTTTTATTTTAAACAAATTAACTTGCTTTTCATCTTCTATTTTTAAGTTACATCAACATAAGGCAAATAGAGCTAGCCTTCCAGAACACTTCTTGTCTTCAAGTGTAAACTTTTGTGGTAATCCTCTATCTTGGTGATACTAAAATATAAATCATGAAAAACAAGGAAAACTATTTCAAGCACATTTGTTATGTTGAATACAGCAAAAGCTGTTTATAATAACCAGTTTCATTTCAAAGTAAGTTGCACTGACATGTAAGTTTGAAAAAGTGTATCAATCCAGCAACATGCCAACTTAACTCATTATTTGAAGACCCTACTATTTAAGCACTAGGCATTAATTTTCCTGACCAAAGATTAACCTGACAACTTCTAGTAAGGTAGTAACATATGAAATTACTTTTCCACTTTTGTTTTAAAAATATATCCCTAAGGTTGTAAAGAAAAATCGTGGCTTCATCCACATGTATTATTTAGCCGCAATTCTTCATTCATCATCTATGGTTGGCTTGCTTGTCACTCCTCTTCTTATCTGACCCCAACCAATTAAATGCCAGTGTTTCTTTTTCTTTCTTTGTGGCACCAGGGATTGAACTCGAGCCCTTCCACTTGTCAGGGAAGCGCTTATTCCGCTGAGCTATTTCCCCGGCCCACGCCAGTGTTTCTCAACTCCTCAGCTAAGGGCAATTTTTTCTCCTACTTCTGTGCACACAGGGTTAGTAAGAACTATTTTACCCAAATCAGCTCTCACTGCACTAACTCTTCCTCCTGTAGACAGAGAGCCTCTGTTTGCCGTGAGCACTTCTGTTTTGGAGTGTTTTTGTACCTTTGCTGCTTCCTTGTCTCCTTCCATGCGCACTCCCAGAAGCCGTCTAAGGCGGAATAGGAAGTTTCCAGTTCTGTAAATATCTCAGGCAGTGCTCCAGCTGCACCAAGGACCTGTCCCGCCATTCTGTCAGCTCGGCACAATGTTGGGTCAGTTTTTGTTCCAACTCCAATAAGACCACCTGGAGGAACATACTGAAGACCATTGTGTTCTGCGCAAAGTGATCCAATTTTGGAGAAGATCGGTTTGCACATGAGTTTTCCCTCACCATCTTTGGAAACAATACCTGGTCTGACTTCTATCTCCTGGCCCACCTTTAATACTCCTTTTAAAATACTTCCACCAGCTACACCCCCTTTCAGGTCATCAACTTCACAGCCAGGTTTGTTAACATCAAAAGACCTAATTACAATAAGTCGAGGCTCTGAGGTAAAGTCTCTCGTAGGTACTGGAATTTTGTTTACTATATACTCACAGACAACTTCAATATTGTATTTCAGCGGAGCAGCAGTAGGAATAATAGGAGCTCCTTCAGCTACTGTACCTTGTACAAATGCAAGGATCTGTTCATATTGTTCTTTTGCCCGACTTTCTTTTAGTAAATCAACTTTATTTTTCAGAATTAAAATATGTTTTAGCTTCATAATTTCAATGGCAGCCAGGTGTTCAGAAATTTGAGGCTGAGAACAGGATTCATTACCTGCTATTCATAGAAGAGTTGCATGCATCACTGCTGCGCCATTCAGCATTGTAGCCGTTAAAATATCATGGCCGGGGCAGTGGACAAAAGAAACATGTCTGACTAGTCTGAAGTTCCCCTTAGTTCCTGGGTTATCTGTAGGAAACTCATCAGGGGTACCACTTCTACAAGATCTATACCATTCTGGCCGAGGACAAGTTGAGCCATCGAGTTTATAAATCTTAGCATTAGCATATCCTAGCTTGATGGTGATATTTCTTTCCAGTTCATTTTTGAACCCGACAGCGTGAACACCAGAAACAGCTTTTACAGCTGTTGATTTCCCATGAGCAACATGACCAGTTGTACCTATATTAATCGTGGCTTGCCTGCTGATAATTTCCTGTGAAAGTGGAGTCAACTTCATAACATGTAAAGTGGTGAGAGGGCTGGTGAGATGGCCCAGTGGTCTAAAGCACCTACTTAGAACAAGCTCAGCAAAGCACAGGGACCGCGGTTCAATCCCCCAGCACCACATGCCAGCCAGCCCCGCCCCCTTCTGGGCTGAGCTGAACACACACACACACACACACACACACACACACACACACACACAAATTTAATTAAACAAACAAACTGGTGAGATCTTGAGTAGAGAGATGCTGGTGTCCCCAGGTCATGTCTGCTTCTCCTCCTGCCATCTTGCCGGAAAAGCCCATGCGCACTTCTGAGGGTACCATCGTGGACACATCACTGATCATCCCTAAGCCTCAGCAAGAGGGAGGCATTTTTCTTGCAGGGTAAACTTACATCAGGGGTGCTCTGATGTGTTTGCAAGGGGCCTGAGTGTAGATACTACAGTGTCCTAGCAGAGGGAGGGGACGAGGCAGTGATTCCTTCCCAGTCTGCCACTACACAGGGGGCTCCTGAGGACAGTGGCTCTTGGACCCCAGGCTGTGGGTGAGCAGGCCCCGGTAGCCACTCCTGCCTGTGTTGCTGCCTCAGGACAGATGGGAATAGAGGAGGTGTGCCCACAGGGCTGTGGCTGAGCCCACTGTAGTGTAGTACCTACGGCTGGGCTGCCCTCAAGGGAGGGAGGCTGCTCTGCTTTGAATGTTCGATGCCTCCCAGACTCGTGTGGACATTGAATCATTGCTGTAATAGTATAAGAAGTGGGGATGGTTAAGAGCTCATTGGGCAGACAGGGCTCCACCATGATAAACAGATTGATGGTATCCTTACGGGCATTGGTCATTATAAAAAGGCAAGCAGCCCCCCCCCCCCGACCCTTCCCGCATCAGCAGCTGGCAGGCCTTGGATCTGGATGTCCCAGCCCCCTGGAACCATAAGCCAGCGAGTCACTATCTGTGATCAATTACCCAGCTTCAGATACTCCATCCAGCAGCAAAAACAGACGAAAGCAGACACTTTCCCCAGAAAGGTGGCAAAGGATTGGTTCCCTCACAGAGCTTGAAGGGAAACAAAAGCATCCCTCCCTGAAGGTGTCCTCAGTCCCAAAGATGCCCCAAGTCTGAATGTCACCTCAGGAAACATGGGATGGGGGATGGACCTGCTCGGGAGCTGGTACTTCCTGGGCAGATGCCCCACATCAAGGCGGGAGAGCTGGGAGGCCCCTGTTGCTCCTGGGCTGGGCTGTGTGGGGATGGACCCTCCCTCCGCCTCCTCTCCCGAGCTTTGAATTAGACAGGAAGCTGTAGTTGAAAATGGGAAGGATTTCTAATAACTGAAAATGATCAGAAAAGAACAGTGAGATCTGCCTGAGATGTCAGTTGGTGGTGGAAAGTGAAATTTGACAGTGTGGCTGAAGGCATTGATTAGAGAAAATGCGGCATAAAACCACTTTATGTCTGTTCCCCCGCATCTGAGACTGCTGAGCACATACACCATCAAGCGCTCAGTTACCCACCACTGGTCTCCCTGCTCCCCTGCTGGGGGTGGGGAGTGCTACAGCTGGGTTCCAAGCACCTTTTCTTTTTTTTTTTTTTTTTGGCAGAACTGGGGATAACTCAGGCCCTTGTGCTTGCCAGGGAAGCACTTCTTCCACTGAGCCATTTCCCCGGCCCCTTTTTTGTCTTTTTGAAACAGGGTCTCACTATGTACTTTAGGCTGGCCTTGAGCTCACTTTGTAGCCCAGGCTGGCCTTGAGCTCAAAGGGATCCTCCTGCCTTAGCCTCCCAAGTGCTGAGATTACAGGTGTGTGCCACCACATCCGACTTCAAAGCACCCACCACCCCCCCCGGAAGGAAAGAAAGTGCAAGGAGACCACAGGCCCCATATACGCTGTTTTGTGCTTTTCTTTCCTGGGGCGCCTATGAGTGAGGGGTGCCTGCAGCTGCCTGGCTTCAGGTTCACAAGGTTTCAGTCGTGATCTACATGTTGCGAAACTAAAAACACAGCTCAAAGGAGGCGCGCAAAGGAACCCGGAAGAGTCAGTCTTCCAGAGTGTGGACAAATCCGGAGGGACAAGGTCTCATTCTGGCACCCGGTCTGGTTGGCCCTTTTGTGCGGGCGTATGCAAGAGCATCTTGGGGGCACTGTGTGGAGCAAAGCCCTCCTTTCTGGCCAGGGGCCTGACAGAGAGCCAGGGCTGGGGTCCATAGTCCTCTTCAAGGGCATCCCCAGCCACTGATGACCACCTGATGACCTCCTAAAGGCCCCATACTCTCATGAGACCACCTGGGGCCACGCCTCTGTGTCATGGCACTGGGGGGCATTTAAGGTCTAGACACAGCAATGTCAGACATCCCCCCCACTTCTGGGTCCTGCTGCTGCTCCTTACCTTGAAATGCACCATGGGAGACTGGTTAGAACCATTTCTGGCTGTTGCCTGACATCCCAACACATTGTTTCCCCTTTTCTGTGACACACACTCTGTGTGTGTGTGTGTGTGTGTGTGTGTGCACCCATTCTGTTTGTAGCATATTGTGTTAGGGTTATTTTTCTACCTGTAAGTTCCTTAAGGGCAAGGATCAGGTCCCATTACCCCTGCAAGCCCGGAGGTGGGCTCAGTCACCGATGCTCACCCCAGGGAACAAGAGCTCCTTGATTTCCATCTCCAAACCTTTCAGGTTTGTCAAAGTCCCAAGTCCTAGACTCGAAGGCAGGACACCCAACCTTTGACTTTCCCTGGACCGAACTGTCTTGGAATGCATATCAAATAGATAATACAATTAATGTATACAAGAAATAAGCCCCAGCTCTCCTGTTTTTCAGTACTGAGGTTTGAACCTAGGGCCTTCGCTCTGAGATATATCTCCAGTTCCTCTCCCCCTTTTAAAGATTTTGAGGCAGGATATCACTAAATTGCTAGATTGCTCACATTGGGCTTAAATCTGTGATCCTAGCTGGGGAGCTCAGTGGTCTAAGTGCCTGCTTGGCAAGCACAAGGACCCAAGTTTGGTCCCTGGTACCTCATGCTGTGCCAGCCCCAGAACTGGGCGTGGTGGCACACGTCTGTCAGCACTGAGGACACTAAGACAGGAGGGTCACTATGAGTCTGAGCTGTGTAGTAAGACCCTGTACCGAATAAATAAATAACAAGTCCTTCAAATTTGTGACACTCTTGCCTCAGCCTCCCAGAGTTCTGGGAGTATAGGCATCTACCAACAAGCTTGGCTCCTTTTAGAAATATACTTTAACTTAGTAAATCTTTTGTTTTGCTTTTTTGAGACAGGATCTCCCTCTGTAGCCTACGCTGGCCTTGAACTAGCCTGGTTCAGCTTCCTGAGTGTTGGGATTACAGGTGTACACCACCACACCTGGCTAGATTATTTACAAAAGAAGACAACAAGCCCAAATCTAATCACTAAGAAAACATACATGTACTCCCTTAATAATAGTAACAAATGCCCATCTTTCAGGGCACACACGTGTGTAGGTCAGGTGAAACGTGACTCTCAGTAACTACTGCTTTCACTCGCCAAGGTGACGCTCCTGCGGATCGTGGGACACACGGGGAGGTTTCGCTGGGCTGAGTGTGTGGCAAGTGCAAGAGGGGAGTGAGACAGCACAGTGTCCTCCCGGGCGAAACAGGCCTCTGAAAACCACACAATCACGTTAAAAGTTTCCCTCGCTTACTTTTTTTTGGTCGCTGGCTCAGCCCACCCTGGGGGCGGGGCTAAAAGTTTCCCTCTCGCGCGAGATCGTATGACCAGCTGTTGAGGGTACAGCGGCCGCAGGCTGCAGCCTGGCCACACCTGCCCTAGGGAGCCACGTTCCTTCCAGCCTTTCAGGCACGGTTAGGAAGAGACAGACCCATTGTCCAGGTCAAGGTCAAGAGAAATCAGGAAAATACCCCAGGACTCAGATTTTTTTCTCCCATTTTCTTGTGCAAAGAGCACTTTTTAAAAAAATCATCTTGCAGAAGAATATCCTGGGCAGGTGAGATGGCTCAGTGGTCTAAAGCACCTACTTAGAACAAGCTTAGCAAAGCACAGGGACCGCGGTTCAATCCCCCAGCACCACATGCCAGCCAGCCCCGCCCCCTGGCGGGCTGAGCTGGCCACACACACACACACACACACACACACACACAAAAAAAAAAAAAAAAAAAAAAAAAAAAAAAGACTATCCTGATCTTGAAATCTAGACGAATCTGAAGACTGATCTGAGGGCCTCGTCCTCTCCACAGACAGGTGGGGCCCTTGGAAAGCCAGCCGGCTTCCCGCTGTGAATGGTGCTTGGCTTTCCTGGCTGAGTTCTGCAGTAGCCTCTTCGGGTCTTTTCTGTCTCCGTCTGCCTCATCTGTTCTCCACACTGGCAAAGAGAAGTGGCTACTTTCAGCCATGGGGTTAGGAGGGGTAGGAGGAATGGATTTCAGAACTGTTTAATGTGTAGCCTGAAACATTTGTGTTACCCTCCTTACAAATTCATTTTTATGCATGTGTGTATGTGTTTCTCCTGTTGGATACATTCATAGAATATGTTTTTCATAAGGAGGTGAACTCGCTATTTAATAAAATTAAACATCTATTGTTAATGCCTACTGTTAACAACGTCCATAACTTCAACAAGTTAGTGGAAAATGAGACTTTTTTATACAAAGTTAAATTTATACAAGACCAGGCAGGGCTACCTGGGGCACTCATGCTGTCAGGGGGATAAGCTTATTTTTTTTATCTGTATCATAACATTCACATCATTTTCAGGACATGAAGACATGTCTGTCTTGGAAACAAGAATCTTTTTGAATATTAAGGATGTTTACTGTGAGTTAACATGGAAAAGTACAAAAAAAAATTTCAAAGGGAGACATTTAGAAGGCAGAGTGGAGAGAATTTGGTAACTCCTAGGACTTGGGTAGCAACAGGAAGGAGATAGGGGCAGAGAGGATTCAGAGTCAAGGGCCAAGAGTCTGTGGAAAAATTTTTGTTCATTTAACCCTTTATTCCTCTGATAGCTGTTACATAAATACAATCCCCATTTCCCAAGACTCCCCAGATCTGCCTGTGAAGAGCAGGGTAATCATAGCACAGTGCATCAGGAGACCCCATAGGATTGCGCCCAGGGCGGGCCTGGCATGGAGAGCCCAGGAAGGGAGCCTGGCAGGCAGGGATAGCTCAGCTGGGTGCTAAGAAGGGAAGTGGAGCCAAGTGTCGTGGGCACAGTCCTGAAATCCCACAGTCTGGAGACTGAGGCAGGAGGACTGCAAACTGGAGTACAGCCTGGGCAATTTAGCCGCTTGTCTGAAAATGAAAAGAAAGGAGTGGGCATGTTGCTCAGGGCAAAGGCCCTGGGTTTGATCGTGAAGGCAAGGGGAAGACAGGAGGTGGCCCAGGTAGAGGGGGCTACTAGGTAGGGGAGGGTTGATAGGGTAAGAGGTGAAGCCAAGCAGCATGTGAGAAGTGACACATGGCCTGGAGAGCTCCTAGCCTTGTAACCTAGGAGGACTGATGGGCTCCAGCTGGAGAGAATTGCGATCAGACATGGTTCTCTTTATTTACCTATTTATTTTTAAATTTGTATTTATTTATTTGATACAGGGTCTTGCTGTGCAGCTCAGACTCATAGTGATCCTCCTGTCTCAGCCTCCCCAGTGCTGGGATCATAGGCGTGCAAGCTGGCACAGTATGTGGTACCGGGGACTGAACCTAGGTCCTTGTGCTTGTCAGGAGGTGCTTAGATGGCTGAGCTATCTCCCCAGCCCAGACATAGTTCTTGTAGAGAAAGCAGATTCTTCCTGAGATTCTTCAGTGCTCCAGCCACCCATCTGGTCCCATTGAAAAACTGACTCAAGGATGGGTCAGGGTCTCAGCCAGTCAGGGTCCTGCAAACCTAAGCTAACAACTGGAGCGGGTACCCAGACCTGAGCCAATCGGGGCAGGCCATTCCCTGTAGCCCTGATTGGATCAGCAGCAAGCACATGACCCAAGATGGCTCCTGAAGCCAGAGGCCTGAATTTGGGTTTTCAGTCTTTGGCCTCTTTCTGTTTTTGGTTCCTCTCCTGGCTCTTGTTTTAGCTCTGTCTATGCTGCCAGTGTTGAGATGTATAATCTTGCTTTCTGTGGCTATCCTGAGGGAATAGTACTGCCAGATAAAATACAGGGAGCCCCATTAAATCTGAATTTCAGATAAGTGATGTGGGGGAGAATATTTGGGACATACTTATACAGTACTTTTTCATGGATACTCAAAATTCAGAATAACTGCATGTCTTTTATTCATTCATTCATTCATTCATTCATTTTTGCTAAATCTAGAAGTCCTATCCATGAAGGTCCAAAGCAGATGGGCAGATGGAGGGAACCCTAGAATTGGAGGATTGGGGGGATGCGGATGGAGTGGTGCTGTGGCCTCATTGCCGCAGACGAAACCCCTCTGCCAGCACTGCTTACGGCTCAGGGACTAAGGCCCAACCACTATCTGTGGAGCTGAGGCCACACTAGGCCTCCTGAAATAGAAATTAAGTTACAAAAGAGAAAAAATGTTCTTGTATTCCTAAATTTGCTCACTTGCATTTATACCTATCACACTTAGAAAGCTTTCTTGGGCTGGGGAGATAGCTCAGCGGCTTAAGCGCCTGCCTGAAAAGTGCAAGATCCTCAGTTTCATCCCTGGTTAAAAGAAAAGAAAAGAAAAGAAAAGCAAGCAAGCAAGCTTTCTGCTTTTTCTACTTCAAGAATCTAACAAATATTCATCCAGGTATTCTAGTACTGTTCTGCTTTCTTCCTTCCTTCCTTTCTTCTTCTTCTTTTTTTTTTTTTCTAGTTAAAAAAAAAATGCTGGTATCTATGATCCAAATGAGGTTGCTCTGGGTGTAAGAAGGAAAAGGAGAGACAGGTTTCTGTGTTCCCCTGAATCTCTGCTTCCCCCTCCAGTTGGTGTGACCCTTAGGGTCGGGATTTGGGGAATCCCTGTCAATTCAGGTGAGAAGACAAGACACAAACAGGAGGGGGGTTTGTCCTCACAGAGAAAGCAGAGCAAGGCAGAAGGGTGGAGGGAAAGGAAGAATTGCCAGTAGAGAAGGGGGTAGACTCAAGGAAAGACTAAATTTTGTCTCTCAGTGATTCTCTCTCTCTCTCTCTCTCTCTCTCTCTCTCTCTCTCTCTCTCTCTGTACTGGGGATCAAATTTAGGACCTTGCACTTGCCAGGCAGGTGCTTATGCTGCTGAGCCATCTCCCTGGCCCCTGAGGTTCTCATTTTTTCAAGCTGTTACAGCACTCATGCCCAAACTCAGTACAGCATCTGTCACACTTACTTTTCTCTCATTTCTGGGACAGATACCCTACACCCAAAATGAAGGAAGGAAAGGTTTATTTAGCTCACAGTCACTGGCAGTTTCAATCCACACTCAGCTGGCCTCAAGGCGGAGTGGCACAAGGCATAGAACAGCCGTTCATAGCTGCAGCAAAGAGCAAGAGAGCAAAGGGAGTGGCAGCAGCTCAGGCAGCTAGCCAGCCTCTCTCCTCTCCTTACATTGTAATGCAGAGTAACTGCCCCAGGGCACTCACACCCATAATTCCAGCATTGGATCAAGAATCACTCAGGGGCCAGGGAGATGGTTCAGTAGAATAAGCACTTGCCCGACAAGCTCAAGGGCCTGAGTTCAATCCCTGGTTCTGAAAAAAAAAAAAAAAATCAATCACACACTCCAGAAGCTGCCCCATGACTGCATGAGGCTTTGGGGGGACAACTAGAGACACAAACCATAACAACATCTGTGCCAGTGACGGTCTGTGCAGGACGGCACAGCATCCATCTCTTCTGCTGACCAGGTCTCTGCCACGCATCCTGTTTAGGGCAGAGTGTTTAAACTCCACACTTCCCAAATGCATCATCTCTCTCTCACCTTCTGGAAAAGCATCTGCAGGCAGAAGGCAGTGGGACTGGGGAGAAGAGCATAATGGGGTCCAGATACAGACTCCCTGGAACCAAGGTGCTCTCTGCAGACACCCAGCAAAACAGGTTGCCACAAGGAAGCCATCAGGGGTCTTCTACTACAGCTTTCATGCTGCTGTCACAATAGCTGACCCTCACAGATTAAAAACTAGAGCACACAGTTGCTGTCTGTAATTAGCTGACTCCTAGGTTGGCGCATCGTGGGGGAAAGATGTGGAGGAACAAAGTCACTCCCTTTGTTGTAGCTGGGAAGGAGAACAGGGGAGCAGTTTCAAAGAGGAACAGCCAAGGGACCAGGGATAGTACCCAAGGCCGTGGCTTCAGGACCACCCAGACACAATCTCTGGTAGGTATTGCTTAACCCAGTGGAGTTGATGGATCAGAATTAATGTCACACAGGGCTATTCCAAGCCCTCCTGTTGACATGACAAGAGAGACTCGATTTTTAGAAGTCACTTAAACTTTGGGAGAATTCACTCCTTACCCCCTTCCCTCTTAGTCAACCATAAAACCAACAGAGGAGAACAAATCAGTAACCTAAGGAGCAAACACAACAAATTGTAGGTAAGTTGAAATTTAACCACACTAACAAACTCCTGGGAAATGTAAAACCTTGTGATATTTTTGTGAAATTCCAAAATGAGGTAATGTGGTTACCATGGTTACTTGTCATTGTATAAAAACCCAGAACAAAATTCTCTGGTCCTTGACATTCCTTGATTTTGCATCAGGTTGTCATCCTGTCAGCAATGAAAGCCTTGTTTGTTCCCATTCTTGGTCTCCTGTGAGTGTTTATCTCGCTGACTTTACGGTAACACAGTAGACTCGTGTGTCTAACCTTGTCTAACACTATCCCTATTATTAGAGCTGATATTCTGGCTCTCATCATGGGTTCCTAGGGTAATGATGGCCCAGGTGTTCATGTGACACAGGCTACAACCTGCTAGAGCAAGGTACAACCTGCTAGAGAAGCACGTAAAGGCAAAGGGTCACAGGACAGCCTGTGTTTCCATGACTTAGGCGTTGGCTGGTCAGGGCACACTTGTATCCATTAGTGACAGCTTGCTAATGGGTCACTATATTGGTCCATTTTTGTTGCTATGATGAAGTGCCCGAGACAGGATACCTTTGTCAAGAAGTTTTGGAGAGTCCAGGACATGGAGTGGGCATCAACAGGGCTCTGGTGAGGACCTCAAGGCAAATGGCAGGAGGGTGTGCATGTGGGGCAGATCCCACCACCAAACCAGAAACCAGACAGAGACAGGGTCCCCCAATCCTTCCTGAGGGCACATCTACAATCACCTAAGGACTTCTCAGGGGACCTTACCTCTTATACACATCTACCACCTCTTAAAGCTTCTAACCCATAAACCCTGGAGAGACAAATGACCTCACGATTGGTGCAGTCACCAAGGGAAATCACTGTGAATGTTTTGCTTGGAGTAGGGTACGGGTTCTGTGAGGGCAGAAAATAAGTGGTTTTGTTTTTAATGTGATATCCTGAATAATTAGAGCAGAGTCCAGCATGGAGTGGCACTGAGGCGATTCTTCACCTGAATAAAGGAGGGAAGGAGCAGCCGTGACAGCAAAGGCTTCTCAAGGCGTCACCGGCATTGTTTCCCAACATGTTGGGTATGTGTCACCACACAGATGCCAGAGTTTGACACCCACTTCTCCGGGTACCATATGGCACCTTTCCCTGCCAGATAGCTTGGGTGGCCTCTGAGGTCCAGGAGCTTAAAGCATCACTAAGGCTGGTGGCTTTGGGGTGACCTCCCTCTCACCATCACCCATAACTCTGCTATTGAAATCTCCTCCGTTTTAGGGGAAGATACTGGATATGGAGGTACACACCTGTAATCTCGACACTCAGGAGGCTGAGGCAGGAGGATCACCATGATTTGAGGCCAGCCTGGATGACATAGCAAGTCCCTGTCTGAAAAAAAATTAGGGCACAGCTATAGAACAGAGTTTGGAGGGAGATATGGAAAGGGATAGGGAAAGCATAGCCTCTGGGCGTCGAGTCCATTTAAAAGGGTTCAAAGGAAAAGGAGCTTCCAAATTTTGAGCCATAAGGCTGACTTGGCAGATGCCATTGGTCAGGGGTGGCAGTCCCCGGCTCTGACAGCTGAGGTGGTGAGGCTGGTGCGGGTGTTTGCACAGCAGCTTTGGACAAAGTGCAGTTGGGTGGCACCCCCCTGCACCTTCTGGGAGGCTGGAGGGTGGCAGCTCAGAGGGTGGCAGCCAGGCCTCTGCCCCATGGCTCTGCTCGCCCTGCACCCTGCCAGGCCATGTGGTTCTCCCCACCCTCGGTTCGCTGGCAGGAGCTCGCCAGCTCTCCCCACTCTGCAGTGGTTTATGGGATGACAAAACCCTGGCAAGTGGAGGAAAGTTCTTCCCTAAGCTTCCCGAGGGCAGGGAGAGAGAAAACGAGGGATGAGGGAGAGATGAAAGGCTTTTTTTCTTCCTTAAATTAGAACCAAGCTTCAGATGAAAATGCCTTGGAGGCGGTGATAAGACAGAACAGCGGCTGGCTTTTTGTGCCCAAGGCTAGTCTTCCGCTGATCCTCTTGGTGCCCCTGCCGGGCGGAGACAGAGCTTTCTGCTGACCGAGAAAACCCAGCCTGTGAAACAAAAGCTATCTTTAAAACATGGTCTCTGAGAACATTGGCCTGGTTTTCTAAAAATGCTTAATCTCATGGCTCCCACATCTACGGTTGTTTTCCAAAGCCGTAAGCAGCTGGGGGGAGAAAACAAAACGCGCCTGCCAATTATTGTAGAGCTGTGTCTTGCTTGATCGTCCAATTGCTCCGGCTTTTGTTAAGCCTTAAATGCAACTCTCCAAGCCGTTTGGCCTCTCGGATGCTGCACATTTAATTCAACTGGAACATTCTCCGAGAGGGCCCTTTCCTGGGAACCTGAGAGACTCCACAGGGCCCGTGCACAGCCACCCACCTGAGTGACAGCCTGGTGCTCAGCCCCACAGGCAGCTCTGCACCTTCTCGGCTGGCTGTCTTCGGAGAAAAGGCATCACCTGGTGTCGTGAGTTGAACTGTGCCTTCTCCCCACCAGGCCTAGGTGGAAGTCCTGACCCCCAGGACCTGTAAACTGGGACCTTATTTGGAAATAGATTCTTGGCAGAGATGATCAGATTGATGAGGTCATGAGGGAAAGGCCTGTGACCTTGGACAAAGGGAAAATCTAGCTGGTGCATGGTGGTACACACTTGTAATCCCAGCACTCTGGGGGGCTGAGGCAGGAAGATTGCATGTTTGAATCTAGTATGCTTTTGACAAAACTAAACAAAAAAGGGGGATATAAATGAAGGACCATTTTGTGTATATATATATATACATATATATATATATATATATATATATATGTGTGTGTGTGTGTGTGTGTGTGTGTGTGTATACAAAATAGGCTAGATATACAGCTACTTTCTCTTAATTCAATGAGAAGAAAGATCTTGTACTATGAATAACCACTACGAAGACAACACTATGCAATATATCAATTATTGTAACTGTCCTACTAACCTGTTTTGAAACTGTCTCATTGCTATTTCTTAATAAAATTAATTTTAAAAAAATGAATCTAGCATAGGCAACTTAGTGACTAAGAAAGACCCCGTCTCAAAATTAAAAACAAAAAAGGGGATGGGGATGTAGCGCAGGGTGAAGTCCCTGAGTTCAATTCTCAGTGCTGGAAAACAAATAGGAAAGTCTGAACACAAAGACACACACTGAAGGAAGAGGATGTTGAAGGAATGTAAGGAGAAGCCAGTCCTCCTCACGGCAAGGAGAGAGGCCTGGGACAGAGCCTCCTCCAGGGCCTCAGAAAGAGCCAGTCCCGCCCGTACCTTGGTCTCAGACTACAGCTCCAGAACCTTAAGAGAATCCCTTGCTGGTGTTTAGGCCCTTGGTTTATGGCACATGTACAGTGGAGGCCACAAGAAAAGAAAAAAGCCTGTGGAAACAGTTGCCTCAGTTTCCCCAGTGTGGCTGAGCAGGAACCATGCTTCAGAGAGGAAGGGTTGGCATCAGTCCACCCTCATTTCTCATGCTCTAATGTCACCTCGCCCACCTGGCTCATCCCTGGGGCACATGCTGGCCCCAGTAGGGCAGTCAGAGCATTCTCCCCCACCGCTACTCACCAATCATGGGGTCCACAGGCTAGAGGCCTGCTCTGGCCCCGCTGGGGTCACTGGACATCTCACACACCTTCCCTAGTCAGCACATCCCTGAAGTCTGGCTGACAATAATCTTCTGCAGAAATCTTCTCTTAGCATAGTTTTATGAGGCTGACAGTGTCATCTAAGAAGACCAGAAAATTTCCTCATGGGCAGAACAACAGTCTGGACTCTTGTCCCTTAGAGGCTGCCTTATGGGCATCTTCTGGGGCATCTGCTACTCATGCGGACTCTCCACACTAGACTCAGAGCCCTGTAGTGCAGGCGGCTGTGCCCACCTCACCAGGGGATACTTTGTGGGGTAGGGACTCTTCCATAGCCTTTTCCAGGTGGGGAATGCTGCAGCTTAACTTGGAGAGGACCCTCAGTGTGGTGGGGACCACACATGAGCATCATTTGGAGGTGGCAGCAGGCGACCCAGCACAGAGGGCCTGAATGAGGCAGGTGCAAGGGAATTCACAGTGGGGGCTTGGGTCAGGGCTGGGGTGCAGGACACCTCAGAGGAGGCCAGAGCCCAAGTGACATAGCTTTGCGAGCTGCTGTGCACTTAATTGTGTCTCTGTCCCAAAGGGCTGGTCAGTTCTAACCTCCAAGACCTATGCATGAGACCTTACTTGGAACTGAGGTCTGTGCAGGTGACACCAGACTAAGAGGTCATTCTGGAGGAAGGAATGTCCTACTCAAATATCACTGGTGTCTGTATGGAAAGAGAAGAGATAGACACCCAGGGACGGGGGTGACAAGATAGGCAGAGATGAGCGGAGGCATCTGTGTGGCAAGAGACCACAAGGATTGCCCCCAACACTGGGGTACAGCCCCCTCAAGGCCTCAGTAGGAGCATGTCCTGCAACCGACTTGATTTTAGACTTCTGGCCTCCAGTGCTGTGTGGGAATAAGTTCTGGTATTTGAGCCTCACGGTTGTCATTTGCTGTGACAGCCCCCCTTGCATATGCCACCTTTCACACTTATTTCCCTGAGGAGTTTGAGGACAGCCTAAGGTGGCTGCTCCACTTTCTGGGTGTGCAGCAAGATCAGGACCTGTGCCCTGGGCACTGATGGACCCCTCTGAAGATCAGCCCATGTTTGGGCCGTCACTCACCTACCTCTTCCCGGTAGGTAGAAGGCTCTGAGGTTGGCAATCAGGCCTCCGTGGGGAGTCCTGTCAGTGAAACAGTCTCCAGCTAAGTGCTCTCAGGCAAGGGGCTCAACCAGCAGGGGCAGCGTCTGCCCAGCAGCCCTCACAGGAGCCTGGGCCCTTGAGTCATCCAGTGGAAAGGAGCAGCCCCCCTGCAGGAAGTGCTAGCTGGGCCAGGGGACAGCATGGAGTGGACGCTGGTGGTGTTTGAGCTGGTGTAACTTCCGGGGCTTCCACAGAGGAGGTGCTTCAGGGCTGTGCTGCCCCTCAGCCCCAGCAAAACCCTCCTCCAGGCCCCTCTCCACAGAGCCTCTGAGTCTTCTCCCAAACCACCTCGCTCTCTTTCCAGGTGCCAGACCCGGAAGTCAGCCCCAGATGCCAGTGGGATCCGCCAGCACTCCTGTGAACTTCCCCTGTCGCATCTGTAACTCCCGCCTGCGGGGAGCCGCGTGGCCACTAGGTGACAGTAGAGACTGAGCCTGGCTGGGGCTGAAGCTCAGCGCCGAGCGCACAGTCAACGTGGAAGGAACTCAGAAGGCCCGGAGGGGCAGAGGGATCCTGCCTTTTGGCAGGGGGAGAGGAAAGGCGGACAAGCCAGCTGCGTCCTGAAGGTCTCAGGCAGGGGGACCCAAGGGTTCCTGTGCGGTCAGGATCCCTGGAACCCTGGCTGAGACCAGAGTGCTCAGGCATCTTAGCAGGTGTTGCCTGGGCAAAGGGAGAGGTGGGGTGTGGGGCTCACGGTGCGCAGGGCCTGGGCTCGCTGCCCAACGAAGACAAAGGAAAACGGTTTCATGGGGAGTCCACCTGGGCTCTGGATTTGGAAGCAGGTGACTTTCTGAAACCCCAGGCATTCCCCAGCTTGGTGAGATGTGCCCACTGGGTTGGGGACATCTAGGAGGAGGCCGGAGCCTCCCACGCAGCAGGTGGGAGGGGATCCTCTGGGAGTGGTGGGTGGGAGCGCGGTGGGTGAGGTCAGGGGAGAGACAGACAGACACAAAGACAAACACACAGACAAAACAGCACACAAGCATCCCGGTCACTTTGAGCCATCTCCATTATTTAGACAGGATCCCTCTGGGTTAGTTGATGGATTTCTGGAAGCTTCTGGAAGTGCAGAGTGGTGCTGAGCTTGCAAACTTGACCACATGCAGTTTCCTTGAACCCAAATCACAGCCATCCTGAAAGATGCCCCACTCTCGGTACTTGGTGTCAACAGTGACAAAAAGCCAAAGGGGAAGGCTAACGAAGACTTTTTCTTTTCTGTTTTTAGACAAGGTCATGCTATGTAGTTCTGGTTGGCCTTGAGCTCCCTAGACAGACCAGGCTGGCACTCAACCTTAGGACAAGAAGAGGAGTTAGTGTAAAGAGTTGAAAGGAACCTTTTCCTGTTGGGCAGTGCTGGGATGGAAGGGCTCTACCACGAGCTGCCTTCTTAATCCAGGACTGAAACTTTTGCATTGCAAAATTTGCTTTTGCTCCAACTACTTTTCCCCAAAAAACCCTTCTGTTAAGCCTTATAAAAAGATTATTTAAAAATAGGGATGCCTAGTTAAAACCATTCAGGAATCCACGCATGCTGGTGTACCTCTAATCCCGTCCTTTGGGGAGGCTGAGGCAGGAGGATGGCAGGTGGAGGCCAGCCTGGGCTGCATGTCAAGACCCTGTTTCAGTCTTCCTTCCCCTTAATAAAAGGGGTTTGGAAGATGCTGGGTTAAGTCGAGGGTAGTAGGCTCCCATTGAAGTCCATTTGTGTCAGAGAGGAAGACACCAAAGGTTAGTGAGACTCAGGTCCCCAGAATGCTGGGAAATATTGCTTCACTAGGGCCTGAGGCATTCTGGTCACTTTGAGCACAATCTCTTTTATGTAGAGAGGATCTCACTATGGCCCACAAAATAATGTTCCCCCACCACAGAGAAGCCTACTCCTGAATTTCGGGGACCTGGGAGTCCATAGTGGCATGTTGTGCAGGGAGGAATCTCTGAGTCTTTGGCTGCCAGTTAGACAGTCTGTGTGCAGTACTGCCTGTGGGCTCCAGGGTCACGTGGTGTCCATTGCCCTCTAAGGCCAGCCACGTGCATGTGAGTACCACCTAAAGACACCACGTCCTGTTGGCATCACTCCTGGTGTGTTGTCATACTCTGGTGCTGTGATAGTCAGCGCCTCCTTGGGCAGGCAACCCCCCTGGATTGGACAATGGAGGTGGCCTGCTGAGCCCGGGACCTCATGCCCTGGATGGCTTCACCTGAGTCCTGCACTATGGTACACAGATTTTTATTTTTCCTGAGCTTGGTGGCTCATTTTTGTCAAGTAATCTTGGGGGCTCTTGCAGTTTGCATGGGGCAAAAGGGACTTTGCAGATATCATTAAAATTGAAAGGTTTAATTTGGGGAGATTATGTCCCTTTATCAGGGGTCAAGTAGTCACACAGGTGACACTGAAAAGCAAGGAACCTCTTTCTAGTGAAGGCAGAAGAAAAGGGTAGCTGGGCACAGTGGCCCCAAGCTGCAGAGACTCAAGAGGCTGAGGTAGGATGGCTAGTTCAGCCTGGCAGTCTGAGGTCAGCCTGGGCCACAAAGTGAGGCCTGGTCTCAAGAAGAAAAGAAAAATTAAAATGCAGATGAGTAAGGTGGACAGAGCTTCAGCATGACAGGGACAGACCTGCCCTCCTTGCTTGAGGGGACTTGGGAGAGGCACAAGAAGGAATCTGAGAAGGTTCTGGAAGCAGAGGCACCCCAGGGCACAGCCAGAGAAAAGCCTCAGTCTTTCAACCCCGAGGGTCTGAATTTGGAGATCAATCATGGATCCCAATCCTTTGGAGCTGGGCCTGGCTGACACTTTGATTTGAACCTTGTAAAAACAAGAGCAGAGAAACCTGCCAGCCACCTGGACCTCAGACCTGTGAATTAAGACACCTGTGCTGTTTGAGGGCCGTTTATTAGGGCAGCTGTGGGAAGAGAACACACTCCCCCCACAAATTCCTTCCCTTCCCACCCCCCAGCAGGGTCTCAGGCTTCCTGTCGAAATGCCCACCCTGGCATTCCCACGTCCAAGGTCAAAGTTCAGAGGCCCCTTTGAAGTTCTCTGTATCCAGGGGAGCTTTGAAGCCTGCAGTGGGATGAAAGGGGCCAGAAAAGATCCCTTGGCCAAACAAAAGCTGTTCGAATTCCATTGTAAAAAATCCAAATTGAGAAGCCTCCTCCATCCCACAGCTTGCACGGGAAATTAAAGTTGCTTAAAAATAATTATTTGGCTTTATGCTGAGTTTAAGAAGCCAGACATAAAAGAGTGCGTTCTGTGTGTGATTCCATTTCTGTGAAGTTCGAGAAGAGGCAAGACTAACCTGCGGTGACAGAGACGGGAATGAAAGTTGCCTCTGGGGAGAGACTGAAGGAGACTTTCTAGCGTGAAAGCAGTGTTCTGTGTTTGCATAGGGATGTGGGAGACGCTGGGAGCTGCATTTGTCAAAACTCATCATATCGTATCTTTAAAATATGTGGATTTTGGCTAGGTGTGGTGGTGCACACTTGTAACCCAGCACTCTGGGAGGCTGAGACAGGAGGCTTGTGAGTCTGAGCCCAGTCTAGGCTATTCAGTTACTTAGCCATACCCTCCGTCTAACAATAATAATAGGGCTGGGGATATAGCTTGCTGCTAAAGCCCTGGGTTCAAGCTTCAATAACACACAACACACGGATGCACATGGAGATTTCAATGTCTGCACTGATGTCTCAAGGGTACATTAGGAAAAAATAATTGTTTAGAAAACAATCAGTGGGTGTTGTGAATAATCACCTGCAGTTTGAGAACCATTACTGTAACCTGACCAAAGGCATCTTGTCGCCAAGGTCCGTGATTGGGTCAGGGGTGGTCAGGTGACTGCATTCTGACCAATGGGTGCAGAGAAGTCTGCTGAAGCACTTCTGGGAAAGTTTCTGTGACACTTCCTGGAAGTCACTAGGTCTGCATCTTTTGCCCAGAATGGCATCAGCCATCTAGCTACACTGAGAGGAGGCAGTTGGGCAATCTCTGGGACAGGGGGGTGGACTGGGGACCTGCTGACATCAGCCTGCTCCCTGCCCTTCCTCCTCAGTTCCTGCTCTGGGAGATAGCAAAACCCCTTCCTAATCATCTCAGTTACTTTTTTCTCACTGCTGAGACAAACACCTGACAACCAAAAGAAAGGAAGAAAAGGTTTATTGTGCTCATGGTTACTGGAGGTTTCAGTCCCTACTCAGCTGGCTCCATGACAGAAAGACACAAGGCAGAGAGCAACCTCTCAGGGTGGCAGCAAAGAGCAGAGAGCAAGGAGAGTGGCAGCAGCTCAGGCGGCTAGCTGGCCTCTCTCCCCTTCTTGCACTGTAATGCAAATTACCCACCCCAGGGCAGGTGCAGCATCCACACTCACAATGATCAATCACAAACTCCAGAAGCCGCCCAAGACGGCATGAGGCTTTGCAGGGACAACTAGACACAAATCATAACATTCCATCCCTGGACCCCCAAAGTCTGAAGCACACTCCTTTTGTGCAAAAGGCAGTTTAGTCCAGCTCTAAGAATTGCCAAAGTCCTTTAAACAGTTTCAACATTGCTGTAAAGTCCAAGTTCCATGTCTCCTCTAAGATCAAAAGCAAACTCTTAGCTGTGAGGCCCTGTATAAATGAACAGTTAAACACTTCCAACATTCAATGGCACAAGATAAACATTACCATTCCAGAAGGTACACACAACAGAAATACAAAGCATTTGGACAAAGACAAGTCCAAAATCTAGCAGGGCAAGCATTAAGTCTCAGAGTTCCATGTGGAACATCCAAAGCGATCTCTGGCAAATGATGAGCTCTAAAAGCCTTGCATGGCTCCACCCCTACAGCACTCTTGGTGGTAGCTCCCCTGGCTTCTCTCTCAGGCCTGCTTTGTCCCCTTAGATGACCCACATTTCTGGCTTTTCCAAGCTTCTGGGGTTTTCACTGAATAGGCTTCTCACTCTCACTGCCCACCCAGGAGCATACCGCCTGCCCACCCAGGAGCATACCACCTGGCCTCCCAGGCCTTCTTCTGAAATCTAGGTGGAAACCTTCTTGACTTCAGAACTCCTACATTCTTCAAGTGCCTAAAACAAATGTCACATGGATGATGCCAACGTCCGCTGCCAGCTGGAGCAGTAGCCAGGCTTCCTTCTCTCCTGGCTGTAGGGGTCGAGTGTCTGGATTGTGGAGCACTCGGACCTGATTCCAAGGAATAAACTCTCCATGCTGGCACCGCTCTGGAACCTGGTTGGCTGCCTCCACCATTCTGGAACATTAAGTTCTGCGGCTTTCTCCTCAGAGCAAATTCCCTCACCCTTGCGATTCTGAGGCTGCAGAGGATGAGAACCTGCCACCTTCTGTGGCTTACCACCTCAGGCCATTGTTCCCTTTTTCTAATTTCTTCCCTGCAGTAGAGATCCTCTCAGCTCTATCTTTACATTCCACAGCTTTATTGGAGCTTGCTGTGCGGCCAAACTCCAACATTTTAAATCATCCTGCTGGGCTCTTTGCTCTTGACTCTCAACATATATCTGACTAAAAGCTCCCCAACAATAGCCATGCCATGGTCTCAATATTTGGCTGCTTTGAGATTCCATTTTTCAGATTAATCAGTCTGCCATGCTTAATTTCAGTATTAGGCAAAGTCTCTGGACACAAGCAAAATGCAGACAAACTTTCTGCAAAGCCATAACATGAATGACACAGAGTCCAAAAACCAATGTAGTCTTTCTTCCCAGCAGAAACCTCCTCAGCCTGGTCTTTACAGGCAGGATTTCTATCAGGTCAGTCTTCTGAACTCTGATCAGAATCTCCCATACAGAACAGCTGAAGCTGTTCTAGCACTTCTCTTGTAGGCAACATCTCTGAACCTTTCCTATCTCTTCCCATAAGCCATTCCCAAAATATTGTAATCCTTATGGTCAAGATTAGCCACAGCAATGTCCCCACTTCTCTGGTATCAAATTCTGTCTCGGTTACTTTTCACTTGTCACTGGGACAAATACCCAACACGCAAAATGAGGGAAGGAAAGATTTATTTAGCTCACAGTTACTGGAGATTTCAGTCCATACTCAGCTGGCTCCAAGGCAGAGAGGCACAAGGCAGAGAGCAACCTTTCATGGTGGCTGCAAAGAGCAGAGAGCAAGGGGAGTCGCAGCAGCTCAGGCGGCTAGCTGGCCTCTCGCTCCTCCTTACATTGTAATGCAAATTACCCACCCCAGGGCAGGTGCAGTATCCACACCCACAATAATTACAAACTCCAAAAGCTACCCTGTGACTGTGTGAGGCTTTGAGGGAACTAGACACTAGCCACACTGAGGGGATAGTGCTGGGGCCTTGGGCAAGCTCTAGGAGTAGGGGGCAGACTGTGGATCCATTAATATCAGCCTGCTCTCTGCCTTTTCTCCTCAGTTCCTGCTTTGTGAGCGAGCAAAGCCCCTACCTAACAAAGCCAAGCAATTCAAGGTCTTGGTGACTGCAGCCCAAAGTACCTAAACTGATTTGCCAATAAACAGTTGCCAAAGAGCATGGCAGATGCCAGGATGGGTCCCATTCAGTGCCCAGCCTATCTTTGTGTTTTGTGAAGCTTTCCACCCATGGGGCTGGGATGCTGATGTTGGAGTGCAGGTGTTGGGGTGTAGGGTAAAAGCGAATCCTTATTTCCTTGAGCCCAAGTTTTAAGAGTCAAAATGGTGAGCCTCAGGGCCTGTTTGGCAGCTGACACTAGGAGCAGCCAATCCCTGAGCTGTGGTGTACCGGGAAGTTGGATCAGCCCTGGGTCCAAGTCTTTCTGGGTCACAGCTGCTTCTAGGTTCACTAGGAGATGTGGAGGAATAGAAAGCACTCTCACAAACCCCATGGGGTGGGGTGGAGGAGGGGGCTTCCTCCCAGGGAACCTCACACAGCAGGCTATTTTACAGTCCCCAGGAGAATTCAAAGAGATTTCTGCTCCTGGCTAAGGCTTAAGAAGACAAATAAACTCTCATTATTGGATTAACATCAGCACTTTCCTCTTGCCACTTCAAGAGCAGGACAACAGAGTCTCTGGAGAGCCTGGCCATCATCCAATCCTTGCCTTGGGTCTGTCTGAGCTTTTTGTTCCTTTTGGACATGGTCTAAAAATAAAAATAAGGTCCAAAGTCCTCAGCAAAGGCTATTAGGATCTCTCATGGTGACTGAAGTCATTTCCCAGCCAAATATAGATCCTGGAACAAAGTAAGAGAAGGGGCGGGGAAAACTGAGGAGAGCCAGTACCCACATTGTAATGCCACATCTACGGAAAGGGGCATTGAGAGTAGGAGGAAGTGATTTGGGTGGAGAGGAATCATTTACACGAAAGCCTGGTCTGAGAGGACCATTGGGATGATTTTATTTAGATTGAAATAGAGCTCACATAGCAAAATGGACCATCTTGAAGCGAACAGTCCGTTGCTGCTTAGCGCATCTTGCATATTGTGTAACTATCACTCGTGTCTCATTCCAAACATTTGGAAGAGAAACCTTATGCCCACCAAGTGGTCACTCCCCACTTCCTCTGTCATGATGTAAGTGTGACAGCCTGACCCCTAACAGCAAGGTGCTGAGGTAGAGCCTGAGGACAGAGGGAATCAGGAGGGCTCTAACTTTGTCAAGCGGACTGATGCACAGCTGAGTTCCTAGCTCTGTGGGCTTTATTGGGAGGTGGGGCCTAGCTGGACGAGCGGGGTCACTGAGGGGTGCTTTTTAACCCTCCCACAATGGTGTTTCTGCCTCGGCTCCAAATCTAAAGCAATGAAGCTGGCTGACCATAGACTAAACCTTTTGAAACTGTGAACCAAAATAAATCCTTTCTCTCTTAATAAGTTGTTTATGTCAGGTGTTTTGTCACAGCGACACAGAGCTGACTAACACACCCTCCTTTCCGAAGCAGCCACCAATCTGCCTTCTATCACTGTGGATTTGTCTCAGCTAGATAGTCTTCTCCTACAGATGGAATCAGATACGTGGTCTTTTAGGTCTGCTTTCTTTCCTCCAGCATCATTTTTTCAGTGATCACAGTGTAGCCCGTCTCAGACCTTCATTTGTTTTTTATGGCTGAATACTGGTTTCCCCACTGTAGTGCTTGATACACTGTGTCAACTAGAGAAGTTTAGGAGTTTAATTACGTGACCCAGCAGAGAGCCAGGGTTCTTAGTTTGTAAACACCCTCATCCTGTGCAAGAGGAGGGCATGGACACTGGGAGTTGTACACTTACAGCCCCAGGGTAGTTTGTTTACAACATAAGCAGGAGAGAGAAGCAGCAGCTGTTGCCCTTCCCTTGGCTCTTTGCTGCTTTCTGCCGCCATGAACTGCTGCCCTCTGCCACGTGCCACCCTGCCTTGGAGCCAGCCAAGTATAGACTGAAACCTCCACAAACTGTGAGCTAAATAAACCTTTTCTTCCTTCATTTTGAGTGTCACGTTTTGCTCCAGAAATGAGTAAAAAGTAACTGAGACACCCACCTTATGTCTGGACATTCCTTTCTCTAGTTCTTCCTCCTTCCCTCATTCCTTTCTTCCTTCCTTCCATCCTCCCTCGCTTCCTTCCTTTCTTTCATCCTTCCTTTCTTTCTTTCATTCATCTTTTGGAGACAGAGTCTCACTGTGCAGTTCAGGCTGGCCTCAGATTCACATTGTAGCCCAGACTGGTCTCAAACTCACGGCGATCCTCCTGCCTCAGCCTCCCAAGTACCTGGATTACAGGAATGCTCCACCACGCCTGTCTTGCGCATTCATTCTTGATGGACTTGGGGGCTATGCTGCTACTGTCCATTGGGAATGGCATTGCTGAGAAGGGGCACATACATGTGTGTGTGTGTGTGTGTGTGTGTGTGTGTGTGTGTTTTGGTTGCCTCCAGTTCTTTGGGAAAGATGACTAGGGAGACTAAGCTCTTCTAGGGTGAGGCAAAGCATGGGAACACACAGGTGTTCACATGTGTGCTTGCCCACACATGTAAACACATGCCACTGAGACACCGCAGATGGGAGTTTGGGAGAGTTACTAATCTTATTCTCCTCGTCAGCGCACAGCAGGCAAAGGAGCCGGAGCGGTGGCGCCCCATCACACAGCCTGCTTACTTAGTAAGAGCAGAGCTGTCCCCACCACGACTGGTCAGATAAGTCACAGTGCATGCCGGAGCCGGAAACAGTGCAGCATACTCAGTATCTTCAAACAATAATGGTTGGTTTAGGGGGTTCTATAATCAGGAAAGGTGGAGGCAGCTCTGCAACATGCAGCATGATCTCTGTCTTCTTAAAATTCTGTGTGCACAGAAATCCAGGGGGAGGTGCAGCACGGCATCACAGGCTGTATTTTCTTTCCATGTAATTTGGTATTTTGCAAATTTTCTACTTTGAAGTGTGAGGAGGATTAAATGAGTTAACATAGCCGGGAGCTCAGAGCAGAGCTGGCTGCCTAATAAGCACTACGTAGGGATGCACTCTCATTAGAACGATTTCTGCTATGATCAGAAATTTTTTAGAGAAAAAATAAAAGCCTCCTTTTGCTCTTTCTTAAGATGGGAGCTCACTGCCTCTGAAGGGGGGGTGTTGGCAGGGCCTGGGAGGGACTGGGGCCCCAGCAGCTGGGGTCCCTCCAATCTGCGCACCCTGCACAGAGGGCTTGGATGGTTCCTGGAGGACGGATGCTCTGAAAGGCAGAGCTGGTCCAAGGTGTGTTTTACAGAACACTGTAAAAGTGTTCTGTTCTTGGGGATTCAAGGGGCTCTACCTGGTAAAGTGACCAAATTCAGCTTTCTTCTCTCAATACCCAGCATGCTTGAAGAGCGGGAAGAGGAGGAAGAGGAGAAGAAAGAGAAGGAGGAAGAGGTGGAAGAGGAGGAAGAGGTGGTGCAGGAGGAGGAGGTGGTGGTGGAGGAGGAAGAAGAGAAGGAAGGAGGAGGAGGAACAGGAAAAGGACAAGGAGGAAGAGGAGGAGGTGGTGGTGGAAGAGGAGGAGGAGGCGTTGGTTGTGGAAGAGGAGGAACAGGAAGAGGAGGTGGTGGTGGTGGAGGAGGAAGAGAAGAAGGAAGAGGAGGAGAAGGAGGAGGAAGAGGAGAAAAAGGAGAAGGAGGAGGATGGGGTCAGCAGGGACCAGGAAGGGCCGAAATTTCCTCCCAGCTTCCCATCCCCCTTCAAGGTTCTTAAAAGACCTGAGAACCCCAGGTATCCCAAACACTGCATCTGTGTGTCTTTGCCACAAGGGGGCGCTCCAAGTACCCCAAGGTGCTTCAGTGTGCAACCTAAAAAAGAAAAAGGGAAATCATGTTTTCCTTCTGGCAAGGGCCACGGAGCATTCCTGATGCGGGCTGAGGAGGGGACAGGGAGTGGGCCTCCTACCTGGCAGGGCTGAACACTGGAATCTGTGCAGGAGTGTGTGTGTGCGCGCGCACGTGTGCTCGTCGTGTCAGTGTGCACAGCGTACCTCCACGTCGCAGGGCTCAGGGCTATTGTTGCCTTGGGCTTTCTGAGTGAGACTTGGTCTCAGCCCTGCTGTCAGACGCCGAGCTGTGCCCAGGGCTGTGAATGTACATGTGCACTTCGTGTGCACACATGAGGCACACAGAGGCGTGTACATGCATGCACTCACAGACCACAGATAGGTCCACACATGAACACTAGCACTCACATACAAACCCACGCACAGACATCTAGACACGCAGATGCCTGTGCATGCTCACACCCTCACTGGTCACAGCGGAGGTGACAAGGCACTCCAGGATTAACACAAACCTTACATGGAAGCCCCGCCCAGCTGCAACCGCCTGGTTCCCTGGGATGGCCTCCACGGGAGACGCTGGGGTCCAAGTCCGAGGAGCTTCCAGCACAGAGCCTGCGCGGTTGGCTGCTGTGTGACGAAGGCGGTGGGGCAGGTGCCACCAGCGGAGACAGAGTGCACATCACCCAGAGGAGCCTGGACATCTGCAGTGGGCCCTGGGGACCTATGGAAGCAGGGAGAAACAGCCAGCAGGTGGACACCTCTCCCCTCATGCTGCCTGTCTCAGCACCTTGGGGAGAGCGTGCTTCTTTGGTGGAGGGGAGAGTAGAATTGACCCTTGATCCATTATACAAACCAGAGGGCAGGTTGGTAAGACAGCTCAGTGGCCGAAGCGCCTCCTTAGTCAAGTGAAGGGACTGGGATTCGATTCCCAGGACCACATGCCACACTGGCCCCACACCGGGGCGTGCTGAGCCAGCCACAGAGATTGGGTGTAGTCACACAGCTGTAATCCCAGTTCTGGGGAGGCTGAAAACAGGAGGATCACTATGAGTCCAAGTTGCATAGTGAGACCCTGTACCAAACACATAAAATAATAATAATAATAATAATAATAATAATAAATAAGCCAGAGAGCAATCACGCTGCCCTGTAGAAGGTGCCACTGTCCCCAAGCAGCAGGCTGTGACCAATAGCCTGAGCTCAGGAGGCAGGAGGGCCTTGGGTGCCCAGCTGCTGCCTCCCCTCCCATGCTGCCCTCCCACTGGGCAGCTCTCCTTGGCAAGGACTCATGGGCAGATACCTCTCAATCTTGGTAGTGAGCCTCAGTTTCCCACCAAGCCAGAATGTTTTGAACAAGCTAGTCTCACGCTCCTGCAAGAAACAGGCACCAACGTGCCCTGCAGCCTGCCTCCCACCACCTATCTGTTCACTCTGTTCCCCAGTGCCCTGGGCCCTGAGTGGCAGGCAGCCCAAGTGACTCTCAGCTTGCTGACGGCTCATCTGCCCAGGGCAGCTGTCAAGTGCTCAGCCACGCTCTCCCTAGGGCGGGTGGAGAAGAGGGATTGCAGCAGAGGGCTGGCGCTGCCACGTAAGGGTTTCTCTAGGTGTGAGTGGTGCCAGCAGGGGCAGGACTCTAAGATGGACAGAGCCCAGGGGGGCAGGAGAGGCTGTCACGGGGAACCTGGCCTGGGGCAGAAGCAGAGAGTGCTGCAGCAGAGGGTGGGGACATCCAGGTCAGGAACCAGGCGCTCAGGCTGCAGGTCTGAGGAGGGCTGAGGGACGTTGTTCCTGACCATTCTCCACAGCACTGGGGTAAGGGATGTTGACAAAGCACGGCAGACAGAGCTCTTTCTGTGCACCTCTAGTTGGGTGGTTTGATTGCTTATTTGTTTGTTTGATTGATTGATCGATTGATTAATTGATTGATTTCTACAGAGTCTCAGCCTGTGGTTCAGGCTGGCCTTGAACTCACTATGAAGTCCAGGCTGGCCTGAACTTACAGAGGGGATCCTCCTGCCTCAGCCTCCTGAGTGTTCAGATCACAAGGATGCACCACCACACCCAGTCTGTGTCTTGCAGGAAGAACCGCACTCATCAACATCACCGAGTCAGGTGTTACCATTCCCATTGCTCAGAGGAGGAAATGGTAGCTGGGGAGATGACTCCTCGTTCCTTACTCTTTCCCACTTCTGAGATAAAATTCAACCTCGCATGTTGGAACATGCTTGTAATCCCAGGGGAGGCTGAGACAGGTGGGTTGTTAAGAGTTTGAGGCCATCCTGGACTACATACTGAGTTCAAGGCCTGCCTGAACTGCAACCTACAGAGTGAGACCTTGTCTAAAAAAAAAAAAAAAAAAAAAAAAAAAAGCCAGTGAGATAGCTCAGTGGACTAAGCACTTGCCTAGGCAAGTACAGAGACTGAGGTTCGATCCGTGGCACCCCATGCCATGTGGGCCCTGCCCTCAGGCGAGCTGAGCCGGCCACTGAGTCTGGGAGTGGTGCCGCATACCTGTAATCCAGCTCTGGGGAGGCTGAAAACAGAAGGATCACTTATGAGTCTGAGCTGCGTAGTGAGACCCTGTACCAAATACATAAATTTATTTATTTTTTTCCAAATATATACATTTTTTAAAAAAGAAAGTCAATATAAATGTTGATATTCTTATAATTTTTTTCTTTTCTTTTTTTTTGGTGGGACCAGGGATTGAACTCAGGCCCTTGCGCTTGCCAGGGAAGCACTTATTCCACTGAGCCATCTCCCCAGCCCAATATTCTTATAATTGCAAACATCAAATGGTAACAAAATGCAGCTCTTACCCTGCTCTGGTCTAACTCCTAGTCTTGCTCTCCAAGGGTGGCCACTTTAAAAAAATTTTTTTAAAAATCATTTATTTAGGTATGTATGTATGTATTTACTTATTTGTGTGGTACAGAGACTGCCAGCTCACAGCTTGGACTCATAGTCATCCTCCTGTCTCAGCCTCCCCAGTATGGGGATTACAGGCATGCACCATGCCTAGTTTCAGTGGCCAGCAGTTCTGGGGACTGCACAGCAGTACCCGGGATTGAACCCAGGTCCTTGCACTTGCTAGTCAGCTGCTTAGACCTCCAAGCTATCTCCCCAGCCCTAAGTGTAGCCATTTTCAACCCTTATAGCTGTTTCTTCTGTCTCCAGAATGATGGTATCTATTTACTGTGCTAGCTCTGGAAGATTTTGCTGTCTCCCCCAACCCCTCACACTCTTTCCCACAGTACTCCTCACCTGGTTCTATTCTGCTCTTTGGCTAGGTGAACGATCAGCATTTGTATTATTAATTTTTTTATTTTTTGGTGGAACCGGGGATTGAATTCAGGCCCTTGCGCTTGCCAGGCAAGCGCTTATTCTACCGAGCCATCTCCTGGCCCCCTATTATTATCATACATGTGCACACATTGACTTCTCCATTCTCTGCAGCTTCTTGCTGTCCCTGGTGTTACTCGTTGTCTCAGTCTTTCATTTGCATAGTTTTCAATTCAGTTTCTGAAGACACTTCCTCCAAAGCTTTGGAAAGGTTTCAGGTGACCATTAAAGGGTTTTTTTCAAATGTCCATAGGTCTCAGGAAGTGCATCTGTCTCATTCTTTTCTTAGAGACTGCCTTTGCTTCCCTCTCTTTCCCTTCCCTCTGCCATCATTCTGGGCCTTCCTCGCACCGTTTCCCGTGCTGGGGTCTCCCTGTGTTTGCATCCGCTTTCTCCTAACTTGGCTTCTGTCCTTGTCTTTCTGGAGCACATCCTCCATGAGCCTCCGTAGGAGCAAGCGGGAGCCAACGCTCCAGTGACTCTGAAATCCTCCCGGAGAGCCCGACTCTGCTTAGTGCTTGTACTGGCTCTACACATGATCCAAACAGACCGAGGCCCCCAGAACCAGGTGGGGGGCTGGGCCACAGCCAGGCAGGAGCTCTGATGCTGGGGGCTTCTGTGTCACAAGAGGAGGACAACTGGTCCCACCGTCAGCCTCCGAAGGACCCCTCCTCCTGCACTTGCCAGGGTTCACCTCCACTGCTCTGGCCTTGCAGGTAAACCCTGGGCTCCCAGCTAGTATGCTGTAGTGCAAAGCCCTGATCTCACGCTTTTCAGCCTCTGCAAGAACATCTGGAAGGGCTTCTGCCTGGGGGTCCAGCCCTGGGTGAGCCTCACTCTCACAGTGGCCGCAGGTCTTATACAACTCCTGATTTTTTTTTTTTCTGGGAAAAAAAAAAAAAGCATCTTCTGTACCCATATAGGCAGCTTTCCTTCCTGGACCTCTTTCTAACATTTATTATAAGGAAATGAAAGGAGAGGGCCCTGAGCTTGCGATCCGAGAGCCCTGGCTTCCTCTGAACCCATACTTCTCCTCGGTGCGGGTGGTACTCAAGAGTGAGAGCACACCTGAGGGGTTTAAGCATCACCCAGAGTTTGGGATTATTATGAGTCATGAAAAGAATGAAGTCATTCCCGGGGGTCCTGTGTATCGGTTAATTTGCCAACTTGCTGAGATTCTTAGGGTCAGTCTAACCGGCAAGAAGATACTATGTGGATCTGTGTATCTTTTCTCTGGCCAGAGGGACCCAGGGGCATTTTACAGGAAAAGAAGAAAAGCATTAATTAGCAGAGCAGCTTGGCCTCAGCTTAGCACTGGACTCACTGGAAGCTTCAGAAATGCCTGCTGCCCGAGTCCCACCCCAGGGAGCTGAGGCAGGAGCTCAGGAGCAGGGTCCTGGCACTTCTGTCACTCAAGCATCCAGAGGATTCCAGTGTGCAGTTGAGAAGCACCTGCACTGGAGGTCCCGGGAAGGGAGGGGTTCTCACCGCGGTGAGGCATTCCAAGCAGAGATGTCTAAAGATAAATCACTGATGGAGAGTAAGGTCAGCTTGATTGAGGGTGAAGGCAGCCCAGCTGGTCCCAAGGTGCAGGCAGCAGAGGGCTTTAGCCCTAAAGGCCTCCAGTGCCTTTCCCCAGGGGCAAGAGTGGGCCCCTTGGGAGGCCTGGTGCTTCAGGATGTAACCCTGGGCTTCACCTGGAAAAGCCAAGGGGAGCCGTGTCTCCCTTGGCTACTGGTTCTGCCCCACAGCTGCTCCTGGCATCTCCTTCCAAACCACTTCCTCCATCATCTTTGCTGCCAGTGCAACGAAGGACAGGGTGACCACAGCTCTGCCAGGGCAGCTGGGTCACTGGCCCCAGGCTAAGTGGGGGGTGGGGGCTGGGGGTGCACTTGGATAAGAGTCCAGGAGACACTTGGGGGTTCCATGGTTTACTTCACTGGAGAAGGCAGCCTGGACTCTAGAGACCCCCAAGATGGAGCACAGAGCGTCCCCTTCCATGAATAGATCACAGCGGGGAACAGTCATTTGGAATAGAAGACACCTTCTTCCTGCAGGGATTAAGGGACGCAGGAGCGTGCCCTGGAAAGACCTTGTTCACTGTCTGGAGATAGCTTGCTGTCTCCAGGTGTCCAGAGCTCTCTCAGGACAGGGCTGTAAATCCAGTCAGCTCCAGGTCCACACAGCACCAGGCCTCGCTGCAAAGCTTCAGGGCTGGAATTTCAGGTCCTTACCACCATGAGCACAATATTCCAGGTTGGGTCTTTGTGCAATACTGGACTTGCTTCCAAATGAATGGTGTAAACACGAGGTGTCGCGGAGCTGCCTGATTGCTGTAGGAAGCGGGGCAGTCCCGGCTTTGGGATCCCTAACCCTACTCGGCCAGCTGCAGCCTGCACCAGAAGCTCTGAGGGAGCCGACGGATTCTGTTTGGCTTTAGCACTTGCTCTCTGTTGACCTCAGACTTTGGACGTGGTTTTGTAACCTGTCAAATGGGATAATAACTGTTCTACTTAACAGGATTTTGTGAGGCTCAAATGCGATAATGTGAGCAGATTGGCTTCGAAAAGCACTTCCAAGGCATATAAACACAAGGGTTTATATAGAGGGCACTGCCCCGCTGGCTCAGTGGTGCCGTGAGCTCTGTGCAGGGCCCAGGATGCCCTGCGGAATTGAGGATTGCGGAATTAATTGCCTTTGGAAGCTCAACGCGCTGTGTGTGCACACGGCAGAGAGGAACCGGGGAGCCTGGCCTTTGCCTTTTATGGCAGCCTGGGAATATGAAACACTCCAACCCATCATTCTCAAAAAGCTTTTTATAGTCCTTCAGAAGTTTATGTCTACAGATCCACATACCTCAGGTACTCAGCAAGACGGGGCCCATTAAATCATGAGCGATTGCAGGGGCTAATTAAATGCTCCTGACGTTTGTTACCATCTGCTGGGGTTGAAGCGAAGTCAGAAAGTTCTGTGTGCTTTATTAAGACCTTCAAGTTGCCCCCCTCCTGTGGGCCCAGGCTCTCCTGGTTGGAATCCTAGCCTGGAGAAACCAGGGCAGAAGATGGGTTCGATCCTTAACTGATTTTCATTTTAAGACACAAGCTGTGGGGATTATTGTGAAATTACTTCAGTTAATTAAAAAAGAGAAAAGCTTTGAAGTAATTTACTAGTGTTTATACATTTTGTCCCAGAGTGGTCTCGACGGATATGCTAAATTCTGGAACCGTGTGCCTTTCCCCTGTCACCGACGGCAAGAAAGGAGCTCCGGGAAATTAATTATTGACATTGATTTTCTTTGTCATCAAGTGAATCCCTCGGCAACTTTGAAGAATTTTGGTTAGTCAGGCTTGGAAAATTGATCTTCTGATTTCTCCAAAGTAGCCCTTCATCTCTTTCTCCAGCGAGCGTGAGACGTGCTTACTTCACATTTGTCATTAGGATTCTTCAGGTTCCTGCTCTCTCCCTCAGACAGGCTAAGCCTTCTCTGTTAATTGATTTTCACGCTGCATGCTTGTGATTCCGAAGCAGGAGTGTGCCACCCCTTGTGGGCTGCTTGCCTTTTCTAAATGACGTGGAAGGGCTCTTGATATACCCCAGGTAGCGTTCCTCTGCCAACCCATGGCTCACGTTTGTGTCTCCTTCCTGCCCATGGACTGCCGACCCAACAGCCACCTCCTTTCAAGAGAGATGATTGGGCATGATAGAGCACTGAGGAAAGCACTGTGAAGGGAGTCCTACAAGCCTCAATCCTGAGTCTCACCAAACAGCTCCATCCAGCTTCCAACCCATCAAAATGCCCAGCAGAGAGCGTTGTGATGAACCACACTCAAGGCGTGAGGTTCAGGGGACATATAATCCTTTTCAACAAAGAAGCTTGGAGGATAACTGGTAGAGTAAAAGAAATCTGAACTGAATGTGATGCCACATACTTGTAATTCCAGCATTCTGGGAGGCTGAGGCAGGGGGATCTCAAGTTTGAGCTCAGTGTGGGCAACTTAGTAAGATCTTACCTCAAAAGGGAGGGGGGGCAAGAATGTAGCTCAGTGTGAAGGTCCTGGGTTCCATCCACAGAATGACAAAAATGAAAGAAAGGAAAAAAGACAGAGACAGAGACAGAGAGAGACAGAGAGACAAAGAGACAGAGAGCCAGCAACCAATCACAAAATTTGAAACATTTTTGGATCCTGTCTTAAAAATATTTAAGACATGTTGGAATGTTTGAATATTTATTGGATATTTAATGTTCTGAAGAAACTAAGATTAAATTTTAACACGTATGATATTGAGGCTGTGGCTTTTTTTTTTTTTTCAGAACAGGGATTGAACTCAGGCCCTTGTGCTTGCCAGGGAAGCACTTATACCACTGAGCTATCTCCTCAGATTCCCCCTTTTTCTTTTCTTTTTAGAAGTCTTTGTCTCTCAGACATATGCTGAAATGCCTGTGGATGATGTAAGATTTGCTCACATAGGTTGGGATGGCAGGGTAGTGGGTAGGAATTGAATTACACTGACTTTACCAAGGCATTGACATTGATTACATCGAGGTGATGAGCATGTGTATTCATTATGTTATCTTTCTGTGCAACTATTGAAAATTTTTTCTATAATAAAAAAACTTCTAAGCAAGTGGCTTGCTTCCAGCTGGGGTTCTGGATGAAGGCCACTGGAGTTCACAGAGTAGCAAGTTTCTCTGCACACCATGGTCCCAGGCTTCACATGCCGCTGGTGCTTCAGGACCAGCTCCATGGTGCTCCTCTGCTCTCAGTGGGTACCCTCGGTGTATGAGGATGCTGTGGAAGCTTCTGGTTGCCTAGCAATGGCTGGCAGCAAATCAATGCCCTGCTCTGTAGCACAGTAGTTGCATATTGATTATCTGGGTGATTTGAGGATTCAACTCACTGGATGAGCAAAATTCTTTCCTATGTAATTGATCAGGACCACAACAGGGGTGGGGAAGCTGAGGGAAGACATTGAAAAGAAGGGCTGAGATCAGAACAGGAGAAAAGTGGAGAGCCAGAGTGATCAGGAAAGGATGTTAGGGAAGTCAGTGATGTCCTGATACCCAACCCTTGGGTTCTGCTTTCCAAGAGCTTCTAAAGACTGGTGCTCTTGATTCAGCACCTCTGCAGCTGGACAGCACCCTAAAGACCCAAGTTTCTAAGAGCGGTTTTGTATGTTATGCTCTGTAATTGTGCTGTGACCGTCCCTGTAACCAGTGAGTTAGCACAACTGACCAACACCGTATGTTAATGAGGCCAAAACCCAGCCCTGAGCTTGGCATTGACTAATCAACTAGCTGGATTAGCTCTCTTCTACTTTGTCGCTTTATTTGATAAGGGGTGGCTCTTGTGCAGGGGATGGCCAAGATCTTGGGATGGACCCGTGTAGTGGGATCCTCATTCCTAGTCAGGCCACTGCAAGTTCATGCTCTTTGAGGAGGATCAGCAATGCCCATTGCTGCCAGTTTCATATTCAAGAGAATAGGAACCCTGCCCCATTGAATGGGCTAACCATTGCCGCCTAATGGACAATTCCAACACTCTGTGGCATACAACAGTGAGCATTTATTTCTCACTCGTGTGTCTGGGTTGGTGAGGGTGTAAGTGATCTTGTTTAGCTTGACTGGTGGAACCTCCACGATGTCAGTGAGGTGCAGACCTGCATGCCATGCCCTTTCCTCCTGGACCTGCAGTTGCTCAGGGTACACCTTGCTTCTGTTGGAGGGAAGTGGGCCCTGGCTGCAGCCTGTGCACAAGTGTGTCTCAACCCACTGCTCAGACCAGGTCTGCTGACATGTCACTGGCCAACATAAGTCCCAAGGTCAAGCTCTGTATCAACGGGCAGAGAATAGACGCTGCCCACTGTGTACACACTGAACATTTTCTGCACAGCTTTTATCTGTCACCCGTTCCCCACTTCTGAAAGGGATTGGGTTCCAGCTTGGATACTCCTAAGAGAAACATTGATAGGAGGGGGGCTCACAGCACACACTGGAGTTCCATTTGCACAGGTGGCCTCTGGCTTGGGCCCTCCTGCCTTCTGTGCATCTCTGAAGGTGGCAGGAAGCAGGTAACTAACACAGGAACTCAGAGGCTGCTGGCTGCCATCCGGGGACCAAGGCAACCACTGGAGGCTGAGAAAATGTGCCTGCAGCTCTTTTAAGCTGTGCTATTTTGCAGCACTGAAAGTTCCTGTGTGTGCGTGTGTGCGTGCGTGCGTGCGTGCGTGTGTGTGTGTGTGTGTATGCCTGCGTGTGTGTGCATCTATCTCTCTATTTATAGACTCCTGAGGGGGCAGGGATAAGGAAGGCCTCCATCACCGCCAGGCAAGGAAGGCAAAGGGATTGTCGAGTCTGTCAAGGATGCGTCGAAGATGCAGTCGTGTTTGCACAGAAATCTCTGGTGCGTGATAAAGGTTGGAAAGAAAGAGCAAAGAGACTGGAATTAAAACACCGGCTGGCTAGTTACTGAATACAATGTTTTCCGGGAGGTGTTAGCAGCTGTTTAAATTCCAGAGCATGGAAGAGCATGTCGTTCTGTCTTCCGTAGTAACTACACAGGGCTCTGGCTGGGGACTGACACAGCGTAATGGGGAAGGTGAAGGCAAGTGCAAACACACCCCAGATTTTTTAGGTTGATGCAAATAGCAAGTGGGTGGGGCCAGAGAGCAGCTGTCTTCTCCCACAGCTGAACCTCAAAGCCCTGCAGCTTCTCCCCTTTCCTTGCTGGCAGGTGAAGCGAATGTCCTCAGCCCCACCCCACCCCCGAGATGCCCAGACCCTTCTCAGTTCCTACTTACCTGATGTTTTATCTCCAGATGTGGGACCAGGGATGGGTGGCATTACTTCTGGAAATGGTAGCAAGGCCCTCTGCAGAAGAGTAGGGCTGTAGTTAGGCTAAGAGGGGTGTACAAGGACTCTTTTTTTTTTTTTTTTTTTTACAGTACTGGGGATCGAACTCAGGTCCTTCCACATGCCACGCAGGTGCTTATGCCGCTGAGCTATCTCCCCAGTCTGTGTATGAGGACTTTTGAAACTGAGAAAAAAAGCAAGAGGAAGTAAGTAAAACAAAACAGCAGTACAATACCTGTATCCATGATTATGGGCACAGTAACACGGTCACAAGTGTCCTAAGAGTTAATGGATGAGCTACCCGGGAGACTGAGCAGTGGAAGGCAGTGTCCCCTGCTGGTCCTACTGCCCTATCAGCACCTCCTGTGGTGGAAGCCTGACATCCACTCACAACACCCATACAGCGATCATCCATTCTTGCTGGAGTGGCTGTCCTATACAAAAATCCACTTGGGGACATGGGCACAGCAGCTCTTCTGGGAGACCTTTCTCCTGGCCATGCTAGATGTGCAAGGGGCAACTGAGATGCCAGGCACACTCTCTCTGCCTCTGTGTCATGTCTGCTTGCCTCCCTGGGGCCAAGATCCCATCCCGTGAGCCAGTTCAAGGTCAGGGGCAGGGAAGTACACCTTGCCTCTCTGGGAAGGGCTGCAGGTCCACAGCATCAGCAGTGACACTGCCATACGCCATGGCAAGTGAGCCATGCTGTGTGAAAGATGAGGTGAAGGAGAGGAGGGATGGATGGGGAGATGGGCAAGGGGCAACAGCTGGAGCCCTTGGGTGCCAGGTCAAGCTTGAGCTTTGCCTAGGGACAATAGGGAGCCCATGAAGGGCTTGATGTGAATAAGTTTGTGCTCTGCAAAGCTACCCTAGTGACTCTGCGGGAGGAATCTGAGGTGACAAGACTGGTTGCAGTTCAAGGGACAGACACAAAATCTGTGTGTGTGTGTGTGTGTGTGTGTGTGTGTGTGTGTTCTCAGATTTCAGTCAGCTCGTGATCACAAGGAGAGAAAGCAGATGGCTCAGACTTGAGAAATATTTTGGCAGGGAAAGCAGGACATGGCAATCGTAGCAGGCCACATGGACAGCCAGGGTAGACCACCTGGGTTTGCAGCTGGGGGTCTGCAGGCCCCAGACTCTGCTTGAGACCAGGAGGAGATGCTGGGGAGGGAGAGTCTGCCCTGGAGTGTGATTGTGCCCCAGCTCTGCAGGCACTTTTAGGGAGCCAAGCCTTGGGAAGAGGGGGCCTTGGGTGCAGGCCGCTAGACCCTCAGCCGCTGGACCCTCAGCACGCTGTGCCTGGTATCCCACGGGTGCTCAGGAGACAGTTGGTTGATGGCTATCAGCTTGGGCACTGGAGCCTGTAGTGCAGGGGGAACTCTGGCCTGGAGTCACTGCTTGGAGGGCATCCAGATCCGGGCTGTTACAGCAGCATTTGGAAACTGTCTTGAATCATCATGGCCATGCAGCCAGTATCGCTCTTCCTTCCAAGTCTCTACTTGTCCACGATGAGATGCTCTTGCTCCGGGAGCCTGGCCCGCCTGCCCTCCACAGCCCTGTCCGGCCTGCCTGCCCTCTCCCTGCAGACTCTCCCGCCTCCCTCCTGAATGCTGCGCCTCGCCAGCCTCTGTGCTTTCCACATGGAATCCTCTTGCCTTTGAGGCCCTTGTTCTCATCTTCCACGTCCAGAAATGCTAATTCCTCTTCCAGGGCAACCTTGAGTGCCACCCGTCCTGTGACATCACTGTGAAGGAAGTGCTCCCTGCTGGTCCTTCCCACCCCATCCAAACCTCCTGTAGCCTACATCTGGCTTCCAGGCACAGCACCAAGTTCTGCCCTGACACCGCTGAGCTTCACAGAGTCCCAGGGGCCTATCCGCGAGCCCCTGCTCCCTCCTACTAGCCACATCCGCTCCCGGGCATAGCACACCCTTCCTATGCACACCCTCCTGCGCTCCCTGCCAGCAACTCCAGCCAGTGACACTCATGTCCTCTGCAGGAGCCAGGGAGCACCCTGTCCTCCCCTTCGCAGAGCCTACCCCAGGACTGGGGTGCCTGCCACATGCTCACAAGGCCTTGGCTTCTATCCCCAGGACCACGGAACAACAGCCATTGCTTCCCACAACTTCCTGGTTCCTGGGTCATGGTGCTCCACAGTGCGACCCTGCATGGTCCTGGGTGGTGTGTGACACTTCCCCAACCCTGCCTCTGACAGGCTGCTGCCATTCTCTCCTGTCCTGTAGCAGTGTCAAGGGCTCAGTCATCTCTCACTCTGTTGTGTGTGGGGGTCCCTCACTCACCGATGGGGTAACTGGGGACAGGTCAGGACACCACTCTGCCTGTCTCAGGCCTTCAATTTGAGCCTTCGATTTGCTTTCCCTCGAGGTCAAGGACCGTGTGGCCACAGCACTTTGCTTGCCCATGGAAAGAGCTCAGGGCAGGCGTGCAGACCGCATGGCTCCCTTTCCTCTCCCCCTTCCATCTGCATCCCTTCCCCAGCGCCTTCCTCTGAGCTTCCTATGTTGTATCAAATCAATGCTTGTAAGATCCAACTCTATCTTGCCTCCTGTCTTTGTCAATAGCTGTCATGGGCTGTACAGAGGGGAATCCTGGACAAATGTACGGCCCCCCAGGCATGCCTGCAAAGATTTCCTTCAGAATCCATACCCCAAAGCCATTTACATGTAGTCTGGAACCAAGCCAGTCTCTTGCTCAGCTCCCTTGCCCAACTCCAAGTGAGGTTGAGTTTTCCTATAAATTAACTTGCTCGACATCACACCACATTACTGCACCTTGAAACGTCCCTATTCCAATCTACAAGCAGCCAACCCTCCGAGTGATGTCACGGTTTCCTCCGGGGACCTCTTCCCGTAATGTGGCTGATTAAAATATAGCTGACTTTGGGACAAGCGTGCACTGCAGCCAGCCGCGGGTGAGCTGGTGAAACCCAGAGATAATGAATAACGGTTTGTGGAGAAACTGTTAATGCACCTGCTCTGCTATTGACCGGGGCTGAAGCTCCAGTTAATTGGGCTAAATTGCCAGGCTGGAGCCGCGTTCTGCTGGGCTTGGCCACTGCCTGCCTTTTTTGAAAAATGTTCATTTGTCTGAAGTTGAGCTCTTGCTTCCTCCACCTGGAACTCCACAGGAGACGGTGGCTTTTTCTGGTGGCTGGCAGCAGGAGGGAGGGCCTGGTGAGACGTGCTCCTCCTATGGGGTGAGGTTCCAGTGCCTGCTGTAACCGGATGCAGCATGTTAAGGGGCTTGTGTCAAACCCATGACTCCTTTGCCCACATGACCTGGAGCCTCTGCTTTTTGCCTGTGCCACCGAGTGACCCTCCTGTCCCCCCTCCCAGCGTCCTGGCATTGTCATCTCATTCAGAAACAAGCTGTCCGCCTGGGCCCGGTTCACCATGGCACCCATTGTATGGTCCTGGTCCCTGGAGCCAGAGGGGGGCACAAGGGAAAGAGTGACCGGCTCTCTGTCAGGTCAGAAGGTGATGCAGGAAGTAAGACACAAAGGTGGGTATAGAGGCCTGTTGTGCCCAAGGCAGAGAGAGGGCCAGGCTGTGCATGCCAGGGTCATCCTGCCGTCAGGCAGTGAGTGTTCCACGGCCTCCCACATAGGTCCGGGCTGTGGGGCTCTGAAGGACCCTGACCCACCCCCAATCCACACTCAGGGCAGCCCTGAGACGCCAATGGGGCTGGGACCCTAGAAGCGACCCTGGAACTCTAAAGCCTGGAGTGGAGCTTCTGGTCCCGTGCAGTGGCTCTGGGACACATCCCACATGGTTCCCAGGGCTCCTGGCACATACTCCACTGCCTGGACTTTTCTTCCTGGCTGTGTCGCCTTCCGCTCTGGCTGGCTCCTCTGAGTCTCAGCTCGGCCATCTACAAAAAGATATAGGGGCCGGGGAGATAGCTCAGTGGAATAAGCACTTGCCTGGCAAGCAAAAGGACCTGAGTTCAATCCCTGGTTCCGCAAAAAAAAAAAAAAAAAAAAGATATGAAGCCTTTCTTGTGTGTGTGTGTGGGGGGGCTGTTCACTTCTCCAGTGTTCACTGAACGTGTGTGGTGCGCTCCGCACTCCATGCCCCAGGTTGCATCAGTGAGTGACACGCAGACTTCTGTCCTTGTAGCTTACACTGCAGCAGTGGGAGACAGACAGTGACGAAAGGGGGGTGAGGACATTAAGCACAATCATGTGTAAGCACTGTGGGAGAAGTGGGAAGTGTGGGGTGTGGGCGAGAAGGATTTGATATACAGCAGGGTGTCAGAGAAGCTGAGAGGGGACACTGGATTATAGGCACGGCGCTTCGCAGGGAACTGGCCAGGTGTACGTTCGAGGGAAGACCGCTTCAAGCAGAGGGAGGGGCTGTGCAAAGGTCCTGAGGCAGGCTGGCCGCAGGAGGATAGTGCTTGAGTGGAGTGTGGGAGGAGAGGAAGGGGCAGAAACAATAGCATCTTCAGCCATAGCAGAGAGCCCCTGGCAAGAGAGGCCATGCGAGGAGTCTCTTCGGATATTAGTCATTGAGGTGACTACATACACAGGCGCTGAGTCAAAGGGGCCTGGGTTCGAGTCCTATCTCCTGTTTAGGAGCTGCGTGTCCTCTCTCAAGTCTCGCCCTCTGGACCTCTTTGGGAAATGAGCGGTTAATGTGGTTATAGCAGGTGTCTTCCCCAAGAGGACGCCACGAGTTCAGATCAGGCTGAGGTGGGGGCTGGGCGCGAGGGCTGGGCGGCCTTGATCCTGAGCCACCCGGGAGATGGCGCTGAGGGCCTTAGGTCGCTGAGCCTGTGTGGCCTCCACCTTTGCACAGCGCAGGCAGGCGGAGGCAGGGAGGCCGACAGGTCCCCAACAGGTCCTCATTTGCAAGGTCTGTGGGTGAGGGGACAGTCTCTTCCGGTTGCCTGGGAAAGAGAACCAGCTGCCCAGCTGCCGAGTTCCACCTCAGCTTTGCTGCCTGGGCCCCACCTTCCACCCCAGCATTTCCTTCTTCACAGCAAACCTTGGTCCTGATCTTAGGACCCGGGGCTGGCTCCTGGTGAGCTGGCATGGAGGATGGAGGGTCTCCTTGGGCACCTGGGCTTACCCGTCTCCCTGGCCAGCATGCCCCATCCAGGCTGCCCTGTGTGCATGCACACACGCGTGCGCGCGCCCCCCCACCCATGCATATGTGCACACACACACACACACACACACACACACACACACACACACACCATGTGCCAGGCTGAGTCCAGCTCCTTATAGGGAGTTCATTAAAGAGACAATCCCATGGGAACCGGCGTGCACACTTCTTGTCAGGCTTTTTATATAAGCAAGAGGCCAAATTGGGAAAACATGTCTGAGCAGACCATCTGTCTCAACTTGATGAGCTTTAAAAAATACAGTCACCTAGCAATGTCCCGGTGTCAGTGTTTAAGAGCTAGAAAGTGGCAGGCGAGTGGGCATCACTCATGCTCAGAAGTGGCCTGCCCTCTCTGCCTGGTTCACATCACCCACCTTCCCTTTGCCACACCTCGAGAGAGGCTGGCGGGCAGCACTGTCTGTGGGGATGCGGGTCCCCGTCTGTGTTCAGCTGCCCACACCGATACCCAGGAGTGTGATGTCACAAGTGTGCTGCTGCTTTGTGTTTGCTGTGCCTTTGCGGCTTGCCTCATGGCCACACCAGGCTGGACTTGGGGGTACGTAGCAGGCCATGGTGAAGACGTCCTTCAGGGCCACCCTACCTCCCCAAGTCATGTGGCCCTCAGCTGTGGATGTCCAGCGCAGTGTGTTTTGTGCAGGACAAAGGCAGCGGGCCTTGAAGGAGACGGGAGGGTGGCAGGAGGTGCAGCAGGGGTCACCAGGGTCGGGGAGCAGATTCCCAGCAGAAAGGCAAAACACGGCGGACTGCAACCATTTGGAAGACAATCCTTCCACAGACTGGGGATTGGGGGCCTCGGGATGATTCGAGAGAGTTCAACGTAGATCTTGCCCACAAGCAGTCTGCAGTGGGGTTCATGCTCCTACGAGCCTAACGCTGCTGCTACTGCTGCTGCTGCTGCTGGTGTGACGGGAGGCTGTGCTCAGACAGCAGTGTCAGCAGCTGAGAATGCAGAGGAACCTCCTGCCATGCCAGAGACCTCTGCGCCCCTCCTGCGAGGGAACCCCTTTCCTAAGAGGTTGTGGACCCCTGACATCAAAGCTCTGACTGTGACCCCTGGCTGAGACGGCACAGAGGCCAGAGTGAGGGCTGCACCTGACACTCTTTTACAGTTCCCTACCTTCCTTTAGCTTTCTCTTGTGTTGCTTTCATTATTTGAATATCAATGAAAGTCCAAGAAGGGGAATTAGAAAACACTCTAAATAGTTCAGCAGACTAAAGTTTCTGCTTAGACAAATCGCCAGGACTGGGGTTTGATCCCCGGCACCATGTGCTGTGCCAGCCCTGCCCCCAGGGCACGCTGAGACAGCATTTGGGACTGGGCGTAGTGGCAAACACTTGTAATCCCAGCACTTCAGAGGCTGAAAACAAGAGGATCGCTGTGAGTCCAATCTGTGTAGTGAGACCCTGTAGACCCTGTATTAAATACATTTTAAAAAGAAAACACTCCAGGTACTGAATCCATCACAGAATTTAATACAGGAGGTGTTGGGAAATCCGTCCTGGCATTGTCTTCCTGTGGGATCATTATCCCATGAGAATGGTCCGGGGCCTGAGACTCAAGGGGCTGTCAGAGCTGTGGGCTGCGCCTTTCTGTTTAAGGATGTCTTTCCCCTCTGCAAGGGAGGCTTATCCTGCATAGGTGTGTGGAGCGGGTGGCACTGGCCATTCCGTCACTGCATCTGGTCCTGGTGAGGTGGGAACAGGATCCTTTGCCCAAAAGCAGTAACAGGGGGTGCTCCGTGAGACCCATTTTTGCCTCTACCATGCAGAGACCAATAAAGCCAGCCTTTCTATCTCCTCTATGCAGGTACAGTGTTACCTTGTCCAGTGCCTGTGTCAGTTGCCTCTTTCTTGGTGCCATTCACATCCTGGGAATGCTGCGCCTCTCCTGCAGGGGTAACAGGTGTTGCTTACTCTATGTCTTAGGCAATTTTCCTTTTTCTGAGACATAGCACCCAACACCTATAACTCGAAGGAAGGGAGGCTTAATTTGGATCAGTGTTTCAGGGAAGTCAGTCCATGATTGGCTGGCTCCAAGGCAGAGGCATCATGGGAGAAGGGCGTGGTAGGGCAGAGCTGCTTAGTTGTGATACACCAGAAGCAGAGCGGGAATGGCACCAGAGAGGAAGGGGAGAGGACCAGACATAGACTCCAATGTCATGCCAACGTGAGCCACCCAGATGTGCCCAGGGATGTGCTTTATCAACCTGTTAGATAGTTCTGATCCAATGAAGTTGATGCATCAGGACTAACGCTCACACTCCATGGTCCACGACAGCATAGGTGTCGAGGTGGCTGAGAGCCTGCAGGGCCAGCAGGGCCAGCAAAGCTTGGCCAAGACAGGAAGCTACCAACATCATCAGGGCTGGAAGATCAGAGGGAAGCACCGCATCTAACAGAGTGTCAGAAATGAGGTCACTTTTGATCATACCTCATGGGTTGCCGCCCATGAAAGAGGACTTCAGAACATGGTAAGAATGGTGGGGTATGTTCAAAGCAAGAGGTAGGATTTTGAGGGGGATGAAGAGCAACATCTTTTACTGTGAATTTTTTTTTAAATAGTACATGTTCACCATATATTTCCAACGCACCTTGTATCGACACACCAGCCACTGGAGATTCATTTTGCTGGGCTGCAGTCAGTCTTGGAAGTGCCGCGCCGCTCTGGAGGCTCTGGGAGAATGCTTCCTTGCCCTTTCTGATTTCTAGAGTGACTGCCTCCTATGCTCCTTGGCTCTGGCCCTGGCTTTCACCCTCAAAGCCAGCGGTGTAGCATCTTCAGCTCCCTGTGCTGAGGTTCAAATGCTCCCTTCTCACACCTCCCTCTGCCTGCCCCTTCTCCTTGCAGTGGCATTTGGGGCTCACTCAGTCTACCCAGGATCTTCCCCATCTCAGTGCCCTTGACTTCATCCCATCTCCCATATCCCTTTGCCGTATCAAATTACGGTCATTGGTTCTAGGGATTAGAAGTTAGGTGTCTTGGGGACCATTATGCAGTCTTTGTTGGGTGTGAAAGTGTATACTTTGTGCAATAGTCATCTACTATTGTGTGACAAATTATCCAAAATTTAGTAGTTTAGAACCATGAGTGTAGTTCATCTCATACAATTTTTGTGGGATAGCTGTTTTGCAGAATTCCTGGACTGGGATGGCTCAGGGCCTCTTGGCAGTCGGGGTCAAGCCGTCAGCGTGGGCTACCATTGTCCAAGGGCTTGACTGAGCTGGAGACTCTACCCGTGATGGTTTTCCTCCCTGGCTGTCAGCAGAAGGTCTCAGGTCCCCATGACATAAGTCTCACCATCAGTTGCTTGAGTGTCCTGACAACATGACAGATGACTGACTCTTCCCAGGTTGAGTGCCTGGGGGTGGCAGCAACTAGGAAGCCATAGTACTTTTTGTACCTTAACCCCTACATGCTTGCTAGGTTGGTCATGACAAAGACCACAGCCTGGGTGGCTTACTCAACAGAAACCACTCTCTTTCTCATAATTATGAATGGTGGAAGTTTGTAGTGTCCCCCCACCCCCAAGGCCTCTTTTCTTGGCTTACAGATTGCCACCTTCTCCTTGTGTCTCCACAGGGTCTTCCCTCTGTGTCCTGATGTCCTGTCCATATAGGACACCTCTTCTGGTAAGGTTGGACTAGGTCCACCCATCCGACCTTGTATTACTATCTCCATTGTATCTTTAAAGACCAAGTCCCGGGGCTGGGGAGATAGCTCAGTGGCATAAGTGCCTACCTGGCAAGCACAAGGTCCTGAGTTTGATTCCTGGTACCAAAAAAAAAAAAAAAAGAAAAGAAAAAGAAAGAAAGAAAGACTCAGTCCCCCAGTGTAGTCACACCTAGTGGTACTAGAAGTCACAACTTTAACATAGGAATGTAGTGGAAGGGACACAATTCAATCTGTAATGCAGCCTCAGAAGTGATGTACTTCTGCTATGGTTTTGGGGCCACACAGACTGGGATTATTCAGTGAGGCAAGGGACAGGATAAGGGTGTGAATACCAGGAAATAAGCTCCCTGGGGCTCTGGGAGCCCATTCTTCCCCCTCAGGAGAAATTCTTACTAGCTCTTGCTTGTGTTCTGAAGGATGCTCTATGTGTGAACAGCCATGTGTGTACGTGTGTGTGTTCTTTTTGCATATGCATAGCCCAGTGAAGTTTGTAAACACGCCCTGCCCTTGTTTTCTTTGCTTAGTAAGCCCATAATGAGCTGCTTTATTCTTTTTAGGATTTTACAGTATGAATTGCTGCCTTTTATGTAACCAGTCTGACAGATGTTTATATTCTTTCCAACATTTTGTTATTTATGTCATTCTCAGTATAATGCTGCAACAAATGTTCACGTGCTGTCGTCACGCCTTGCATGTGCTGCACTATATTTATGAAGCCAGTACCTGCATCCAGGCCACAAGCCTGGGGTGGATGCTGTCTGATGGCCGTGCTGCTGTCTTGGAGGTTTTGCTGGTCATGTGCCTAGAGTAAGGCGCAAGAGGACCTGTCCTCACGGTCTTGCCAACACAGCCTATGGGAAACCCATTCATTCTTGCTGATCTCATGAGGAAGAGGTTATATCTCCATGTAGTTGCTATTTAATTAGAGCAAGATTTATGTAAAATAAAATTAACCATGTAAAGTCAACAATTCAATGGCATTTGGTACACTCACAGTGTTGTACACCCACCACATCTACCTAGCTCCAAAACATTTTCGTCATGGGATATGAAGCCCCATGGTTATGTTTTCTTAATGAATTTGGTATAGGGTCTCACTGTGCAGCTCAGACTGGGGGTGATCCTCCTGCTTCCAGCCTCCCCAGTGTTAGGATTACAGGTGCGTGCCACCACACCCAGTCTCAGTGGCCAGCTCAGCGTGCCTAAGGGCAGGACCAGCACAGTAGGTGGTGCCCAGGATCGAACCCTGGTCCCTGAGCTTGCCTAAGCAGGCACCTAGTCCGCTGAGCTGTCTCAATGGCCTCCCATGGTCATTAAGCAATTGCTCTTCATTACACTTCCTGAGCTCCTGCCACCTCCAGTCCATTTGCGTTTTGTAGGGTTTTGACTATTCTGGACATTTCATAGAAGTAGAATCTTGCGCTACGTGGCCCTTATCAATGGCTTTTTCCACCAAGCGTGGTGCTATCGGGATCCATCTGTGCAGGGCATGTGTGTCCACCTGGGTACAGTGAGACATTGTTGAGAGAAGGAACAGACCCTACTGAGTTGACCCAGTCATCTGCTGAAGGCCCTTGGGTGATTTCCACCTCCTTAGCATTTCAATTTTCATTTTTCTAATTATGACTGAAACTTAGTCTTCTCCCATATCTGATGTCCTCTGGGGCCCCTTCCAAACAGTGGCTGGATGAGTCGGGGACAGGAAGAAGATTAAGGATGAACTGGGGCCACCTTGGAGTGTCCCATCCTTGTCTGGGTGCTCCCTTGGGCCAAGGTGTCAGAGAGTAGGAGTCCTCCAGGGATGGCTGTCCCTGGATGTCTGGGCCGGTGCTAGAGGAGGGCCCAGAGAACTCGCCACTGAGAGCTACCCCTTACCAAGCACTCAGCGTGTAGCTGGACTCAGACACTGCAGGCACCACTTCCTTGTGCCCTGCAGCAAGTCAGGTTGACTCATCGCTTCCCTCCATGGTGGGGGCATAGACTTCAAAGATGCCTTGGAACATGCCCTTAAACAGTGGCTGTATAGCAGACACAGGACTGCTTGATGAATGCATCCGGATGGTCAGCACATGCTGTGAGGGCTGCCTAGGCCCTGGTCCCCACCATCCCCTTGAGCAGGAGTCTTCCTTTTCATACTTTTGTATTAAGAATTTCTTACTATTTAGCAAAATCTTCCAGAACTCAGTAGCTCAAAGCATATTGTTTTGAATATTATTATCTCAGTTTCTGAGGATCCAGAGCCTGAGGTTGGCCCAACTGTGCACTAAGTGCTGGCTCAGGTTTCCTTGTCAGGCAAGGCTACACTTGCCTAGGCCTGCAGCATCTGTTTCCAAGAATGGCTCCTTGAACAGCTGTTGAATGGAGGTCTCACGCCATCTCTGCCTGTTGATAGGAGACCTTCATCTCTTGGTCATCTTTCTACATGGTTAGTTGAGCATCCTTCCAAAATGGTGGTTGGCTGTCCCAGAGTGAGTGATCCAAGAGGCAACAAGAAGGGAGCCACAGTCCTTTTATTACCTAGTCTCAGGGTTATACATCACCACCCTTTAGTGGTCAGAAGTGAGTCTCCAAATCTAGCCCATATGCAAAGCAAAGCGATTAAGCCCACCTGTGGAAAGGGGGAGCCCCAAGTGTCTTTAGGCACAGTTGTGTCCTTCATCTTGCTCTGGGGCCTTGCTCACTGACCAGGTCGCCAGGGCTCAGCATGTGCGGAGGTGGTTCTCATGCCTCCATGGTGGCAGGTTGAGGTCTTGAACCTCACAGCAGGCAAGACAGGCAGCTGTGCCTCAGTTACACGGGTTAGGGATGGTTGGGGTGTCTTCCTTGATCTACCACACACTCACCTCTTCTTTCTCTTTCTGTTAAAGGAAGCAAAAATCCATGATAGACAGCAGAGGCCACTGCTACTCCCAGCCTCCTCATCCAAAGGCAGCCTGGGGAGAATCGCACGAAAGAACAGGAGGGTGAACACCGTGAGCCTGGTGTGCAAGGACCACAAGAGATTTGGGACTAGAATTTAGGGACTCTGTGAACTTGGAAAGGAAAAAATTCTTCCCCCACCCACAAGCCTCTATCTGGCAGTTGGCATTTTGTTCTATTGCAAATGTAATCAACAAACCACAGTAGTATTATTAGATGTACTTTGATTTTTATCACCAAAAATCAATTATAGATACTTTTTACAACCGGAAAAAAAAAGTCACAGTAATCTTGAAATACCATTTTCACTTTTCCCTATCACAAAATTACGGTGGTTATGAGGTTGTCCACTGTGTCATGCTGGGTAATGTGTTAGTAAAGAACTAATTGTTTTCTGTATCACAAGTACAGTTATTTAATATTTTGATAACTATATTTGAATATAATTAGTTTTCTTAAAATTCTAAGTGTTTATTCTATGTATGTATTTAAAAATGTTATCCTGAGGAAGAGACCAAAGGGTTCCCTGGGCTGCACAGAAGTCTATGGTACAAAGAGATTTAGAACTATTTAGGACTGGTTGAGCCTCAGTAGCCAGGCATGGGCAAGGTGCTGGGTTCAACTCCCAGAACTGCATAAGGATGTTATTTTAAAGAACTGCTGGGGTGGAGGTGGAGTTGGGGAGAGACTGGAACCAGCCAGATGGTGAGAGGGACCAGCGAGAGTTGCTGGTGGTCATTAGCGGAGCACGGCTGGCAGAAGGAACGTGGTGAGGGGCACGGGAGCTGCTCTCTGTAAAAGAGGGCAAGATGCCACCCACCTCATAGAGAGCAGAAAGCCTTAGCTCACTGCTACCATCCCTCAGCATGGGCCGGGGCAGGCGTTGGCCCTCTCACTTCCTCGCCCTGTGATGTGAGGGCAGAGAAAGCCAGCCCTCCTTACACAGCCCCACTTCCCAGCTCACCCACTCCGTCCTCTGAACTTGCTGCTCCTTTTTGTTGTTCCCTTGCACAGCAATCATCTTTTCTCCATGGCTACCAGGAGACTACTTCTCATCGCCTGCCCACCCTAGAGCTAGCTTGCTTATATGGGACCGATGGTGTCCAAACAGTGTTGGTCACATCTATGAATTCCTCCTCTCTCTATGCATACAGCAAGTTCAGACATCTGACACCTATAGCGCAAATGTCATACAAGCACAGAGTTGGCTGAACAGTAGAGAAAAACAAGACCTGTCAGTGACAAACCATCTACAGGATGGGAACAACAACTCTTCCCTCCCTGCAAGAGAAGGTACCCACACACTGGGAAGCTGGAGAAAATAGGAGGCTAGCTGGGTCATTGCTTTGGAGTTGCCTGTGATGAGTTACTCGATCTCTCTCATCCTTAAGTCTCATCTGGAAAATAGAAGCACTAGTAACCTGTAGAGTTGGCGTGGGGATTAAGGAGTGGGGTAGGGGGGTCTGATGTGTAGCAAGTGCTTAATAAGGGGGACCTGCAAGTCTTACTCCAACACATTGGGAAGAGATCCTGGCAGAAATGTGCTGGAAATTAAATTCCGTGGGAGCTCAGGGGGGGCGGGGAATCGAATCACGTGGAGCCACCGGGAAGTGGGGAGCACGGCTGAGCCTGGATGAGATGCAGGGTTGGGAGGCAGCTGCTGGGAAAGCAAGGCTGTGTGCAGGGGAGACAGTGCAACTGCTGGGCTTGGGCTGCTGTGGTGGGTGCTGGGTATTCCCAGGCACTTCATTCATGCATGAGGGCCATGCTGACTATGAGCTCCTTCCGTTTATTCTAGGATCAGAACGGCAAATTCTGTTTTGTTAGCTGCGTTGCTGAGTAGAGCTTTAGTGTTCTTTCAAAACCTTCCAACAGAAGCTGGAGATGCTCAGTGGTAAGGGCTTGCCCAGCATGCACAAGGCTGGGGGTTCCTTCCAGCACCATCAAGGCAGTGGGGGAAGGAGGGGAAGGGAGGGAGGAGAAGAGGGAGAGAGGGAACAGAGGGGAAAGAGGAGGGAGGGGAGAGGAGGAGGAAGAGGAGAAGGGAGGAGGGGGGGAGGAGAAGAAAGGAGGAAGAGAGAGGCGATGAGAGAGAGGAGGGGGAGGAGGAAGAGAAGAAGGGAGGGGAGGGGAGGGAAGAGAAGAGATGGGGAGGAGAGGAAAGGGGAAGGGGAGGAGAGAGGAGAAAGGAGAGGAGGGGAGGGGAGGAGGGGAGAGAAGGAAAAAGAAGATATAAATTTCCACCAGTGTCTAACTTCATCTCTTGCCTTAGCAAGGCAGTGCAATCATGGTTAGTCTGAACTAAAGAGGGTGGTGGAAGATGGAAGCCAGCAGCCTGCCCTTGCTGTCCTGGGTCCCACTTCCTGTGGAAGACTGCCTGGGGGCCCGTGGGTGGTGCCAGCCCCCCTCCTGGAGGAGATGTGGGGGCTCCGTGGAAACACTGTTCTGCCCAAAGAGCCCTTGCCAAGGCTCAGTTACTTGACTTCAGCCCTTTGACCCACTTGGTGAGCCGCTGGGATTTCAGAGCAGAGGATGCAAGGGCGGCAGTGTTTGGACTTCTCTTCTTGGTTGGTCGTCAGAGACCACTCCAGTCAGCAGCAGGATGTCCCCCCATGTCACCCATTGCCTCAGTCTACTCCACCCCCCTCCCATGAAGAGAGGAAGCTTGGGCAATGATAACGTTCACAGGTAGCAGGATGTGGGTCTTGTCCTGGCCTCTGCTGCATATTGGCCGTGGGAACTTGTACAAATCTCGTAGCCTCTATTCCTCAGTTTCCCCATCAAGAAAAAGGATATAATATTAGCACAAGCTTCACAATGTGGATATGAGCATTTGTTGAATTAATAATTATAACTTTCTTAGAACAATGCCTGGCTCTGAGGAAGCTATACCTAAACGCTTGTTAAATTATATCTATTTATTATTCATGTGCTCATCATTTATTAATATGACCCCATTCTTTCATTCTTATTACTTTTTCACTTATTACTTCCTCACTTATTGTTATTCATTTATGCCACTGTCACTGAGCACCTGCTGAAGCCCAGGCCTCGCCCTTTAATAACGGGGACATGAAGAACAAGGTTGTCACAGCTCCTACCCGGGTAGCCCCACCAGGGGACAGTCACACAGTTTCAATCTATACCATCTGGTGAGGAGTTTCACCTCCATCTCTGATGCTTAAGGAGACGGAGGTTTTGTGAAGAGCACGGGTGGCCCAGGCAGGTGTCAGAGCTAAGCATTTGCCTTGCAAGGGCTTCTGGGGCCCCCTGAATGTTCCCACCAAGCCAACCTCAGGCAGATGGTCACTTAGCACAACTGTGGGCCTCCCAGATGTCCCCCAAAGCCTATCTGGTTTGTCTAGAGCCACAGGAAGCCAGAGGGCAGAGATGTAGGCCCAGGACAGCTTATTCTGGAGAGGCGGCTCCAGATCTCGCCCCAGGTTCTCCGTTCTAGAGAGGCCGCTGGGAGCAGCCTGCCGGACATTAATGGTAGGAACACTTGACAGTGTGTGAGGAGATTAGCCATAGTTGCTTTGGTGTCCAATGCTAATTGCGCTGCAGAATCTCCACTGGCAGAGAGCAGGGTGACAACATTCATCAGAATGACACGCCAGGCCAAGGGTTCATGTGCCGGGAGAGTGCTCTTGTTGAAGCTGACCTCGCGATGTGGTGCTGTTAGGGAGGCTCTTGGGAGGTAACTGGGACCAGTGCGAAGAACCTTCATGAATGGGATTAGTGACCTTGAGCACAGAGCCCAGGGAGTTCCCCTGTCTCTGCCTGTGTGAGGACACAGAGAGAAGGCCATCGCTGGGCTAGGTGCTCACCGGACACTGATTCTGAGACAGCCTTTGTTGTAGCTCAAAAATCGAATAACAACTAGGCAAGTCCAAAAGTTAAAAGAAGCGCTTTATTTTAGCTGGTACCCAGCGGGGGTCTCTCTGCAAGGTGCAAAGAGGCACGCCTGGCATTGACAAAGGGTCAGTATTTAAGCTTGAAAACCGCAAAAACAGGGAAGGGGTGGAGAGGAAGAAGTGGCAGGGTCATTAGTTCATTAGGTGGTCTTTATTGGGTGGGGTGCTGGAATCAGCGATCATGGGGTACAGCGAGTCATTAGTTTATGGGGTGGTTCTGTTGGGTGGAGGTGCTGAATTGGCAGTCATATATAGTTCATTGAGATAAGGTTTGGGGAACAGATATCATAAGACTTGAGTCACAGGGGTGAGGAATTGGAGAAAATGGGAGATTGGAGGAGGAATTGGGAGGGGTCGGCGCATACAGAACAGGAACTTGGCGAGGTTAGAAGGGCAACAAAATGGAGTCAATTTTAACAGGGTACAACAGCCTTGATCTTGGACTTCTGGCTTCCAGAATTGTGAGAAATAAATCAATCTTGTTTATGAGACATCAATTTAAGTCCTTCCCCAGTTCAGGGGATGGAACCGAGGATCTTGGATATGCCGGGCAAGTGCTCTACCCATCCTTTTTTATTTTATTTTAAGACAGGTTCTTGCTGTGTTTCGCAGGCTCCTCAGCCTCCGGGAGTACTGGGGTTCCAGGTGTTCGCCACCAGGCCCAGGCAGGGCATTTTATTGTAGCAGCTTGAACAGATGAGAGCTCTCCCAAATCCAGGAATTGGACAGAAAAATTCCCAGAAAATGGGCAGTCCTTGTAAAAGGCAGTCCTTGCTCCCAAATGTCCCCCCTTCCAAGCTGGCTGGAGTCCAAAGTATCCCATAAACTTCTGACCTGGGTGGCTGCAAACGCCCTGGCAGCAGAGCCACTCAGATCCTGAGCCCTTAGGTGTTTAGAGGCACTTGGGGGCTGAGGAGAGGACTGGGAGCGTAGGGGCAGGGGGTTTGTTGGGCCAAGTTACATCCATCAGTCACCCCTGGGAGCTGATCAGAAAGACAGGGGCAGGAGTGTCAGGCAAAGGCTTACACGCGGATCTTGCTGGAGCATGGTGAATTGTGTGTGGTGCTGGGATTGTAGGCGCAGTCAGCAGCCAGACAGAGGATTTGGGCCCCTTCACCCCTGCAGTGAACGCGTCCCCCACATTCTTTTTTTTTTTTTTTTTTTAATTTAGTGCAGGGTTTATAGGGTCTCGCTATACAGCTCAGTGTGCCCTGGGGGCAGGGCCAGCACAGCATGTAGGACTGGGGGTCAAACCCCGGTCCTTGAGCTTGCCAAAGCAGGTGCTTTGTCTGCTGAGCTATCTTACCAGCCCTCCTGGCACTTTTTGAAGCAGTTCTGGGAGTCCTCTTTCATGAGTGTAGTTACAAAGTATGATCAAAACTATGGTGAATCCAGTGGAAAGACAGGCTCACCAAAACATGACAGCGTGTCCTCCTCTGCCTTATGTGCAGGTTTAGTGCCCTCCCCGAAGTCAAAATGGCCTCAAAGGTAAGCATTTTGAATTGACTCGGGACATTAAGGTAGTCACAACAGCACAACTAAGGACAAGAGAGGGACTCCAGAATGCTTCGGAAAGTGGCAAGAACAATGGGAGAAGGTTGCTCGAAGTGAGAGGGAGGATTCTGAGGAGGACTGAAGGCAGCGGGTCCTTTGCTGTAATACATTTTTTAAAAAAATATGTAAGATATGCACTACACTTTCCAATCACACCGTGTGTATGAAACAGGGCCCTTGCAGGTGGAACTAAGATGAGGCCAAGGTAGATCGGTGTGGGCCCTAGTAGTAGGACTAGTATCCCAGGTTAAAAGAAAAAAAAAAATTACAAGAAATTTTTTAACATCTTAATTGACCTTTATTTATGATTCTAGAATGACACTAGGCCTTATTCTCACAAATTCCAATAAATTGAACAGATCAGGGTGAGTTTGGCTTTGTAGGTAGAACAGGGCTGAGGAAATCAGAAAGAGCAGGAAAATATCTATCCTTATAAAGGCCGGTGCAGAAGCACTTCCTTATAAAGTGGGCCAAAAGCAGCCTGTTGTCACTCTGTCTGTCTGTCTGTCTGTCTGTCTGTCTGTCTGCCTGCCTGCCTGCCTGCCTGCCTGTCTGTCTCTCAATTTCATAACTAACTTAGTCTCAGCTCATCGATGTGGTCTTTGACACAAGTGATTCCATTTTACTCCATCTCTTGGGTCTGGTGCAGGAGCCCACTCCAAACCAATGGCCTCCTGTGTGCTCTGTTTCACACTTCAAGCAAGAGGAGAGACCCACTACAAGAAGCCGTGCGATGATAGTGGCAGAGGT
>NW_004524609.1:17055096-17056136 GCF_000260255.1 Octodon degus | reverse complement strand
TGGTGGAAGTGGTAGACTGGAATTAACCCACTAGCATTCCAATGACTTTTCCATGGGATTACAAATATAAGCTGCTTGGGCCACAACGAGGACCAGGAAGGGTTCCTTATACAAGAGGCTAGTCTTGGTGGCCTTTGGGAGTGAGGCTACGGCCTCTGGAGGAGAGGTCAGCACTGGAGTTGTAGATTTGGGAGCTGCCCAATAGCATAACAGGAGTCCATGGGTTGGTGATAGACTCCAGCTTCGTCTACCCAACAAGGCCCACTTCCTAGGAAAAGGTTTCCATTCTGAGATGCAGCAGAGATGAGAGAAGCCTCCTGTCTGTTTTAGCCAGTTCCCTGTTGCCCCGGGTACATTTCCCCTTAAATGTGATATTTATTTTCATGAACCAAAATAAGAACCTAATCAGCAGTGATTGTGACATGATTTAAAACACTTCAGGTTCTTGTAAGTTTGATTGGTGTTCACTTAGGCTAAGTGATATTAGTGGGAGGATAGTTCTGACATATGAGTAAAGGCAGAATATAGATTACTTAAACATTCCTGTGTATGCACATGGCCTGTGTGCTTGGGGTTTTTATCTTTGAGCCTCTATCCAGCGGGTTAAAAGGACAGAATTTGCTTAGCTGGGGCCCATGTTTGGTCTCACTCTTTTTCCAAAGGTCCGTCCACATTTCCAGGAACATGACTTCCAGAGCAGGGTTCACACTGACAGCAGGCAGGATGTGTGGGGCCTCAGACGGGTACTAGCCTGGACCACGTTAACTACTTAGTGCCCAGAGAATAGCTCCGAAGAAAAATGGCAAAACGGCTTCGAAGACAGGCCCCAGAAGGTGACAGCTTTACGCTCAGCAAGTGCTCTCAATTCATGACCTCAAGATTTTCCCATGACTTCTGCACACAAGCCTGCCGTGGCAGTGTGTTATGACTTAGCCAGCCCGGGCCATCAGCTGGTACCTGGGCTTGTACAGACCCTGTTCAATCACAGGCAGCATATGGTTAACCAGAACCTCAGCAGCTGGCCTGGGGCCTCTGCCAAC
>NW_004524609.1:17051013-17052766 GCF_000260255.1 Octodon degus | reverse complement strand
TTTAGACATTGTCCTTGCATTTGCATTTAGCACTGGGGACCACGAGTGACCTCACTGCTCCTGCCACAGCAGGTGTCCAGTTTTCCAGCTGCTCCTGGCTGTTGAAGACAAGACAAGGGCTGTTACCCAAAGACGTGTGTGCTGGGTAACAGGCACTCGTGAGCGCAGCCGCGCGAATGATGTGTCCAAGCAGCAGAGTGGGCCCCAACCTGGCCAGGGACCTAGGGTGTGCTGTCCCTGATTTAGAACCTGGAGGGAGCCCTGCTGACTCTGGTTCATCTCTGTGTGCAAGAGTGGCCTGTGCATGGCCATCTGAAGCCCTGGCCACGTGCGTCACAGGTCACTAGAGTGGGCATCTGGTTCTGTACACCACTTCTGGTGGCACAGGAAAAACACGAGGCTGACTTTGGAATTTCTTAAAATCTCTACAAGTGTAGTCCATGGGGCCAGGGTATAGCTCAGTGGTGAAGGAATCAGCTGGCATATGTGGGGCCTTATGTTCGATCCCAACATCTCACACTCACTCACACACACACACACACACACACACACACACAAAATTAGCTTTGAACAGTTTGTATTACCTAAATCTTGGAAACATCCCAAATGCACATCAACTGATGAGTAGCAGAAGATGTGGTTTTTTTTTTATATAATGGAGTACTACACTGCCATGCAGTATAGGGATCCGTTGGTCTCACTGTGATAGGTTCTACCCTGGAGAAATGTCAGCAGGAATGAGAAAAGATAGACAAGAAGACAAAAGCTGGGCTAGGCGGTCACTGGTCTGCCTGATCGGCAAGACTAAGGCAACCCCACAACAAAACATCTTTTATTTATACCTTTGCAAAGTTAGTAACACGTGACCCAAGGTTGCCTAGCGACTAAGAGCTGACCTTACCCAGACAGGATGCTTATTTCAGGACTCAGGTAGCTTGTTTGCTTTGGGCACTGAGGCCTAGTCCCACCTATACACTTTTGATCCATTTCCTAGCTTCCCGGGCTCCCAACAATGAAGAAATGAGCTTGAAGCACTTCTAGCTGAATGGACGCTTCTTGAGGCCATCCTCCTTAATGGAATAAATCAGACACACGTGTGCAGATACTGTATTGTTTCTCTGATGTGAGAGCCAGAAGGGGTAAATACAGATCAAAATGTCTAACAGATATTGTGAAACAGGAAGAGACTATTCAAATGGGGAGGGGAACTAAAGAGGGGGCAGGGGGAAAGGAAAGAAGGGAAAAGGAAAAATGATGAGAAAAGAAGGAAAAATGGAAACAAAACTTTTGTAAATAAGGAAGGGTGAAAGGAAGAGAGGTTGAAGGTGGGGAGGGGAGTGCTTTTTTCATTTTCATTACATCCTTGCCTCCTGAGGTCCCAGGTGGAATAGCTGCCTCCCAGGAAAGGTGTAAGGAGGCTGCGGAGAGAGGCACCACACCACGGACTGGACCCACCACATTCAGGAGTTTGCATACTGGAAGCTTTAGCTTCTGCAGGTGCTAGATATGCCTGACTCTGAATACCTTGAGCTCTGTGGGTGACCACCTTCCCTGTCACCTGTCCTCCCCAACCCACTCAGGAGAAGTCCTGTTCTTGGGCTGTGAGTTCTCAATCCCAAACAGCCCCCCAGGGCCTACAGCCCCCGGAGCCTGCACCCCAACCACCTCCTGCACTGTATTTCATGGCATGGGCCACCACCCACACTGCCCTCATCATCTGGGGCCATCACTGACAACCGGGGACAGTCCCTGA
>NW_004524609.1:17030608-17049934 GCF_000260255.1 Octodon degus | reverse complement strand
TTGCCCAAATAAGGGAAAATATAACAGGAGCGTTCTATCGCCCCCCACAAGGCAGCCTCTGCAACGTATCCTTCCAGAGAGGGGCAGCTCCTTCACTTTCTCCACTCCACTACCAGGGACAGGGCAAGGTGACAGGTGTGGAGCACCACAGGCTCACCACAGCACTCTAGGGGTGGGAGAACAAGACGGATGAGGTCAAGATCCACGGACAAACCCATGGACACAAGGGCTGACTCTGGGTCACCTCCGGTGGTCTTGTGAGAAACACATAGTATTTTAAGTCACTATTAATTAAAGTAAGTATAGCCAAAAACTTGTTCTAAGGAATTGTTGTTTTCATGATGTTAGTTCAAGAGTTCAGTAAAACAGTGAATCAAAGGGATTAGGGCCGGTGAGATAGCTCAGCAGACTAAGCACCGGCTTTGGCAAGTGCAGGGACCAGGATTTGATTCCCGGTCAGGCATGTTGTGTTGGTCCCGTCCCCAGGTCACGTTGAGCTGGTGACTGAGTCCAGGCGTGGTGGTACACGGTGGTGATCCCAGTGCTGGGGAGGCTAAAAACAGAAGGATCACCACTAGTCTGACCTGTGTAGTGAGACCTTGTACCAAATACATAAATGGAAAAAAAAAAAATGATGGGGTTGGCATGCTTATCTTGTTCTTGATTGCAAAGAACATAATTCTAATGATTTACCATTAAGTATGACATGCTTTGGGGGTTTTGCTAGATGTTTTCTACGGTTTAAGAAAATTTCCTACTGCACTTGTTTGCTGAGAATTTTTTTTTTCCAGAACCAGGGATCGAACTCACGCCCTTGCACTTGCCAGGGAAGTGCTTATTCCACTGAGCCATCTCCCCAGCCCCATGCTGAGAATTTTTTTAAAAAATCATGAATGGCTGTTGCATTTTGTTGACCAGCCTTCTTCCCTCTAATAAGCTCACCCTGTGACCTTTCTCTTTAATATTTTAATGGTGATGAATAACTTTAGCAGATATTTTGGTGTTAAGTGTCTTTATGGCCCTGTGTTATCTTTGTTCATCTTAAAATATTCACAATACATTGCTAGAATTGGCTTGCTGACGTCGGTTTAGGATTTGTGCATCTGTGTTTGTACTTTCTGTGTAGATACTGCTCTTTCCTGCTTTTGGTATCGAAGTTATGCCAAAAAGGAGTTGGGGAGCCCCTAGTCCCACCCTATGCAGGAAGCTTATGTGTAAGAACTTATACCAGGCGGGTGATGCGTTTCCTGGAGGCGGGCTCAGACTTGTCTAAAATACTCCAGCTGATCCTCCCTGTATTGGGCTGCTCTCTGTTACTCTAAAGAACACCTGACATCATCAGCTTGCAAGGAGAAAAGGGTTATTTTGGGCTCTGGTTTTACAGCTCCCGGTCTATGATCAAGCAGATCCATTGTTCTTAGGTCTCTCCTGACACTGTCTGAGGGCAATGACCAGGAGGAGCAAAACTGCTCATTTCAGAGAGATGGGGATGAGGGTGGGGTACCAGGATGGAGGCCAGGGCTCTGAGTCCCCTTTGATGCACCCTCAGTGCCCTAAAGACTCCCACTAGGCTTCTTCATGTCTCCACAACATCACCCCCCCCACACACAGAGCACCTCCCTGGGGACCAAGACTCCAACAAACTGGGCCTTTGGGGGCAGGGACATTTATAATCCAGACTATAGTAAGGCTAACTAATACCTAATTCGGTTTCAGATATCGGATGTGTATTTGGAAAGAAAACTTAGCTCCTGTTCTGTCTCCGTCAAACCTGTTCCTGATGTGTTTCGAATCTTCTCCACTCTTGCCAAGGCAAGCTAAGGTTTTCTGACAGTGATGGGCCAAAATTCCTCACTATGATTGTGAGCTGTTGTTTTCTCTTGCAGTTTTGCTTTCTGTAGGTAAGATCGAATACTTGGATGCACAGAATTAGTATGTTGTCATGGAAAATTATTTCTACTTTGATGATGGTGGTGATGGTGGTGGTGATGGTGGTGGTGGTGGTGGTGGTGGTGGTGGTGGTGGTGTGTGTGTGTGTGTGTGTGTGTGTGTGTTAGTGGGGATCACACCCATCTGCGATTTCTTTTACTGTTGAATAAACTTCTACTTTTTTTTTTTTTTTTTTTTGGCTGGCTCAGGCTGCCTTAAGGGCGAATCTGGTGCAGTTTGCGGAGCTGGGCATCCAACTGCGGTCCCCTGCACCTGACTGAGTTTGCCCAGGCAGGCACGTTAAACAACTGAGCTAAGCCACAAGCCCCTACTTTCTATCTTAATGACTTCTTTAGCTGAAATGAATATTGCTTTCCTTGGTGGTACACATACTTTTCTAACCTTTATTGACAACTTTTCTCTGTTGAGTTACTTGTATCTTAAATCTTTTGTATAGGTATTATTTTTCATTTAATTAGCCTCTGATAACTCATAGATGAGATTCATACATTTAATTTTATTGTAATTCCTGATGTATTTGGACCCATTTCCATTATATTACTTCTCATTCTTTCCCCTAATTCTTCTTCCCAGCTTGCATGCTGTGGATGCTTAGCATTTTAATTTCTTTTTTCTTTTTTTCTTCTTCCTCTTCTCCCTCCTCCTCTTCTTCTTCAACAGGATCTTGCTATGTAGCCTAGGCTGGCCTTGAACTTGCAGCAGTCCTCCTGCCTCAGCCTCCCAAGGTTCATCACGATCATTAGTGATATCATAGTTATTTATAGACTATGCTAATTAGGTTGATGATCATTTAAGGCCTTCTGGATTTATTTCTCATGCCAAATGAAGGGAGCTCTTGGGCATTCTTCCAGAGAGGACCCATGAACAGTATGCCCTGAGCCTTTGGAAATGTCCCTTCCCTACCCTCCCTTCTGAATGACAGTTTAACTGGGTCTGCACTCCCAGGCTCACAGATGCGCAACTTTGATTCTTTGAAAATGCAGGTTTGTCTTCTGGTGCCTACTGGTGTCACTGTGAGTGCTGTCAATCAAATTGTCATTCCTTTTTTAGTCGCCTCTCTTCGGTTGCTCTTAAGATCTCTGAGTCTTTGATGCTGTCTCTACTTCCTCACGTCGTACCTAGATGCGCACTCGTTTTTGATCTCTCCAGTTTGGACAACGTACTGCAGCAGCCTCATGACTCATTCCTGCAATTAAGGAGAGCTGTTGTCATTCTGAGCGTTGAGTTTGCCTCTCGCTCTTCGTCTTTATTCTCTTCTAAGTCTATTAGATACCTGCTCACCCTACTCATTCTGTCTTCCACATTCTTCATTGCGCTTTCACGGTGTCATTGTTAATCTCTTCATGTATCTGTACTGCATTTTGGATGACTTCCTTCTATGTGACTCTCATTTCTCGAATCTTCGGCGTTCTCAGTTATTATTCTCATGAGTTTAATTTATAATTTCAATGTAGATATTTTTTACTTCCGCGTCTATTCGACTCTTTTAAGGTCTGATTTCCTCTCAGCTTCAAATATTCCATACTTTCTCTGCGACTCTGATTTCTTCTTTTGCTTCTTTATTATCTCAGGTGCACTTGGGGTCATGCTCAGGGCCTGGCATAGCGGCGCCTGCCTATAAACACAGCACTTGTGGCCGAGGCCGCTGACTGAGGCCAGCCGCAGCTGCACGTGAGTTCAAGGCCAGAGACTGTCTAAAAACAAAACAAAATGTCATGCTCAGCTGTCCTGTCAATTTCAGTTCTTAGGCGCAGATACTCCTATTATTCCTAGTGCTGCTCTTTCGTGGTGGTTTGTTTTGTAGATATTTTGCAATATTTTTGTTGTGAGCTCATAATAAAAATGTTTGCCTCATGAGAATACAGACTAGGCTTGCCTATGAAATAGTTCCTTACAGCGATTTTATGTCCGCTTCTGCCAAGGCTCAGGTGGGTAAATGTTGTTTTTTTTTTTTAAATTTTATTTATTTGTGTGCGTGTGCGTGTGCATGTGTGTGTGTGTGTGTGTGTGTGTGTGTCCAGCTCAGCCCACCAGGGGGCGGGGCTGGCTGGCATGTGGTGCTGGGGGATTGAACTGTGGTTCCTGTGCTTTGCTAAGCTTGTTCTAAGTAGGTGCTTTAGACCACTGAGCCATCTCACCAGCCCCGGGTAAATGGTTTTGGATTCATTTTTATATATTCCTCTCATATTATGGGCTTCTCAACCCCTCAAGAAGCAGAAAATCTGCTTCCTTCTCCTACAGCCTTTCTCTCCTCTCCTCTCCTCTCCTCTCCTCTCCTCTCCTCTCCTCTCCTCCCCTTCCATCCCCTCCCATCAAAATGAAACTCCCAAACTGAAAGGTACCTGGGACGAGTTTGTGTTCTCTAAAAACCAAAGAATGAATTTTAGGAACAAATGGAGGTTATAAGCAGAATATATTTAATGAGGGAAAGAAAGCTCCTGTTCAAGAGAGGGGCTGGAAGGTGGTCCCCAAGAAACTGTTTCTTCCAGGGACTTCTATAGAGTAAAACCATGTGGATCTGAGGTAGAGAACATGGCAACTCGCCGAGGTGGGCATAAGATGGGACAAAACTATGGTCAGCCAATGAGATCACAAGCACCATTGTTCAGGTGAAATTGATTAAGTCCAGGACCAAATGGAGAAGCAAGTTGCATAGCAAGGGGGCACAAATATAGACTAGGACTTTGTCCAGTAGCTAACCGGTAGTAGTTGGATTAACGATTCTTCCGGGCTTCCTAAGGGTGATGATCAATCCTGGATGCTAATCTTTAGGGAGGTCAGCATTTGTTGGATCTTTGGTCTTTAGGGCTGGCCCACAGCAGGGGCATCCATCTCTCTCACAGTTGCAATGTATCTTGTCTTCTGTACTGTCTCCTTGAGGGCCTAGCCCTGTCTGACTGCCTATAATATTTCCAACTCGGCTGCCTACAACACCCTCTCCTCTCTTCTTTCCTCTTGTCATTTCTTTAGTGCTGGGGACTGAATTCAGTCCTCATACTTCCTAGGCAAACACTCTACCACTCGGTTATGCTCCAGCTCCATTGGCCACGATTTTTGGTCTAGGTCTGAGGTTTTGATTTCTAACATGGGATCTTTCTCTTCCCTCCCCAAGTCCCTAAATTGCCGGTCCCCTTTGTTCCACCTTCAGTACAGCAGCCTGCAGCTCTGGGCTGTCACCTCAAGTGAGCTCCAGATGTCACCTCTTGTCCACCATTAAAGCTTCAGCTCCCATCTCAAAAGTCAATGTTCACCAGTCATCAGCCTCTTGTCTCCGCCTGACCCTCTGTCACCTCACCCTGTCTCCCTGCCTAAGGGTTCCCTCTCATTCTTATGTGTGTGAATACTTATTCTAAAATGGATTGGTAGTGGCTGTGTGTTTTGATCTGCTCTCTTTGTGCTGGAATCAAGAAAAGCTCCGGGGTCTCTGGGCTGTCCTCCTGCTGAGGAGGCCTCTCTCCCTTAGTCACCTGAGCTCGCCTGCTTGACAGGAATACAGGTTTCAAAGGGCCTGGGCCAACAGGAGGCCAAAGAAGAGCAGGACAGGCAGGAAGAGGCAGACTGAATAGTAATAGGAGGCTTATGGCCTCAGGGAAGAGGGCTCCAGCCCTCCCTTGACTACCTACACTGGAAGCTGAGAGGCTGCCCAAAGAGTGACCACGCCACGTGTGAGGGGAAGCCGCTGCCTCCAGCGGGAGGGGATGCTGTGGGCGCCTGCGTGGGGAGGGCCCCGAAATCACAGCGCTATGGTCGAGACAGGAAGAGGAGACTGCAGAGAGGAGCTGCACAGAAAACCAAAAAACTGCACGAGGGAGAAGACATCCATCTCTTACAAACAGCATCCTGCCCGCTTCCGAGCCCCAGTCTACCAGGGGAGAGGAAGAGGCGGCCATCCCAAGCTGCCACGGCTCTGGAACCATCCTTGAGTAATTGCTTAGTACTTCACGTCGTCGGGAACGGTGGGGGCTCCGCCAGCTGTATTTCATGTGCGAGATAGGGAGCCCTCACCGGTGGGAAGAAAGATGGTTGTTAAACAGGGGCTAATGGTCCGCCATCTATCTGACGGCAAATCAGGAGGCTCATTAAGCTGACCGGCTCAGCCAGCCTCAGATGAGAAATGCAGAATTGGCGGAGGAGGGGAGAGGTGAGGAGGTGAAAGCAAGGTGGGGCCCACGGCGCTTGCTGTGTGAATCTGTGGTTATGAACATCCAGAAGAAGTAAGCCTGCTTTCCTCCCCACGCCTGTGAGAATAGTCTGGACTCTGCGGCGCATGCTTGTGAAATGTCTCCCCAGTGTGCACGTCTGGGCTGCCCCTCAAGATCAGTACCACCACCCCCAAATCGCAGAAAGCTGCGCTGCATCCCTTGCCTAATCAAGCCAACCTCTGGGTAATCAAAAAATCGAGAGCAGCCGCCCCTCTGCAGGGGAAGCGCTGGGCACCCCAGCCTGGGAAATCTATATGCAAATGCAGACAGGTGTGCGCCTTCCCCTGCGCCTAGCCTCGCTCTGGCTCCAGGTCTGCTGTCGGCCCAGCCGAGACCCGCTGGGACTGCGGCTGGAAGCCAGTCACCCTGACTGCAAGGGTGAGGGGTGTCTGCACTGGTGAGATGAGGCGAGGGGTCTCCAGGCTGCAACCGTAAGTCAGGAAAGGTCACATAGTCTCTGCTTTGTCCTAGAGACTTCCCAATCTGCGCTCCCAATTCAGTCCTCAAGACTGTAATTGGCACACTGAAAAAAAAAAAAAATCAATAAAAGGCGTGTGCTGCCAGAGGAAATCGTATCACTTCACAATATCGCCAGCAAAATGTCCCCAGCTGTGGCCCTCCTCGGCTATGTGACTTAGCCTGTCACTGCCTAGGGTGAGCCAGTCGCTGTCCCCCTGCCTAGGCACCGTGAGGCCCAGAGCTGAGCACTCAGTGTGGAGCTACATGAGGAGTGTCGCTCAGGCAGGCTGTACTTGCTGTGGGGCAGAAAACCCCAAGTCCCTGTTACTCTCCCTGAATACGATTTTGTTTACTTACTTGCTGGCTTGTTTGGTTGATTGATTTTCTTTCTATATTAAGGGCTAGCGTTCAAGGTGTTGGCCCTGAGCTACATCACTAGTCTATTAATTAATTAATCGGGTTTTTGGAGACTGGGTCTTGCTATGTAGTTCAGACTGGCCCTGAACTCACTATGTAGCCCAGGCTGCCCTCAAACTTACAGTGATCCTCCTGTCTCAGCCTCCCATACTCAGGTAGGTATGTGCTACCATACCCAGCCCTATTTTATTTTTAGATTGGCTGGCGCAACTAAACAACTGGATCTTCAATCCTACTTGATTTTCATGAAATTGAAGCATGGCAGGCCCTCCTTATTGGTAGGTTTCAGTTATCTGTAATCAACTGCAGTCCACGAATGTTAAGTGGAAAGTTCCAGCAATAACGTGTAAGTTTTAAATAAGTTATAGTAGAGTTAGAGCTGTTCTATTATATCATTGGTTTCACTAAGTCACTAAGTTGCCAGGCTGGAGTTGAACTTGGGATCTCTCTCTCTCTCTCTCTCTCTCTCTCTCTCTCTCTCTCTCTCTCCCGCCTCCCCCACCTGACTGAAGGGGCAGCCCCTTCCTAGACCACCAGACCTCTTCCCATAATGTAAAAAGCAAAACTTGAGGGGAAGCCTGGTGTCACCTTGCTTGTCACCTTGCTCACCTTTCCACGGTCATCCTGAGCTCAGAAGCCAGGGAAATCTCGATGGCAAACTTCCTTTCAAGGACCAGATAGTAACTACTTTAGACTTCATGTGCCGCTTAGCCTCTGTCACGATTCCGAAGCTCTGCCACTGTAATGAGAAATCAGCTGCGGAGAATGTGTACATATGTGTTCTGATAAAACTTTATTTATAGAGTTGTCTTAGTTACCTTTTCTTGTGGCTGAGACAAAATATTAACACCTCAAGTTTAAGGAGGAAAGTTTTTTTTGGCTCACAGTTTGTAGAGGTTTCAGTTCGTAATTGTTTAGGTTCATTGCAGAGAGGATGAACAGTTCATGACAGGCAGAAGACACCAAAAGCAAGCAGGCAGGAGCTTGCTCTTTCTGTGTCTTATATCTTATCCAGGATACGCAGCCTGGGGAGCACTCACGCCCTTAACGCCAGCACCCTTAACCTGAGCACTGCGCCATGAATCAATCCCAGTGTCACACACTCTAGATCCAGCCACCTCTGAAAAATCTCCACCTAAAACCTCGTAAGGCTTTGGGGAAACACCTAGACACAAAGCCAGACAGCAGGCATGCTCTGCGGCCCTTCTGTCTCCTGGTGGATGTGGTACAGGCTGCTGGGGCATGGGCAGTCTGGCCCGCAGTTCTGAGTGCTCTTTACCTTCTGCCCAGTGAGAGAGCTTCTGGTTTCCCTGTGCCCGCAGGACCTCTCTGGACCAAATCTCAGGCATGCCGCGTGAGTGAGACCCTCTACCGTGCCCTAGGGAACCCTGCACCCCTCCGGAGCGGCTGCCCCCAAGCCCGCCAAGGGAGACCTTCTGTAATGCTCTCGAGACCCCTAGATCCAGCCCAAGCCCAGACTCAGCTGTGTGGGAGAACTTCTGCGCTCCCCTGTGCCCCCTGGGCTAGGGGCACAACAGAGGGACACCACAGGTTCACTGCCAAGGGCTGTAGCAGGAAGGAGCTGAGCGCAACAGCTAGACCCAAGCCAGGCATAATTGAATAAACTCAAACTTAATAGATCTGCACCTGAATTTCAGTAGGTGCTAAGGTTATAACTGCACCAGAGCTCTACACCAAAGGTCAGAGGTCAGTGCTATACGAAATGACAAAGACAAGGAGCAAAATGCAATCTCAGGCTTTAAGTCCACCCAGAATAAGTGCAGAGGACACTAGCTCAGCTGAAATGAATGAATTTAACAGCGTTGGAAGTAAAGAAACAACAGCAGAAAGGTATAGAGAAACTCAGAGCAGAATTAATTTCTGAAATTAAAAAAAATCTCTGAATTCATAGCATCTGAAGTAAAGAATCAAATACAGAAACATATGGAGGAAACCCAATCTGAAAAAACTCTGCAGTAAAAGAATTAATAACTGCTTCTAAAGAAGACATTGATTTAAAAAAATAGAGGAGATTAGAAAAATGATGGATTCCTTGAATGAGCAATACAGGAAAGAAATAGATCGCATGAAGCAGAGTCAAAGAGATATAGAGAAACTTAAAATCTCAATCACAAGCCTGCAGAACCGTTTGGGTGAAAGTGAAGACAGAGTTTCAGATCTTGAAGACGCTGGTGCAGCTAGTGAAAAGGTAAGAAAAGATCTTTTAAAAACCTTCTGCCCAGTGAGCTATACTGTAAAGGGAATCATACTGGTTTCAAACAGCAACCACCCTCAGCATTGTCTCTTACAGTCCCTGGGCTGGCTGGGCTCGGCTGGCTGGCAGTCTTCACATGGTTGCTGTTGGGAAGTGACTGGGGCCAGAAGTGTCTGAAGGCCGCCTCGCTCTGGCTTATACTGGCTCACACTGGTTCACATTCATGTGTCTAAAGCTAAAGGACAACACCTAAATGTGGAGGGCATGGGAGCTGGGGCTCTGGTACCTTTAGGTGGTCACTCGGTGTGGCATCTACAGAATAGTGCCTCCTGGTTTATGGCTGTATGGGTAAATGCAGAGAGAGAGAGAGAGAGACAGAGAGAGAGAGAGAGAGAGAGAGAGACAGAGAGACAGAGACACACAAAGAAAGAGACACAGAGAAAGAGAGAGACACACAGAGAGAAAGAGAGAGAGAGAGAGAGAGAGAGAGAGAGAGAGAGAGAGAGAGAAATGGGTAGGTGTCCTATGTGGCCACAGTCATCCCTCCTTACTCATGAGGAACATGCTCCAACTTTTTGCGCATATTTGAAATCCCGTGCCTGTACCAAGCCCTGTCCTCCTACACAGACTCACCTATGAAAAAGTTAAATTTACAAATTAGTCGCAGTATCACCAATAAAAACCAATGATATAATAGAACAGCTCTAACTCTACTATAAGTTATTTAAAACTTACTCGTTATTTCTGGAACTTTCCATTTAACATTCGTGGACTGCAGTTGATTACAGATAACTGAAACCTACCAATAAGGAGGGCCTGCCATGCTTCAATTTCATGAAAATCAAGTAGGATTGAAGATCCAGTTGTTTAGTTGCGCCAGCCAAATTTTGAGTGCTCAGTGGCCATAGGTAGGGGCTGCCATATGAGATGGTGGGGTTGGCATTGGGCTTGAACTCACTATGTAGCCCAGGCTGCCCTCGAACTTGCTGTGATTTTGGCCTCAGCCTCCCAAGTGCTGGGATTACAGGCATACACCACCATACCCAGCCCTATTTTATGGTTAGCTTTGAGACAGTTTCACTGTATCACAAAGTTGCCCAGGCTGGATTTGAACTTGGGATCCGAAAGAGGGAGAGAAGGGGAAAAGAAAGCCTGCAAGCCACGCAGCCATTGCTATCTCATTCTGTGGTGAAGCCAGTCACAAAGCCACCCAGGTTCAAGGAAAAAGGAAATAAAACCACCTCCTAGCAAGAGGCACAAGGTTCTAGAAGGGCCTGTGGGACAAGATATAGCCCTGAGGCCATGTTTGGAAAGTGGCCACCATTCCTCCAGCCTCCTGACCCTGCACCCCGCCCTCTGGCCCACATTGCTGTCCTTGGAGGGATCCTGGGCTGGAGACTATTGTCCCATGTCTTGGTGACTTTTCTCTCATTGCTGAGCAAAATAACTGATGCCTAAATTTTTTTTTTTATACCTAAAATTAAGGAAGGAAAGATTTATTTAGCTCAGAGTTTGTGAAGCTTTCAGCGGGCTCCAAGGCAGGGAGGGCTGGTGAGGGCCAACCTTTCATGACAGTAGAAGACAGCAAAAGCAACAAGAGCAGAAGGGAGAGCAAGCCTTTTTTTCTCTTACGTTGTATGTAGGCTACCTTCCCAAGGGCAAGTGTAGCACTCACCCCATCTTTGTCCTCTCCTCTTGGGCAGGCTGAGGATGTTTTCAAACTGAGCCCCCTGGCTCCCTTCTAAGTTGAGCTGGAAACACTGTAACTGTTTCCTGAGGTAAGAGCATGAAAATAAGCCCTCCAAGTTTAAGAAGCTGCCTTCCAAAGGCTCACCCCCTATGACCCCATGAGGCTGTTGGGTCATCCAGACGCAAACCATAACATCCCAGTCGCATCTGGCAGCTCAGCCAGCAGGGGCTCCTGCCTTTGTCATCACTGTTGATAGAGTTCTGCACCCCGGGGTGGAGGGCCATTTTCATTCTAGATCTTGGGTGAACCAGACCTGAGTTCCTTGTCCCTGAGGCAGGTGTCACAGGTGTGCCTGGCACTGAAAAAGGCCAGCCTCCTGTCACTACCCCTGGCAATAGTGTCACACAAAGAGCCGATTGCTCCATCCTCAGGGCCCTGTCTGTAAAAAGAAGCCCTGTCCCGGCCTCTCCTAACAGGCATGACAGTGAGGCTCTGATTCACTGGCTCAAGGCCCCAACCTGCCTGGTCAGGGGCTGCAGGGAGTGGGGCATGGGGTGGGGGACATCCAACCAGAAGTACTGACACAGCTGGAGGTCCCTCGCCCTGCTCCAAGGGCCCCCATACAGAGCAGGATGCCATTGGCCAACTCCTGGTTCACACTTCTGTGAGCCTCGGTCTCCTTATCCACGAAGCAGAATAGCAGCTCTGTACAGAGCTTTATGAAGACTGAATTAAAAAACGAATATCCGGACTTTTCCTGCGTCAGTCTGGTTCACACCCACAGCATGGCCAGAGGAGCCTCCACACCCTCACCCAGACCACACCCTCCAGTGGCCTCCTCTTCACTCAAAATAAATGTGAAGGTCTCAGCACTGGAAGGCAGCAAGGTCTGCATCCCACCTGCTGTGTTGACTAGGGTTTTCTGAAAAAAAACAAAAACAAAAACCAGAATTTGTATATAATAGGATTTAGTAGGTAGATTTGCAGGATCAGAGGTGGGAGAGTGCCCAGTGGGCTGTCCGCACATTGTAGAACTGGAGGATCCAGCAGCTGCTCAGTCCAAGAAGCTGGAAGCTGCCAAACAAGAAGGATCAAGGATGCAACACCAGTCCAAGACCGAAGACCTAGAAGATCCCTGGATATTGTGCATTGGAAGGCTGAGGAAACTGGAGCCTGATGTTCACAGGCAATGGGCATAAAAGTTGCACCTGCTCAAGCAGAATAGAGGTCTTCAAACGCAAAGTTCTTTCTTTCCCTTTTACTCCATCCAGGCTACAAGCCTATTGCATGATGTCACCACCCATAATGGGGGTGGTTCTTCCCCCTTCATTGGATGGCCTTCATGCCAATCATCTCTGAAAACATCACATAGGTACACCCAGAAGCTGATTTACTAATCAGGTTGGCATTTCACTATTAATGTTAACACCTCGAGAGCTCTTCCCACCCTGCTCCCCCCCCTTGCTCAAGTCACCGTAGACTCTGTCCCATCTTCTAGACACAATGATGTCTTCTCACGTGGGTTTTGGGAGGTTTTTTGTTTGCTTTTTGTTTTGAGTTTTGTTTTATGAGACAAGGTCTTGCTACATGGTTCAGGCTGGCTCACTTTGTACCTCCCAAGCTGATCTCAAACTCATAGCAATCCTCCCATCTCAATCGCCAGAGTGGTGGGATTACAGGCATGCCCCACCATGCCCTTGTTCCAGGGTTGGCGCAGTGTGTGGGTCCAGGGACTGTATTTGGGATCTTGTGCTTGCCAGGGAAGTGCTTATCCCCCTGAGCTATCTCCCTAGCCCCCTGTACCTCTGTTCTGTTGCCCCACACATTCTTCCCCAGCCAGCACATGGCTCAGATGTCTGCCCTGACCACTGCAGTCACCATCAAACACCTTCCCTCAGCATCCTCGATCCTCTGGTCTGGCTTACAATTTCTGTTCTTTTTTTCAGTTCTGAGGATAAAACCCAGGACTTTGTGCATACTATGCAAATACTTTTGAGCTCTACCCCTGGCCCTCTGGCTTAGCTTTTATTCCCAGCACTTTTGTCACCTTTTAACCTATTATACGACTCACTTGATATGTTCATGGTTTGTTTTTCCACACTTGAATGTCAGCTCCCCAGCAGCAGTGATTCTTAAAATCTATTTTAGTCACTGCTTTGTCTGGAGGGCCAAGAATAGGGTCAAGGACATGGCAGCCAGTCAATATTTGTTGACTGAATGAAGGACTCTGCCCAGAGCCTGCCAGCTAGGGAGTACTTCAGTGCAGTTATGATGGGGTGGTTCCTTCCATTTCTTCTTTGTTTTCTTATATTCAGCCAAGTTGGGGTACAATTGGAAAAGTCCCTTGTGTATCCAAAGTGTACACCCTGGAGTGAGGAGCAGGCTGGTTGAGGGGAAATTGGGCTTGGGTGGTATTCTGGGAGCAAAAGAAACACTGGGGAATGACTTCTTTTTCAGCAGTGAGGTTGGAGTCCAAGACATCTGCGCTGAACTACATCCCAGACCCTTGTCTTATTTTTTTCTTTTGTGACAGCCTCTTGATAAGTTACTAAATTGCCTAGTCTGGACTCAAACTTCTGATCCTCTTCCCTCAGCCTCCCAGAATGCTAGGATTACAGGTGTGAGTGGACCCTCATGCCTGGCTGAGGGACAGCCTCTACAGATACGGTCTGGTCCTCTGGAAGCGCTGCTATTCAGGCTGCCTGGGGTTCTGTGCTGTTGACAGGTGAGTGCCAGTTCTGGAGGGCAGAGGATGAACCCAGAACTTCGCACATCACCTTGCAGAGCCAGGCCTGGCAAGCACACTGTACACCCCTTTCTCCGTATGGGGTTAGCATACCTCTAGGAACCAAGGCTTGTCTTTGGAGGGTACTGTGTGTGCACAGTGGTCACCGCAGGAAGACCAGCACGAATCTTCATCTCCCTCTGCCCTCGGGTAGAAGAGGCCCTGCTCTCAGTTCCACAGCCCTGCTCCTGGTCTCCTTCTGCCTTAGCTCTAGACTTGCAGGGAACCCTGTTTGCGGTCACTGGTCCACAGATACTGGCTTCGTTTTTGTTTGTTTGTAGTGCCAGGGATGGAACCCAAGGCCTTGGAGTGACACCCCAGCCCAAGATTAACATTTTAAAATGATAGAATATGCAAGAAATTGTACAGAACTGCCTGGGCCAGGTCACTGAGCTGTCCCAGCCTCACTTCCCTGCCTGTAAGGCAGATGTAGAGCATCTGCCGTGAATTCCCCACGCTGCATTCTGAAGACTCCATCCTGCCATGCTGTCCTCCCTTCAGACCCTAGCTACAAGTCTGAGTATCCAGGACCAGGTTCTCCCCAGATCAGCTGGCTAGGAATCTGGGGTCCCTTGAATTTGGAAATTCCCCAGAATGACTCATGCTTTACTGCTGTTATAGGGAAAGGGCACATATTTTTTTTTTTTTCCTGGAACCAGGAATTGAACTCAGGCCCTTGTGCTTGCCAGGCAAGCGCTTATTCTACTGAGCTATCTCCCCAGCCCCAAGGGCACATATTGGAACCACCTGGAGGACAGGATGTAGCAGACAGGTGGGAGGTGGGTGCCATCACCTCCACTGTACCATGGTGCATGACAACACTCAGGTGCACTAGCCCCCAAGAAGCTCATCTGGGTGCTGGTGTGTGGGTTGATGGGGCCTCCCTCAGGCACTACCCACATAGCAGATCTGTGGTGTTCACTCGCTGTAGAGGTCAGCCCTGATGTGGTGTGTCCCAAAGCCCTGTCACACATCATGCTGTAGAGCCAGGAAAGGTGGCGAACATCCGTAATCCCAGCACTTGGAAGGCAGAGGCAGGAGGATCATCATGAATTTGAGGCTAGTCTGAACCACATAGTGAGACCTTCTCTCAAGAATACCAACCAACCAACCTTGCTGTGGGACGGGGAGCCAAAGCCCCCTCCATGTATTGCAGGGCTCAGAGACCACCTCCCAGCAGCCAAGGCCGGAGGCCAGATGTCTCTTTGAATTAGGTTAATTCTTTTCCATCCAAGTGCTCCTCCACATAGGCAAAGAGAGTGAGAAAAGGCAAGGGACTGGGAACCACGGAGAGGGATGTGGAGCCAGCTGTTGTCCTGGACCAATGTGGAAGGGTTTGGTTGATCCTTTAACAGCAAGTATCATGAGAATTCATAACGTCCCATGAAACTCTTGAAGTGCACCCCCTGCAATCAGGGTATGCAGTGGATGGAGAGGCAGGAGGGGGTGGGATGGGGTCCACCTCCCCAAAGACATTTCTACAGTGGGGGGAATGGGTGTGGCTATTGGATGGTGGAACCTAGAAATGCTTAGGGAACAGGAGTGGCCACAAGCCCGGGGTTGTCTGAGGAGGTGGAAGAGTTCCTTGTGTACCAGGAGTCACCCAGGAGGCAAGGCAGTGCCCAGAGGTTGCTGTAGGGTGCAGATTTGAGGAGCATACCTTGAGGTCACAGGAGCCCCAGAATCCCCAGGGAACTGAGGACTACTCAGACAGAAAGCCACTGGGAGGAGTGAGCAGTGTTCTTCTGCGCCCTCCTTCTCCCCACCCCTCCTTCCTTTTGGGTCTCAGCAGGAGCAGATCCTGTGGTTCTACCACCCCTGGCTTGAGCAGGCCATGCTCCCTGGGAGAAGACTTAGCCCCTAATCCTCTTGGGAGATGGGACTAAATGCAGTGGGCCCATGGGTGGGAGTCATGTCCCTGTTTTCTTTAGCTCTCATCTGCTCTTAGCTGGGATGGTCACCCAAACAATGAATAGACAGCGAAAGAGAGAACAGGAAATAGCAGTTTACCAACACGCATATCTTGTATGTATAAGGTGTGACTGAAATCCATGGTGAATGTTTCAATTTGAAAACTGTATTACATTAAAGACATATTCCTATTAATCCCCCTCGGCATACTTTTTCCATCACTTTGCAAATACTTCTGTGGTCATTCTTTTTTTTTTTTTTTTTTTTGGCGGAACCAGGGATTGAACTCAGGCCCTTGCGCTTGCCAGGGAAGCACTTATTCCCCTGAGCCATCTCCCCGGCTCTGTGGTCATTCTTGCCATTCTCTGAGGTAGTTCGGGAGGTCCTCTTTCATGAATACCTTGTACCGTGTTATCCTAGCTGCCTTGATGTCGTGACTCAGAACATTTACTTTCTGTGGTCATTTTGACTTTGAGGAGGAGCCACAAGTCACACAGCACCAGATCCGGTCAATAAGGTGGATGAGGACACAGCATTGTGGGTGTTTTTTTTTTTTTTTTCTTTTTTCTGATCCTGGGGATTGAACTCAGGACCTTGCATTTGCCAGGCGGGCACTTATACCACTGAGCTATCTCCCTGGCCCCCATTGTGTTTTCCTGAGCTGGCATTTTCACTGGATTTTGCCCAGCAGCAGGATTCACTGTATTTTTTGATCTCACCTTATGAATGACACTCATGAATGAGGACTTCCAGAACTGCTTCAGAAAGCGGTGGGAATGATAGGAGAAGTCGGTCCAAAGCGAGGGCAAGGATTTGAGGGAAATTCACTGCAATGCATCTTCTAATAATTTCAAAATGGAAACATCCCCTGTATTGTGTGATCAGCCCTTGTACATGGGAGATGTCAGGGAACGCACGGCTCCCAGAGGTGGCTTGGATTTCAGCTTCTGCAGCATCTTTCACGAAGAGCACTGGGTTTTTAGAGGAATGGCAGAGAGAGAAGGACCATGAGCCGCTGGAGGCAGGCAAACCTGTGGGAGAACAAGGTCAGTGAGCACATCTCATTTCTGTCATGCTCGGAGGTCTCCTTGGCAGCAGCTGTGAAGCTGTCCTCAGGGGTTGGCTTTGTCCTCATGGCACAGGGCCGGGCAGGACACCTTCTGTCCCTGCAAATCTGTGTCCTGCTTTTCGGCACATAAAGGGAGCGCAGCCTTGTCCTGCACCTGTTTCTTCTTTAATTGCCTTCAGCTCAGGCGTATTTTGGGGTAACATATTTCTGGTCTCCCACAGACTGACTATTCTGAGGTCCAAATTAAGATCGTGTTTGCCACCTACAGCGGCCTACAGCTCTTACTTCAGAGGCGCTGAGAAGCCACAGTGTCTGCTTGCATGTCTATCCAGCAGATTAAAGGGCAATGGAGGGACTGGGGTGTGGCTTGGTGGCAGGGCACTTGCCTAGCAGGTGCGAGGCCCCGGATTCCAGCCTTAACACTGCAAAAATTCAAGTAAATAAATCCAGGGCATAGGAGACAGACATAAAGCGGGGCTTTGTTGGTGTCCTGAGTCCACCAGTGTTACACAGCTAGAAGCAGGACCGGGAGTTCTACGCTCACTAAGGTTTGGGTATGGCCTTAGAACGTGTCCCCAAGTTTCATGCTTGATGTCCAGGGGGCAATGTTGGGAAGAGGTGAGGGGGTGGTGAGAGCTGGGGCCTGGGGGACAGCCTCCGTGCTGCCCCAGGCAGGGACTGAGGTTGTTCTTAGAGGGTTAGTATAAAAGCTTGAGTCTGTCCACGCCAGTGCTCTGGCTTCCGGTTTTAGTCTCCTCATAAAATGCTTACTCTGGCGAGCGTTCTCACCATTACCATTTATCCTGAGATATATATATATATGGTCTCACAAGCTCGGACTCGTGGTGATCCTCCTGCTTTCAGCCTCCTCAGCACCGGGATTACAGACGTGCGCCTCTACACCAGCCCAGACTCTGGCCGGCTCAGCCCACCCTGGGGGCGGGGCTGTGGGCTGGTGTGGCTTCTGGTGCTGGGGATTGAGACGCAGTTCCCGCAAGTAGATTGTTCAGTAGAATAAGTGCTTCCCTGGCAAGCTCAAGGATCTGAGTTCAATCCCCAGTTCCACAAAAAAACAAAACAAAACAAAAAAAAAAAAACAGGCGCTTTAATGCATTAAACTATCTTGCCAGCCCTATCCTGAGGTTTTTGCACCCTGTTTGGATGTTCAGCCTTCAAAATGATGAGCTACACACACAGAGTAGGCCTGCCTCAAGGAGTCCACTGCTGTAACACAAACTGGAGCAGTAGCCAGATGCTAATGGCCATTATTTGGGGTGACGGTGAGACACAATTGACTTTACCTTGTTCCTTGTAGTTCTAGTTCTCTCTCTCTCTCTCTCTCTCTCTCTCTCTATTTTCCACTGTAGATTTCAGTTACTTACATAATTGGAACTTACACTTTATAAAAAGGGATCCCTGTGAAGCAGGAGCTTGCCTTTACAGCAGTGTCTTAGAGGCCCATTCTCAGGTAAGCGAACCCTGCTCCCCATCCTCCCACTTGGGGGAGGCCTCACTACAAACTTTTCAAGGAAGCCCCTGCCCTCAGGACTCTGGATGTTTTGCTCTTGAGCTGGGTTTGTTCCCTTGTACCCTTCATAGATAGGAGCCAGGTAAAGGCAACCAGAAGCAGGAAGTGCAAGTAGATTGTGGAAGAACAGGAGAAAAAGCCACGTTTACTGAAGTTTCTGGAAGGCTCTGGGTTAATCACAGAATCAGGAGCTGTGTGGGGGATCTGCAGCAGCAACAGCTCCTCTGTGCCTGGGTGACTCCCAGTCGGCCTTTTTGTGCACTGGTTCCTTATCTCTGTCATCAGGCTGATTGAACTGTTCTCGTGGAAACAAAGACCTGTTCAAAGGTGCTGGGGCAGCTGGTAATTTCCTTCCCCAAAGAGTTCGAGGAGAGGCATTGCCGATGAATTCCACTTCAGGATCACAGAGGCAGTGGGGGTGGTTGTCATAGTGACCAGGGATGGGCCATTCCGTTCATTTGTACAGGAACAATGATGGATGTCACCGACCCTCAGCAGGAAGCCTGGGGTTGGGATGGCCATTGTCTCTCACGTTTCCCTCCTATCTCTGAGTGGGAGAGGAAAGCACCACGTGATCAAGGCAAATGCAGCATCAGGAACATTGCCCGAGACTTCCAGGGGCCCCGACTTTGGGGTTGCTTCCTCATCTGGCTTCTTTCCAGATATATTTGCATGATGCCTCCAGGTCCCAACGCTCCTGGGAGATAGCAGCCTTGAGGGAGCTGTGCGTCCCCACCAGCCCCAAAAAGCTTCCTGGGAAAAGGAGGCCAGGGCTGGGAGGCAGGTGGGCGGTGCCTACCTGTGCAGTCGTGCAAAAATGTCTTTCTTTCTTTTCTTTCCTGTATTTTAGGGAAGGGTGTACAGGGTGTTCAGGGTCTCATTACTAGATGAGACTTGTAGTGAGCCGCCTGTTTACAGCCTCCCAAGAGCTGGGATTACAGGCACACGCCCCCCCCACCTAGCCTCAATTGCTGTCTCAGTGCGTGCCGGGGGGTGAGCCGGCACTGCAGACCCAGGCATTGAACTCCAGGCTCTGTACCTGCTTGCTGGCACTTTAATCCGCTGAGCTATTTGGCCGGCTTTTCTTTTCTTTTTTCTTT
>NW_004524609.1:17028243-17029963 GCF_000260255.1 Octodon degus | reverse complement strand
TTCCATGGCACTGGTAGAAGTCGACAGCCGCCCCACCAGCAGTGCTGAGGCCAGCAGAGGCCAACGGAGCTCTGAGCGCCTGGGATGGGAAGGGAGACGCTGTGGAGCGCCACTTCTCTCGCCCAGTTCCAGGGTGTCCTCTTTATTTCTCTGGTTGTTTTGCAGGCCGGTCTGAGCTGTGCACTCAGTTAACCCTCAGTGCCGGAGAAATTGATCTTCAACTCAAGAAATGAAAATAAACATAGCTCTGATACCTGAGTAGCCGTGAGGCCTGGTGCTATACTGGGCACCACATGCTGCCTCTCTTAATTTTCTGTTCTTAAAAAAGTTTTTATTAGTGCATATCAATTGTATAAATTAATGGGTTTAGCAGACCATAGTGGCACACAACAGCTATCCTGGCACTTGGGAGGCCGATTCAGGCAGCTTGTGAGTTCAACACTGACCTGGGTTATATAGGGAGTTAAAGGTCAGACTGGATGATTTACCAAGACCCTGTCTCACAAAAACAAACAAACAAACAAACAAACAAACCCCAAATTAATAGGCTTCACTGTGGCAGTTCCATACATGTGTACGTTTTGCCTTCACTATGTCCAACTTCTATCCTTCTATCCTTTCCATCCTTTCTTGCCCTGCCCCTGCCCCAGGGACCCTCTCTATTCCCTAAGAGTCTCTCTTCCTTTTTCAAATCATTTTTTTTTTTAAGTTTCTACAAATGAGAAAAAACACATGACCCTTGCCTTTCTGTCTCTGGTTTATTTTATTTATCATGTTGTACTCTAGTTTCACCTATTTCCCTGCAAATGACAGGATTTCATTCTTCTTTATCACTGAATAATACTTCAGAGTCAGGAAAGGGCCCAGTACCAGATACAGAGAACAATCAGCAGAAAAATGGCCCCTAAAGATGCCCACATCCTGGTCCCTGGAACCTGTGAACACCTTGCTTTACAATGCAGAGGAGACTTTGCAGATGGGATGGTTGTAAGGACCTTGAGATGTGGGGCTTCCTGGATTATCTGGGTCGCCCACACCAGCATGTGACTCCTGAAATGGGGGGTGGGGTAAAGTACGCAAAGCTCTGAATCCTTCCACGTACCTGTGCATGCCCTTGCCCCAGGCTTGTACAGACTGCTTGACCTAGCTGGATTTCCACCATGTCCTGAGCTTGTCATCTCTGAGAACCAGAGGTGAAGAAGCCAGAGCTTCCTCTTCAGGTGGGTAGGCGAGATTGATTGGATCTAAGATGGCTATCAGGGGACTGAGAGTCAACCTCTGCCTTCATTCTGTCTGCATGTCAAATAGCACGCTGCTCAATGTCATGACAGTTGACAATTGCCATGACCATGACAAGAAAGAACCCTAAAAGGAGCAGAGGGGACGGGAGCCCAGTTCCCAGGAAAAAAAAGTGACCACTCCCTGCTTTAGTAGTCCATCCCTATCACTTCTTTTACCCTGTGGTTATGCCTTAGAGCTCACATGTCGCCCGACAGTGTCATGAGGCCTGTGGAAGGTGACTGGATCGCGAAGGCACCATTCGCATCAGTGAATTCACGTTACTGTTGAAGTTATGGCTGAATGCACTGGAGGAGGCGGGGCCTGGCTGGAAGAAGGGCATGGCGGGGGGTGGCCTGGAAGGGTGCCTTCTGGGCCCCAGCTTCTCTCTTCTCTCTCTGCTTCCGGTCCACCCTGGCATGGGCAGCTTTTGTCCACCATA
>NW_004524609.1:17021285-17027583 GCF_000260255.1 Octodon degus | reverse complement strand
GATCTTGGCCAAGGTGAACTTGACCCTCCAGACCTCGCGCTTGTTCCGGAGCCCATACTCGCCGATCAGCTTCAACTCTTGGTCAAGGCGGGACTTCTCGAAGGGCCTCCGCGGGGTTACGTAGGTTTTACGACAAACCCAGCTCCTCGCCACGGGCATGCTGGCTCCGTGCGCCCGGCTGCGCCGGCGAGCAGATCTTCACGACTGAGAAAAAGGGCCCAAGACACTGATTTATAAGTCTCCTTTGATGCTCACTCTGGTTTTTTTGGCTCTACAATCCCAAAGGGAAAAAGAACGCAGCTGAGGGTCAGTAATTGGTAACAAGGTGTCCCTGCATGTAATGGAAACTTTGTACCTGGGTCTTCCCCAGGGCCAGCTCTGATCTGGAATCCTTGCTATGTTAAAACTGTAATCTCATAGTGTTATGGTTTGTGTCTAGCTGTCCCCCCAAAGCCTCATGCAGTCATGGGGCGGACTTCTAGAGTTTGTGATTAACTCAGATCCACTGGGATTATGGGTGTGAGCGCTGCTGGGATTATGGGTGTGAGTGCTGCTGGGATTGTGGGTGTGAGTGCTGCTGGGATTATAGGTGTGAGTACTGCTGGGATTATGGATATGAGTACTCTACCTAGCCTGGGCCGATAGCCTGAAAACAGCATCAGGGAGACAGACTTGCTCTCTGTGGCCATTGTTGCTGCAGCTCCTCCCTTCCCTCTCTGCTGTTTGCTGCCACCATGAAAGGTTGCCCTCTGCCATGTGCCAGTTTGCCTTGGAGCCAGCTAAGTATGGACTGAAACCTCCAGTAATTGTGAGCTAAATAAACCTTTCCTTTCTTCATTTTGAGTGTCGGTTATTTGTCCCAGCAATGAGAGAAAAGTAACTGAGACATAGCTTGGCAGTCTAAGCACCTACCTGGCAAACACAAGGACCCAGTTTCCATCCCCAGTACCACATGCTGTGCCAGCCCCAGGACTCTGGGCGTGAAGTGCCAGCCACCCAAACTGGGTGTGGTGGTGCACACCTGTAATCCCGGCGCTGGGGAGAATGAGACGAGAGGATGACTACAAGTCGAGGCTGCGTAGTGAAACCCTGCACCAAATAATAATGATTAATTAATTAATTAATTTTAAAAGCCTATAATCTTGATCTAGCACCTTCCTGAGTTCTGCGAGCTCTTTTAGTAAGTGCTTGCACCTCAGGGGGGTATCCTCAAACTTGTAGCCTACTGATCAGAAGGGAAAGTGGTCAAGGGTCCCTACCTTTGTCACTGGGGTCTTAAGTGAGGGCAATCTCTATCCTCAGTCTGTAGTATTCGGGACACGTCTCTCTGGCCTGAGGTGGTGCCCTGAGTTTTGAGGTATGGCTATACTGGGGGGTGGCCCATGGCAGCCTAAACGCAGACAATGAGGTCAGAGGAGGGGGTTGCTAAGGGAAACCCTGGGGATCTGCTGGGGGGGGTTGGGGGGGCAAGGGTCATTTCCAAAGGTAGCTAGTTTGTTTCTTGCCCTGAGAGCTTGAGGGATCTCAAACCCTTTACAGTTTTTCCCTTGCAGGAGTACAAGGAGACCAAGTTCTCTCAGAGGCCCGGTGACCCTCTGTGCCTGTGGCCCTGGAGCATTCAGCTGTACTGTCAGGGACCAAGACCAAGGCCCCCTGCAGAGCTCCTGGGACGGTCCTCCAGCCTGGATCACTAAGGCTGGCTTCTCAGCACCAAGCACAGAGCAAAAGTAGAAATCAGATTTGCCAAAAAAGGAGAGAGCAGAAGGCTGCTTTGCATTATAATGATTTTTTTTTTTTTTTTTTTTTTGCCACACCTAAAGTTTCCTTTTTAAATAGCAAGAGTCCCTGGGGCAATGGAAATAGAATTCAGCTTAGAAAATCATACTTTCCTCTCAGGTTTTGGAGACCCTCTTCTACATGGGGATAGCTGGTCTGGACTCCAGCAATAATGTTTTAGGAGGATAAGGTAGAAGATGTTTGCCCCTCGACTGCCAGGCAGCTATCGGGAGACAGAGTCCCCAACACCACAGGCGTGGGTCTCTGCAGGTTTTCAAAACCCTTCAGATTTCAACTGTCATATTAATAGATATTTGCAGGATTTTCTATCTCTGCTTGTGAGATTTTATCTTATTTTTGAATAAAAGGAGTTGTTGGGTGTAAAACCAAATGGGATTCTGCATGTTCATGGCCTCTCTGGTGCAGCCCCAGAGACGTGCTGAGGCTACCTGCCACCGTCATCGCATGGATGAAAAGGGAACCACAGAGCGGTGGCCCACCCTGAGTCAAGTAGGGGCAGGTCCTGCCTTGTCATTAGTTTACCTAAATGCCTTCTCCAGGTAAAGGAGAAAACCCAAGTCCCTAATTTGGGGTTGTGCCGATGTGGGGGGTTTCGGTCTGGTTTTTTTCCTTGTGTGTCTTCATCCCTGCCTTGCCTGCCTCTGGTTTGCCTTGCCTTCTCTCTGTAGCTGCTCCAGCAGGCAACACAGGGCTCCTCTGTGTCTGTGGATCTGAGTTGACTGGGCCCCGAACACCCACCCACACAAGAGGGTGGACTGGAACACACCCCTGGGGTACCTGGTCCCCACAGAGGCTCCGGGCATCTGTTCCTGCTTCCTGGGAAGGTGTTGGCTTCAGTCAAGCCTACCTGGGCTCCTTTAATGAGAACAATTGAAAAAAATACCCCTTTTCTGGGGCTGGTGAGATGGCTCAGTGGTCTAAAGCACCTACTTAGAACAAGCTAAGCAAAAGCACAGGGACCACGGTTCAATCCCCAGCACCACATGCCAGCCAGCCCCGCCCCCTGGTGGGCTGAGCTGGCCACACACAAAAAAAATATATAAATAAAAAAAAAAAAAATACCCCTTTTCAAGCCACTTAGCTGGGGGCACATGACATAGCCCTACACGTGCACGAACCGAGTTCCTCTCTGCCAAGGGCTGAGTGGCCCAGACAGTACACACAGGGGCATTTTTCCTGGTGCGGACCAGGGGCTCCCAGGAGATACATGGAGTGATGAGTTTGTCTCTGAGCCTTTCACATTTAACCTCACTGTACAGCTGGGTGTGACCATGAACATGACAACAGAGGGGTGCTGGCAACCCCAGGTGGCACCTGAGGTGCAGTGGTTACCTATGTGCGTAAACACCATGCATGCACACCTATGTCCCCCGCTCACGCGAGGTGTGGTACTCTCGGAAGGCCCCTCAGTGCTCCAGCGATGATAATTCATTGCCAAGAACAAAAGTCAAGCCCTCCTCCCTTGCTTCCTGCCATTGTCCTTCTGTGGAGAGTGCCCACACCATTTCCTCCTTGCTGGTTAAGGCAGGTGGCACTGGCTCGAAGTCCTGAGTCCTTCCTATGCAGTGTCACTAGGCTGGCCTCGCAGGCTCTCCCACCCCAGGGAGCAGCAGGAGAGGTCATCTGCCTTACCAGCCAAGAGGGCAGTAAGAGCACTCACAGGAAGGTCACAGCCTGTCCTCAGCCACTGGGACAGGCTGATGGGACTGAACATGTTCCATAGCCTCCTGGGAAAGTTATCACTAGGATGTCACTGAAGGGAAATGGACCCATCCGGGCCTCAGTAAACTGTGGTCAGTGACTAGAGAAGCGCAGAATAAATGCGCATGTGCAGTCCACAAGCTCACCTCGGAACTGGCGCACAGCTGCCCTCAGCAAATCCTTTGCCACCCTTGTCCCAGGTCAGACCTGGCTTCTGCTGCTCAGAGGACCAGATTGGCAGCACCCAACTGCCCTCTCTGATTCTGTCATGACAGGGCTCACTCGTGCCTGGGGAATTTCCATAGCGACAATGATCACAATGTTGGCAGAGGCAGGGTGCTGCACCCCAACTGTGCTCAGTAGTCCCGTCCTTGCCGGAGGGAATGAGTAGAGCTGAATTCTCCAGGCACATCAGTGGTGGTCGTCCATTAGGAGGACATCAGATGCAGCTGCCCAAAGCTCATGCCCAGGTGGGGTTACTCCCAAAAAACAAGCTGGGGCGTGGCCCACAGGTGGTATCTGGTTCCCATCTTGGACACAGCAGTGCAGTGTGGAATGCAGATCCACGTGACTGGGGGTCCCAGGGCTGACTGGGAGCTTCTGCTCGCTGCCCACCCCCAGCAGCATAGGAGGGTCTCACATCTCCATCTCTGGCCCCAGAGGAGGACATCATTCAGGCCTCAGCTGAGACTGAGAAAGAGGGGATCTCTCACTGTGCAGGGCTCACAACAGCTCCTGGCCCCTCCGCTTGAAGACATTAAGAGCGCTCTCCCTAAAAATACACACACAGCCCTCTCAATTATTCACATCTTCTGTCTTCCATTCTGGCCTCTCAAATAGAGGAAGGTTGCAGCGCAGCTCAAATGAGCAGCCAGCCTGCCCCATGAGAGCCAGGTGAGTCCGCCTGGAGCTGGATCCCAGAGTGGGGAGCAGGGACCCTCCCAGGCCACAGGCGTGCCTGCCCTGGCAAGGACCTCAGGAAGAGAGGAGACCACTTAGTCAGGGTGGCTCTGGGAGCATGGGAAAGCAACCCCAAGTGATGTGAAGTGTTGGAATGGCCAGGGTAGACAAGAGAAAGAGGTATAGGGGCCAGAGAAGGGAGACGTTGGAGGAGATGGACCAGAGAGGACAGAAAACCTCCAGAAGGCAGCAGCCCAAGGCAGCATGAGGACACGCATGTGAGAAGGCACCAGCACAGGGCCAGTGTACAGTGGTGACAGGTGTCTGTGATACAGCCAGTTCTGCACACAGGTCTGTCTTTCGCCCCTTCCAGCCCTGAAACAAAAGCCCTCTTGGCAGGATTTAACCAGTACAACCAACCCTCATCCTGAGTAGTAAGACCAGAGAAGCAGCCCCCCAGAGCAGGACAGGGTGAACAGAATGTGGCAACTGTGCCAAATACATGTAGGCATCCAACAAGGGCACTGCTCAATTGGACTGTCAGAATAAATCAAGGTTGCCCAGGCATGGGGGTGCATGCCTGTAATTCCTCATTTGGGAGGCTGAGGCAGGAGGATCCCTGTGAGTTCAAGGCCAACCTGAAACCTTGTCTCAAAACAAGGAAAATCAGTCCGTCTGTCAATCAACCAAAGGTCAGGGGGCCTGGCCCTAGCTCAGTTCTTTAAGTGGCTGCTTCCACAAAGCTGTCAGCCTCAGGGTGCTGTAGTTCCATCCCCGCAACACTCCTGCCAGTCAAACCACCCCTGAGGGCATTCGGAGCAAAAACAAAAAACAAAAAACAAAAAAACCCCCAAAAAACAAAAAACAAAGATCAGCGACCAGGAAGGAGGCAGGAACACCAAAACTTTTTGCCCAATATCTGGACTCGAGCCAGTTCTTGGATCTAGGACCCAGTAACTGAAGGAGGACTGGGGTATTCATGGCAAATATGCACAGTAGTGGTTCCTTGTTTTTTCCCATACAGATCTGTGGGGAAAGGGGAAGACCAAGACCTTTTGAGGGCTTCTGGATGCAGGATTTAGGTGGCTGCTAGACTCAGAGACCCATGGCCTCACCCTATGCCCCACTGCCTAGAGCCCTACGGGCGGGCGTTGGGTCTGGCCCAGGGCTCCCACTCCAGGGCTCCCTATGCTGGTTTCTAGATGTGCAGTGAGAATTCCTAGGACAATGGGAGATGTGTTTGGGTGTGGCGCTGCACCCATGCTGTGCCCTTGCAGAAGCCAGAGCCCCTGTGGCTGAGTTCAGGGTCTCATCGCTGTCTCTGGTCCTGGTGGAACCTGCCATCCAGTGCCGCCAGGCCCTCTTTGCCTTCTCTGCCCATGGCTGTCCGCCTCCCCTGGGTGCATCCAAGCATGGAGACCAACCACTCAGGTGGATGCCACACCAGCGTGAGTGTGCTAAACAGATGCTCCCGTGGAAGTTCCAGTGGACAGAGAGCACAGTGAAGCAGAAGGCTGTAGGTCTGGAAAGTGCTGCCCGTGCTCCGTGAGGGACTTCACCCCACTGCATGCGAGGGCCCTGCGTTTGAACTAAAACTTGAGCTGCTTCTTCCCTCAGGGCAGATCTTCCAACACATGGGGCTCAAATGCATGCTCCTGGTGTGGCCGGAGGAGTCCCAGGCCAACAAGCGTTTTTTAACAAGATCTGGGGTTGGGGTCAGCAAGATAGCTCAGCTGAATAAAATGCCTAGGCAATGCCTCTTGCCTAGGCAAGCTTAGGCAAGCTCAGGGACCGTGGTTCGATCCCTGGCACCACATGCCGTGCCAGCCCCGCCCCAGCCAGAGTCCGGGCGTAGTGGCGCACGCCTGTAATCCCAGTGCTGGGGAGGCTGAAAGCAGGA
>NW_004524609.1:17005616-17021104 GCF_000260255.1 Octodon degus | reverse complement strand
ACAATCAAAATCTAAAAAAAATAAAACCAGGCCATGGGAACATCTACAGGAAAAAAAATCTATCTCCCCCAACAAAGCCATCCCCAAAAAGGAAGCTAACGAGGAAGCATACAGAGGAGAAAGCACTTAAGATGCATATCAGCCAATCATGATGTGTGACACTTACTTGGATCCTGATTTTTAAAAAAAAGACTGTGTCACCCCAAACCAAAGGCCTCAGAACCCTTTTCCCTGACCTCTTGCCCCCTCCACTTCTCTCTCCTTTGCTCGAGGCAGGTGGGTCCTACAAGCCAGCTCTCTCTTCCCCAAAGCCAGCCAAGAAGCCTGAAACCTTATTCTAGCTTTCTCCTGTTTTGCTGGGTAAAGGCCAGCTGTGAAGCAATTCTCTAATCTACCTTGTTGGTTGTAGGCAGTTAGACCCCGTTCCAGAGAGGATCCCGCTGCTGCCCAGGAAGAACTCAGGGCCGAGAAGAACTTGGACACACAGGTCGTGCTGGTCTTCCCGCTCCAGCTGTCCTTAGCTCACACCCCGTGTCAGTCACACTTCCACACTGTCCCACCTCGTCCAACCAAGCATTCCAAGGACTCCTGCACCCTGAACTTTTAATTCTTCAGTCTGAAGGCTCCCAGGTCTCAGAACGCTACAAACAAACACATTTGTTGTATGAGGCCGGGGAGATAGCTCAGCAGAATAAGCGCTTCCCTGGCAAGTGCAAGTGCAAGGGCTTGAGTTCAATTCCCAGTTCTAAAAAAAAAAAAAAAAGAAAGAAAGAAAGAAAAAAGAAAAGAAAACAAAATTTGTTGTGACCTTTTGCCTGTTTATCTCTTCCCAGTTTATTTCCCCAAACTCCAATATTGAGAAACTTCTTCAGAGCAAAAGTCAGGTGAGTCACGTGCATTTACGACACTCAGTGGAATATGTGCTTCCCTGGCAAGCGCAAGGGTCTGAGTTCAATCCCCAGTTCTTTTTTTTTTTTTTTTTTTTTGGGGGAAGGGGGGCTTCGACCTCGGCTTTTGTGTTCCCCACGGAAGTGCTTATTCCACTGAGCCATCTCCCCGGCCCAATCCCCAGTTCTGCCAAAAAAAAAAAAAAAAGAAAAAAAGAAAGAAAAAGAAAATCAGGGCTGGTGAGATGGCTCAGTGGTCTAAAGCACCTACTTAGAACAAGCTTAGCAAAGCACAGGGACCGCGGTTCAATCCCCCAGCACCACATGCCAGCCAGCCCCGCCCCCTGGTGGGCTGAGCTGGCCACACACACACAAATAAATAAATAAATAAATAAATAAATAAAATAAAAATAATGCTTAAAAAGAAAAAAAGAAAATCAGATGCTTGGGATTGTAGCAGATGTGAAGACTGCAAGAGTACTGGGCAGCCCTCCAGCTTCAGAGGGTCTCAGGCACAGAGGCCCTTTTGGTCCTGGCCACAGCACCCCTGAAACATCAGCCTCCAATGCTGAGAGGCAGCTGCTGGGGCCTGATGTGGGACATTCTGCTCTTCAGGGAAACTTGAGGGGTTGACTGAGCCCTGGTCCCTCCTGAGTCCTGGTTGGATTCCCTCCTCTGCCTGCTCCCACTTCCTTTCCCTGTTCAGATATGGATTAGGTATCCTGCTCCCAGATCCCACTCAACATCCATTTTAAGAGGACCCGATTTGCAATTATATTAAGATATAATTGTTAATATTTTAAATGTGATCATGATATTGTGGATTTAAAAAGACCTCTCTCTTAGTAATATATACAGAAGTATTTATTGGATAATATGAAAGTGATTCTGGTTCATGATGTCCACAGTTTCCTGGAAAAAGCAAATAAAATTTTAAAATGAACAAAACAGAAATGATACTGGAATAATTTTTTTTTTTTTTTTAAGGACAAATAGATCCAAAAAGAGTTCACTTGCTGGAATTGTCAGATATCCCAATAAATAAGTACATTTTAAAGAAATAATTGAAAGGGCTAGCCAAATAGTTCAGCAGATTAATGTGCCTACAAGCAGGCACAGGGGCCAGGGGTTCAATCCCCAGGTCGGCCATGCCAGCCCTGCCCCCAGGGCACACTGAGGCAGCAATTGAGACTGGGTGTGGTGGTGTGTACCTGTAATCTCAGCTCTTGGGAGGCTGTAAACAGGCAGATCACTACGAGTCTGATCTAGTAGTGAGACCCTGAACACCCTGTAGACCCTTCCCTAAAAAAATACAAAAAAAAAAAAAAAAAAAAAAAAAAAAAAAAAGAAGGAATAATTGAGAAGGCTAATAATGTGGTAAGGATCAAATTATTAAAAATAGTAAGGTAACTTTGAAAAAGAAACACCCAGAACTTCTAAAACTAAGCAATATGAAGTAATATTAGGCAATATAATAAAATTTATAATCATTTTAAATTCAGTTTTTATCTCCCCCCCCCCTTTGGTGGAACTGGGGTTTGAACTCAGGTCCTTGCACTTGCCAATGAAGCGCTTATTCCACTGAGCCATCTCCCCAGCCCTTCAGTTTTTATCTTTAACAAAATGATTCTTAAGGAAAACTAAGAAAGTATATGAGGAAAAATTCACTCAGTAGTTAGAAGATTAAACAAGCTGAAGAGACAATCAGTAAAAAAGAAAATCAATCTGAGGAAATTTGCCTATAATACAGTGGAGCGAATTAACAAAATAGGAAAGAGGGTGTTATGGTTTGTATCTAGGGGTGGATCAGTCATGGGGTGGTTTCTGGAGTTTGTGATTGATTATAGTGGGTGTGGATGTTGCACCTGTCCTGGGGCAGGTAATCTGCATTACAATTCAAGGAAGAGAGAGAGAGAGAGAGAGAGAGAGAGAGAGAGAGAGAGAGAGAGAGGCCAGCTAGCGCCTGAGCCGCTGCCACTCCCTTTGCTCTCTGCTCTTTGCCACCACCATGAATGGCTGCTCTGTGCCCTGTGCCAGCCTGCCTTGGAGCCAGCTGAGTATGGGCTGAAACCTTCAGTAACTGTGAGCTAAATAAACCTTTCCTTCCCTAATTTTGAGCATTGGATATTTGTCCCAGACAGAAGAGTAACTGAGACAGAGGGGTATAGAACCATTGAGAATAAAGAAAGCTGTCTAAACGTGGGACTGGTACTCCAGATGAGACTGCAAACTCAGTCCAGACAGTGAGAAAAGGCAACATTTTAAGAGATGATGCCGGAGAATTTTCCAGAGTTATTGAAACCAATACATTGTCAGATTAGAGAATCATAAATTCCAAGATGGATAAATAGGAAGAAATCCACAGGCAGCTACACTGGGCTAATGATGGGAAGTGAAAGAAGTGAAGACTCTTAAAGGCAGTAAATAGAGAAGGCCTCCCCCCACCCCCAGCAACACCAGGAGCCAAAAGACAGTGGAGTAACATTTTTACACTGTCAAAACAATGAAGCTACCCAGAAAAACTGTTACAGTGAGGGTAGAAAAAAAAGTTTTCAGATAAAGCCTAAGAGAGCTTGCGTTCTTTTTTCTTTCTTTCTTTCTTTCTTTCTTTCTTTCTTTCTTTCTTTCTTTCTTTCTTCTTTCTTTCTTTCTTTCTTTCTTTCTTCTTCTTTTTTTTTAAGTGGAACCAGGGATTGAACTCAGGCCCTTGCGCTTGCCAGGCAAGTGCTTATTCTACTGAGCTATCTCCCTGGCCCCGAGCTTGCTTTCTACCATATATCTCCACCTATGTCCTAAAGATTGTTCAGCAGAAGGAAGCCCTGAGCCATAGGAAGGCTCGCTGAGAATTGGGCATGGGGGTAAAGCCAAACAGTTTACCAAACACAGCGATGTCTATTTTTTTAAAAAAAAACTTATTTATTTAGTGTGTGTGTGGCCAGCTCAGCCCACCAGGGGGCGGGGCTGTCTGGCATGTGGTGCTGGGGATTGAACCGCGGTCCCTGTACTTTGCTTAGTTTAGCTTGTTCTAAGTAGGTGCTTTAGACCACTGAGCCATCTCACCAGCCCCAGTGATGTCTATTTTGTATATGTTTTAAAATGTGGAAATAAACCCTGATAGTGTAAGATTTGGACCTGCAGCATCCCATTGACTCCTCGGAACTTCGGGAAATGGCACGCACAGTACACTTGGAACTGGTGTTCATGGAAAACAAATCTCGTTTCGGGGATGGCTGCTTGGCTGAAGGAGGAGCACAGGTGCTTGGAACCTGCTGTTTTAGGAGTCATTTTCCAAAGAACAGGACAATCATGTTTGGGGCCCTAAAAAGGAAAAGCACTCATATCCATTGTTTTGTACAGTGGGTTCTTTGGACCACATGTGGGTCCCCTGGTCACATGATATCCATTGTCAAATCTCTGTTCTGTGATCCAGGCATCCAGTATTGCTGAACCTAATTTGTAATGGGAATGACATCAGGGGCACTGTGTGGCCTAGGAGTTATGTCCTATTTTGTCCTCTGCCTGGATTGCAGGAGCTTCTGGGGCGTTAAAGAGGATTTTGAAAGCTCTTGTCACAGTCCTAACCAGACATGTAGTTGTCACGACAGAGTCTAGGAAGTAGTAACTACAGAAATAGGAGAAGTACTCTCCTCTCTGGAGGGAAGGGCCACAGTGCAACAGTGTAGGGAGACTATAGACGTGGCTACTGATCCCAAAGGAACAAAACACACAACGGAGAGAAAGCCTCCATGACCCACTATTGACCGCTTGGTTTTCATTCAGGACTGTGATGGACTGAGCTGTGTTCCTCCAAAATTCTTATCTCAAAGCCCCAACACCTCTCTCCACATAGCTGTACTTAGAAAAAGGTCTGGGAGATGCAGTTAAGGGGAAATGAGGTCATGAGGGTGGCCGCAAAGCCGCCAGGTCTCACTATCTCTTTCTCATTGTGTGAAGACACAACGAGAAGGTGGCCTTCTACAGCGCTCTGAGAGCATTAATTTCTTTTGTTTAAACCATTCAGACTATCTTTTTTTGAGGGGGTACCAGGGATCGAACTCAGGACCCTGCGCTTGCTAGGAGGGTGTCCATGCCAATGGACTATCTCCCTGGCCCTATATATCATTGTATTACAGAAACCCCTGCAGAATGATGCAACAAATTACAGATGCAACGGACTCCATTTGCTCATTGGCAGGGAGCCTGAACTGGTATCGTTTTCTGCAAGGTTCTCTGCTCCTTTCCCTGTGGCCTCCACACTGCAGAGGGGCCCAGCTGAGCCTGGCCTCAAGATTTGCTCCTCCCCCCCTTAAAAGCCAGCCTAAGAGTATCCATTAACACTACAGGATTCCCTGCCAGGAGCCAGCCAGAGGGTGGTGAGATCTGAGATCTGTATTTGTTTTTATTTTGTTCACCATTTTTTTTTTTTTTTAATCTCACTGACCCACCTGTGGTAAAAATCAAAAGACACCGGAACTCATAATGAAAAGCAGCCCTCTCCTGGCTCGTCCTCTCCCTAGGCCAACCTCTGGAGAGATCCGTTTTTAGCTCCTGACTCGTGTGTTTCTGGTGCTTATCTGGGGAGCTCTAGGTAATGTAGCATATTACTAGCTCCTGACTTTTCGACTTTATCCGAAGGCCATTGGCTTCCCACCGTGAGCTGTGATCATTTAGCTCCATCTTTCTCCTTTCCTCTCTGCCTCTCTAAGTTTGAAAATAGTTGTTTTGCTTTTGTCCGGTGCCTTTTAACTCTAGCTCATGGAAACCTACCAACAGCAGCTCTTCGTGATGAGGGCATACACACACCCACTGCTTCCCCATCAAACTCTCCTTTCTCAGCAGGGTGTGTTGGCACATACCTGTAATCCCAGTGTTTGGGGAGGCTGAGGTGGGAGGATTGTTGCGAGCTCAGAGCAGCCTGGGCTGCAAAGTGAGCTCAAAGCGAGCCTGAACTGCATAGTGAGCTGATGTCTCTCAAAAAGACAAAAATAAAACCAAAACCAACCAACCAAAACCCTTTCTGCTCTCACTGACAACCACATTGCCAAAGTTCTTAACACTTACAATCTGGGCCTGGGGAGATAGCTCAGAGGCATAAGCCCAAGTTTGACCCCCTGGGCCCTGCATGTGTGCCGGTCCTGGAATGGTTCCGGGTGTGCTATGTGGGGCCGTGGTGACACATCCATATAATCCCAGCACTGAAGATTGAAACAGGAGGATCACTAGGAGTCCAAGCCCAGTCTGGAGGCTACAAAAAAGGGAATACAGGGCCAGCCCAAACTGTGTAGTGAGACCCTGTCTCAAAAAAGAAGAAGAATAGGATAAAATAAAGAAATCTGGGCCTGAACTTGAACTGAGTCCTCTCATCCTTATCCCCTGCTTGATTCTAGTTGAAAAGAATGAGTGTTGCTGATAATTCTATCCCCGTGCAAAGATGTTTTTGCTGTTGTACTCGAAATATGTGCTTTGTGTCCAAGGTCTAGCAACTGTGGATCACTCAACAGGAGATGATTTCTATCATCAAAGACACATAGATTATTTTTCGTTATACCAAATCAATAGTTTAAAATCATGCCACACCTAATTTCATTTGAATTTGGTTATAATTTTCTTATGTAATTATCTGATTTTACTGGTGTTTCAATTTTGTTTCTCAGCATTGTGTATGTCGGTGCTGTCTCCGTAGAGCAATACCATACTGTATTTCTATGGAATGCCTCTGCTTCTGTAGTGGTTGATACATTGGGTCAACTTGGGAAGTTGTAGGCTTGGTGGTGACTCGATGCTTGGGTGTGGGGGATCCGCCTTAGAGTGACTCAGCATAAAAAAGAGTATATAAAGGGGTTGAGGAAGGACTCTGCACCTCACTTCCTCAGTGTCTTTCTCTCAATAGACACTGCAGTTGCTGCTCCTTCCTCTTCTTGTTGCTTTCCGCCGCTGTGAATTGCTGCCCTCTGCCACATGCCAGTCTGCCTTGGAGCCAGCGGAGTACGGACTGAAACCTCCACAAACCGTGAGCTAAATAAACCTTTCCTTTCCTAATTTTGAGTGTAAGGTATTTTGTTCCAGCAACGAGTAAAAAGTAACTGATACAGCTTCCAGAGAGCCTCTCTTTGTAGAATCTTTACTCTTCTTGTTCCAATTTTAATTGCTTGGTCGCTAAGCTTTGGGTAATCAAACATGCTGATTTGCCAAGCATTGATGTATTTCCCAAGAACAAGACTTTCGGTTGTAAATGTGTTTTAAGTCCCAGGCTAATCTGGATGAATCAGTCAACTACCAGATCTGAGATAACACAGGAATTGTATGTAGAGCTTTGTTCGATTCTCCTTATAGCTTGGATTGTTTCTTGAATCTTCCTCTTTCTTCATTTATTCCATGACTTCTTTTGAGAACCTCCTCAAGCAGCTTTTAAAGAAAGCTTGCATACGTATATTAAGTCATCACATTGTGTTCAGATTTTTGTCAGTTATACCTCAATAAAGGTGAGGGGGAAGGAGGCATTAGAGATAAACTGTATCCTTATGTGATGGTTAATCTTTTTTTTTTTTAAGTTTCCAATTTTTTTTGTTTTTAAAAAGGGACCCAGCTATGTATAGTTAAAAGGCTGGGGTTGGAAGAGAGAAAGCAGACAGAGTGGTAATAAAAGGAGAGACAGTCCTAAAGCTGAGGGATCAACGGTGTCGCTCAGGGACTGGAGGGTGGGCGGCCTTCCCTGTGACAGTGAGCAACCTGAGGTATAGTGTGCTTAGAGGAGGCTGACAAAGTATATTTGGGCCTCGAATTCTGAGTGATCATTAATCTTTTTTTTTTTTCTTCCGGAACCGGGGATTGAACTCAGGCTCTTGCGCTTGCCAGGCAAGCGCTTATTCTTCTGAGCCATCTCCCCGGCCCCTTGATTGTTAATCTTGACAGACAACTTGACTGACTTTAAAGAAGCCTAGGAGATTAATGAAATGCCATTCTAGGTGTGTCTGCTTAGGTCACGGGTCTATGACCTTGGCAACTACATCTGTCCTTAGCCCTTTTCTCTGTGTCTGACTTTTCCCTGGCTCTCTGCTTCCTGGCTGCCATGAGGTGGGGCCACTTCTCTCCTACACCCTTCCACCATGATGATTTTTTTTTCACATAGTCACTTTATTCACAATGTCAAATAGTTGGGAGCAAATTAAAACATCCACTCACAAGCAATACTTTTGTTCGTACAACAGAATATGACTCAGCCACAAAAAGGAACAGATAGGGCTGGGGATGTAGCTCAACAGCACACAAGTTTGATTCCTTGTACTAAACTAAAAAAGGAACAAATGGCTGGATAGTGAGTTCAAACACAGCCTAAACTACACAGTAAAGCCATCTCAAAAAAAAAGAGTGGGGTGTGGAGGGATCAAAATGCCATATACACAATAATGTGAAACATCAAACATTCTGTTAAGGAAAGAGGGCTAGTGAAGCAGCTCAGTGGACTAAGCGCCTGCTTAGGCAAGCTCAGGGACCGGGGTTCCACACCTGGACATGTGCTGACATGCAGCAGCTGTGCACACACGTACACACCTGTAATCCCAGCGCTGGAGAGGCTGGAAACCACCATGGTGATCTGCCTTGGAGCCAACCATGCACTGAACCCTCTGACACATGAGCCAAAGTGAGCCCTTCCTCTTTTAAATTGTGCCTCAGGTATTTTGTCCCAGCAGTGGCAAGGTGACTGATGCACTTTCCACATCTGAAAGGTCTTCAGCGAGGTATACCATTTCAGATGGAAAATGATTTCCACTTCTAACATGAAGACTTGTTCTTTTTCCTCCTGGCACCCAGTGTGGGGCTGGGCTCCTCTCCTTTCTGTAATGCCCCTGTTTCTCTTTTCTCCTATATTTCCCATCTCTGGTTCCTTTAGCTCTATATTTCAAGATCATTTTAGCAGGCCTATTTGTTCATCTCAAGAGCTCCATGACTTTTTTCTAGAGTTTTTTTTCTCCAACACAGCTGAGTTCTTGTTTTATAGATGGGATATTTTCTCATCTTCCCTAATCTCTAACTATATTCACTAGAGGGTTTAGATGCTGCCTTCTGTTCCAGGAGCCATCTCTCCTTCCCCTGGGCCAGTGTTTTTGTGTCCTTCTGGCTTTTCTGTTTTGTCAGTGATGCCTGGGGTTCCTCCATGATTCATTCATGTGTGGAAGAGGACAGGGTGACGGGATGGTGTTTCCTCTACCACCTCCTTCTAGGTAGACAGGGCAGGCATTTTGATCTCTTTTGTAGTGCTGGGAATTGAACACACAACCTTCATACTGAGCTATATAGTTATGTTCTATAGTACCCTAAAATTTTTCTTCTTTTAAAATTTTGAGACACACTCTTGTGAAATTGCTAAATTGCCCAGGCTGGGCTTCAACTTGTGATCCTCCTACCTCAATCTCCCAGAGTGCTAGATTACAGGCATGTACCAAGGGCAGGTGTTATGGTAGAAAGAGCTACCCTAGTGCCCAGTGTCCACTCTAATGCTGGGCAGGCAGGGCTTTGCTCTCGGGCATCATTACCTTCTATAGCTTCCTCACCACAGAAGCCCCACCTCGGACAGATCTTGGCAAGAAGGACAGGCGTGCCTAACTCAGGGACAAAGAAATGTTTACATTTATGTGCCAGGCTCTGCATTTTTCATGCTTTTCTCATTTGTTTCTTGGTACTATTGCCTCTACTTTGGAGTTTTAAAACTAAAATATGTAGGAAATTAAAGTAACTTGTGGGCCGGGGAGATGGCTCAGTGGAATAAGCACTTGCCTGGCAAGTGCAAGGGCCTGAGTTCAATGCCCGGTTCCGCAAAAAAAAGAAAAAAGAAAAGAAACTAAAGTAGCTTGCGGCAATTAATATGGCCAGTGAGAAATAGAGACAGTGCTTTATGTTGCTGTAATGCTCCCAGCCATCTTCAGCTTGACTTCTCTCTCTCCTGTCAAAGGAAAGCAGGCCCTTGACCTCCTGGGCCGACATCTTCCTATGCTGTCACTTCATGGGGGTGAGGAGAGAACTGGATGTTGGTTACATATTCAGGAGGAGGAAGCTTGGCAAAGTCACTTTCCTATCTGACTTCTAAAATTCAGTTTTTCCAGTGCTGGATACAGCCACACTGCCCTCCAGAGGGCCAGGTTTGGGAGCCAGGTGGCCTGCTCTGGAGCTGCAGGCTGACCTTTTCTCTCTTCTTGATGAATAGGAACTAGCGCTTCCCCAGGGGCCTCCTCCTGCTCCAACAGCTGTGGGAGAGGAAGAGACTCGGGCCTGGTGAGCACCTGGTAGACTGTGGAGTCCTGAGCCTGAGGTGAGCTGTGTGGGGCTCCCTCACCAGGGCTGTGGATGACTCTGCCTGGTGAGAAGCCAAAGCAATGACTACTGTCCTGTGAAGGCTTGCTAAGGCCAAGCGAGAAGCCCTAATTCTTCAAAACTCTCTCCCCTTCTTCCAGTGAGGAAACTGAGGCCCAGGGTTAAGGAGCTGTCAGTGGAATTTTAAGGCAAAACCTCAGCTCTGGGGACCTTTGAAGCTAGCCTTGGGTACCCATGCGAATACGCCAACCAGAGACTAGCAGTTGTGGAGGGCAAGAAGCTTTCATTAGTATGGCCATGCCTGGAAGAACAGATAAAGAAGTTCAAGATCTGTCTCCAAGGGGCTGACAGAACCTTTGAGGTTGCATAGAAAGGGGGAATAAAGACAGGTGTTGGGGGGCTGGGGAGATGGCTCAATGCAATAAGCGCTTCCCCGGCAAGTGCAAGGGTCTGAGTTCAATGCCCGGTTCCACCAAAAAAAGACAGGTGTTGGGGGCTTGCAGAACTGTGAGATTGCATGACTGGCCATGTAGGTAGTCTGAGTCAGGACTACACTGTTTCCGTGTAGCTCTCAGAAGCCATCAGGGCTGGCAGGGGTGGTTCAGGTCCCATTATGGGATGAAGACTTCCACTTGCGGGCTGGAGGCTCAGATCCCAGCCATGGCGTAATTGCTCCAATCTCATCATGAGATGATCTCTTTGAGACTTGAGAGAGACTAGATTTGCTGTTGCCTGGGAATAGTTTCAGTCCCTGTCACAAAGGTGTTCATGGACCAGACATGCCCTTCCTGGAATTCAAGATGACTGCAGGAGAGAATTGCTTAAATGAAGAAGGAAAAACAACACAAGGTTAAAGAGGAGATGGCAGCGGAGGACAGAAAGAGTTGGTTAGACCAGTGACTGCACTTCCTTCAGAACTTGCCTGAGGCCACTCTGCTCTTGGTAGAGCTGCTTGTGGAATGTCCCCTGAGGAGAAGACAGGACTCCGGCTCTGCCTGCCATACCTGAGGGCCATCCTAGCTCCAAACCTATGGTCAGGGTCCAGGAAACCTTGAGTCTGGGCACTTTCAAAGCCAGGGGTTATGACCCTGGGAAAAACTGCCACATAGTTACAGGGACACACACACACACACACACACACACACACACACACACACACCCCTGCTCCGAGCTGCCCGACAGGGGTGTGTCCCCCAGCCAGGACCACAAGGTCCAGGACAGCTCCAGGCAGCACGCTGTGCTTAATTCAGTATTTAATCGCTTTTGCAGCTGAGGTACAGGGGCAGGGCAGGCAGATGGAAAGAAGATGGAAAAAAAAACCCAGGCAGCCTGAAGAAGGAGGTGGGGCAGAAGGAAAGGAGGGAAAGGGGTAGAATGTGGCTTTTAAGGGGGATTGTCACCAGAATGGAGACAAAAGTTTGTGCTAAATAAAGCATCCAGCTCAGTGTCTTCTGCCGATTTCCCAGTGGAAAGTCTATGACAGAGACAGAGGAGACAAGAGGGGGGCCAGGACTGGTGTACCTCACCACAGGAGGTGCTTCAGGGCAGTAGGCATCCAGGTGGGGGATGCATGGAGCTCCTAGGCAGCAGGGGCTGCAGCTGGAAAAGGCTTCTGCTACAGGCCAGGCGTCCTGCACACCAAGCTCCTCCAGCACTCCTGGGCCCCAGACAGGGGTTGGGGTCGCCACTTAATGGATAAGGAGAGGATGCTTTGCTTCAAAACGTTCCATCCTCACTACTGAGGAGTGGGTTTGAGCTTAGAGAGTAAATCCTGCCCTCTGAGACCCTTCCCCCAACTCTTTCCACCTTCCTACCTGGGTGGAGAAGTCAGGGTGTGGGGAGCAAGGGGCTCAGGTCCCTGAGAATAGCGCCTCATGCATAAAACAGAGGGACCTTTCTCTCTGCAGCTAATCAAAACCTCCAGGCTGAAAGATTGCAAACGATCACCCCCTCCCAGGTCATTTCCCTTGCAAATGAAGCGGTGGCTCGGTGCGCCTTCCTCAAATACTTCATCAGCCCAGCAGTTGTCCCGGAGCTGTCTGCACAGCTTGGGGCCCCGATGGCTATTTGGCACATTTCAATTAGCTTGATGGGTCCCTGGGAAACTGGACGCTGGCTGTGGACACCTGAGATCCCAGGTCCCCTCAGTCCTTGCTAAGGCCCTGGGGACAGGTCTCCGGCCCCAACAGAAGTGGTGGATTTTCTAGCCTGGTGCCCCAAAGCCCAGCCTCAATGGAAAGATCAGCCCTACAGTTCAGGCTGTGCTCACACTTCCAGCCACTCTGAAGCCAAAGAACTGACTTCCAGGTGAGTGTGGAAGGCTGGCTGGCATTTGGAGAGTCCAGGGAGACACTCATCCAATCTTAAGGAAGATTCCTGTGGGGCCCTGTGGACACTCAGCAGCTTGCAGAACAGCCTCACGTAAGCCAGGAGATGAAGAGAAGCTCAGTTCACTCTTTGGGTGCCTCAGTCTCCCCATGTGTAATAAATGCGTGTAAGGCATTTAATTGTGTAATAAAAGCATCTACAAGCCAGGGGTGGTGGTGGGGACCACTTCTAATCCCAGTCCTTGGGAGGCTGAGGCAGGACAACCACACTGAGTTCGAGGCCAGCCTGAACTACATGAGACCCGGTCTCAAAAAACGATCCATCCATCCATCCATCCATCCATCCATCCATCCATCCATCTGTATTGTAGGAACAATATAAGGAAAAAACGAGATGATCTGGGTGTAAACTTGCCAGAATACGTGGCACTTAGAAAGCACATAACAAATGTGAGCTATGAAAATAAATAAATAAATAAAACCCCACAAATGCGAGCTATGATTTATCTGAATGTTCTTTTTTTTTCTTTTTGTATTTTAGGTAAGGGGTCTACAGGGTGTTCAGGGTCTCACTACTAGATCGGACTTGTAGTGGTCCACTTGTTTACAGCCTTCCAAGAGCTGGGATTACAGGTGCCCTCCACCACCTCCAGCCTCAATTCCGTCTCAGCTCGCCCTGGGGGCAGGCCCAGGGATCAAACCCCCAGCCCCTGCATGAATGTTCTTTCATGGCATCCCCCCTCACCCATGTCAGGCAGCCACCACTGTGCACAGCTGTCCTGCTGTAGCATTGGCTGTTTAGGAGCCACGTGAGCTCCGATAAACTACTTAACCTCTCTAGGCGTCCCTGTTCTAACCTGTCACTAATGCACCTCTTTTGTGGGGTTCATTGGGGGGCTGCCAGAGATAATATGGGCTATAATAGACCTTTTAGGGACGAGTGCCCAAACTGCAACCCAAAGGCCACTTGTCGAAAAGTGCCAGAGCTATAATTAAACCTGAATCCTGTGGTTCTAGTTTAAAAAAAATAACTAGTATATTAACAGCTTTGGTCTTACAAGAAAAGCACAATAACGAAGCTTTCAATGATACAAACAGCTTTTTACTGAAAGGTATTTTGCACAATTACTGTGATCTTTGCTGTTATTTACATGCTGGTAATTTATCACACCGTGGCCGGGGAGACTTGGCTCTCGTGCCTACAGAGAGGGCTCTGCGTGCCTGCTGCGGCGTGTGGGCCATAGATCAGCCACTCCTGGTATAGATCCCGCTTCCGCTAGCGCATGCGCAGATTCCACCATCCACATCCTAGCCCCTCCTGCTTAGTGGGAAACTTTAGGCGAACTCCTTATGCTCGCTATGCCTGGCTCCTTACTCCTGATAGATTATAATAATTCCCACTCCAAGGATCGGGAGACATCACCGAAGGATAATTTTTATAAAAGTAGAATCATGGCTCCATTAAATATAAAATAAACATGGGTGAAAGGTTTTATTGAACTCATTAATTCATGAGGGAAATTGCAAGACATTATCACCAGTTCAAGGGAGAACAAAACAAAGTAGCCAAATCCAGAATGTTGAAATGAATTTACAAATAGATGCTAAGCAGGCCCCTGGGACAATAATCAATTGCATTCTATCAGACACATTTCTTGTGTATTCTTTTTTTATTGTTGTTGTTTTGATACCAGGGATTGAACTCAGGACCCTGCACCTGCCAGGCAAGCACTTATTCTACTGAGCTATTTCCCTGGCCCCTTCCTTGTGCATTCATACTGAAAGGAGTCACACCTGTTGTCACCCATTGCCCCAATTCCCAGGGTCAGAAAATAGCTCAAACATGGAGGTAACCATGATGCTGCAGCACAGGACATGCAACATCCATGTGTGCCCCGGCCAAAGTCTTCCTCGGGATAAATGCAAAATCTACACACCCTGCCTGGGAAGTGTTCTACACGTCTTTGAGAAAACCAATGTGAGGTAAGGGGAGAGCAATTGTATTAGTTCAGCTCAGCTGCCCTTAAAAATAAACCATAGAGAGAGTAGCAGAAACAACAGGAAGTTCTTTCTCATGGTGTAGAGTCTGGAAGTCTGAGATCTGGGGCCAGCATGGGGCGGTCAGATGGACATCTTTTTGCTGTGGCCTGTCAGACACAAAATTTCAACAGAAGAAGTGTGAAGACCTAGTTGGCTCCTAGCAGCTCATCAGTCATGCAGCACCCCACCAAAAGATTTAGAAAGGCACTGCAAGGAAAGAAGAAGAAGAAGAAGAAGAAGAAGAAGAAGAAGAAGAAGAAGAAGAAGAAGAAGAAGAAGAAGGAGAAGGAGAAGGAGAAGGAGAAGGAGGAGAAGGAGGAGCAGGAGGAGCAGGAGGAGGAAGAGGGGGAAGAAAAGAAGAAGAAAAGAAGAAGAAGAAGAAGGAGAAGGAGAAGGAGAAGGAGAAGGAGGAGGAGGAAGAGGGGGAAGAGAAGAAGGAGGAGGAGGAAGAAGGAAAAAGAAGGAAGATGAGGAAGAAGAAGAGGAAGAAGAAGAAGGAGAAGGAGAAAGAGGAGGAGGAGCAGGAGGAGGAGCAGGAGGAGGAGGAGGAGGGAAAAAGAAGGAAGATGAGGAAGAAGAAGAGGAAGAGGAAGAAGAAGAAGAAGACGGAGGAGGAGGAAGAGAAGAAGAAGGAGGAGGAGGAGGAGGAGGAGGAGGAGGAGGGAAAAAGAAGGAAGATGAGGAATGTCTTAGTTACTCTTCTTTCGTTGCTGAGACAAATACCTGACACTCAAAATGAAGGAAGGAAAGGTTTATTTAGCTCACAGTTACTGGAGGTTTCAGTCCATACTCAGCTGGGTCCAACACAGAGCAGCACATAGCAGAGGGCAAACTTTCATGGTGGCGACAAAAGGCAGCGGCAAAAAGCAAGAGCACAAGGGAGGGGTAGCAGCAGCTCAAGCAGCTAGCTTCTCTTCCCACCTTA
>NW_004524609.1:16999025-17005108 GCF_000260255.1 Octodon degus | reverse complement strand
AAAAGCACAGAGATGATTCAAAATCAGGCTCTCTAACTGGACTAAGCAGAGGACTTCTTCACATTTTGGTTGACTGAACTGTCTTTTCTAGATAGTGGTTGTGTAGTGCACTAAGGCCAAAACAATGCCTACCCCACTCCCCACTGTCATCTCTTCAACGTCTCCATGGAAACACCATCATCCAATATTCCTGGGTCCACCAAAGTTCCATCCTTCACACTGAGATGAGTGTGTAGAGATTTCTTTGCTAAGGTGCCAGGGCCACAGTTCTTGGAAGCGTCTTGGTCTTCATGTGTCGTCCCTTCTGAGGAAGCCCTAGTTTCCTTCCTTTCTTTTCTTTTTTCCTTCCTTCCCTTCTGGAGCCACCTCCTATGCAACTACTCTGTCCCTTCCCCAAACCCCAGAACCACCCACCCTCCCCCTGCCACAATTCCATCTTCTAGTTCAAGGCCCCTTCTCCTCATGCCTGGAAGAGGAACAAACACTTGGGCTCTCTGGTTTCTGACTCATAGTGACAACAAGTCACATAGTGTCACACCAGTAAGTTATCCTATCCCCTATGGTCACTGGTACATGACAGTGTTCACAGCAGGTTTTCTGAGTTTACCCAGGAGGGAGAAGCTCTCTGCCCCCTGCCAGAATAGCCATTCCTTTCCCACCTCTACCCACTCCTCAGCTGAGCCCCCAACACTGGCTGTGCCTGTTGTCCCACATGAGCTGGCCCCTGAATGGACCACGAGGCCTCAAAGGACAGAGCTAAGCCTTATCACCTCCCCAGCATGCAGCATAGCTCCTGGAACAGATGACATGTGATGCTTTTCCACACCCCACATAGAGGGTCTTTGCTGAGGGGCTGCTCCCAGACCACAGGCTGTGGAGCAGGTTAGGCCTTAGCCTCTGGGCTCCTTTTATGACCTTCTCCTCTGCCCTCCCCCACCCCTGCTGGTTAGTGAAGCTCCTTGGAGAGTCCTCTCACATTTTCATTAATTTCTATTGAATAATTAAAACCAGGAAATTAATGCTTTCATTCCTAAACCTGAATTGCAGTGTGTGTGTTTTATAATTATAATTCCACTGGAGCAGCAAATGTTGGAGTAAGCACCCCCTCTCCAGAGCAGATGTAACAAAGAACCGAGTCTTGGGGAATAAACATAATGTTTGGCTCAGAATAGGCCGTCAGAATTTCTTCTTAATTGGTATATGGGTGAGTGAATGGATGGATGGTTGGGTGTGGGTGAATGAATGAGTGACATATGGGTGGATGGATTTATGGATAGATGGGTGAATGAGAGGATAGGTGAGTGGATGGATGGATGGGTGGATGGATGGATGGATGGGTGGATAGGTGAGTGGATAGATGGATGGATGGATGGATGGATGGATGGATGGATGGATGGATGGATGGGAGGATAGGTGAGTAGATGGATGGATGGGAGGATAGATGAGTGGATGGATGGATGGATGGATGGATGGATGGATGGATGGATGGAAGGATAGGTGAGTGGATGGATGGATGGATGGATGGATGGATGGATGGATGGGAGGATAGGTGAGTGGATGGATGGATGGATGGATGGATGGATGGATGGATGGGAGTATAGATGAGTGGATGGATGGATGGATGGATGGATGGGAGGATAGGTGAGTGGACGGATGGATGCATGGGTGGATGGATTTACGGATAGATGGGTGAATGGAAGGATAGGTGAGTGGATGGATGGATGGGTGAATGGGAGGATAGGTGAGTGGATGGATGGATGGATGGATGGATGGATGGATGGATGGATGGATGATGAGTGAGTGAACGGATGGATAGACGTAAGGGTGAGTGGATGGATGGCAACAAGTGCCTCAAAGACCAAAGCAGCTGTTTAAAAGTTCCTAAAAATTAGGGTTAGGGAGATGGCTCAGTAGAATAAGCGCTTCCCTGGCCAGCACAAGGGTCTGAGTTCAATCCCCGGTTCTATTAAAAAAAAAAAAAAAAAAATTTTTTTAGCCCATTAGGTTCTAAAAAAAAAAAAAAAAAAAAAAAGTTTCCAAAATTAAAGATCTCCACTCCACACTATTTTCTGGGCTAGAACTAACTTTGTTTCTTTAATTAAAAGAAATGGAGGGATGGCCAGATAGCTCAGCGGATAAAGCACCTGCTTAGGTAGAGCCATGCTGGCCCCGCCCCTGGGGTACACTGAGACAGCAATTGAGACTGGACATGGTAGTGCACCCCTATAATCTGAGTGCTTGGGAGGCTGAAAACAAGAGAATCACTATAAGTCCAATCTATGTAGTGAGACCCTGTAAACTTTGTACTAAATACATTAAAAAATAAAAATTAAAAAGGAAATTTCAGGATCCCAAGGGGCCAAGAATCTGGCCAAAAAGTTTGCTTTTCCTTTAGTTCCTGTCCTACGCCAGGCTACCTTGCAGCCAGGTGTCACTTGCTGCCCTGTTTGTGACTTTATCCCAAGGTCAGAGTCTCAGAATGTCAGCACCTGGAATGCCCTGATGGCGGAAGCAGGGAGGCTGGTCTGCAGCCTCAGCCTGGCCCTGTGCCGTCAGGTGAGGAGGGAATGCGCTCTCAGGTGTAGATACCTTTCTAGTCCCTACTACTGTTTCTCCTTCCTGACTTGTGGCGGGAACTGGGGCTCCACTGTGTCCCTGCCAAGATTTCACCAGCCTCCTGTGTGATCTGAAGAGATCAGTGCCTGCCTGGTGTCAGGGAAGCAGAAGAGCAAGGCAAGCAGGCTTCCCAGGGGCCGTGAGCAGGCGTCCACATTCCCACCGCAGACCCAAGAGGGACCCTCTCACTGCGCCGTGTCCTGGTCATGCTGTTCTTCTCTCAGGAGAAGGGGAAGGACTGCGGCTTTGTTCAATCAACAATGACTTGTGGCTCTGTTCAAGCAGCTCACTCAGGGAACCTGGGAAAGGGAAGCAAAGAGCAGGAAGCTGAGAGAGGACCCGGTGCAGAGAGCTGAGGGCCCGAGAGAAGCAGTGCCCACGTGTGGAGCTGCCCCGGCCCTTGGGGGGCACCTGGGGGAGGCTGCCATGGCAGAGAGAAGGGAGCCCTTACTGACCCTCCTGTGTAGGGCAGGGATTTCCTGGGCTCCTTAGGACAGTGCCCAACCCAGCTCAGGACCCCAGGCTCTGGCAGATGGGTGTGGGGGCGGTTACAACATTTCTCACCATGGCCTAAATGCCTCTCCTGCTGAACACTGAGGGGATCTTTGCAGATGAGGATGGATGTGTTCTGCACCGTACTTCGTAAGTCAAGCCCAGAGCCAGGCATAAGGCTGGACTTTAGGATGCTAGAAACAATGGAGCAATCTCTTTGCAAACCAGACTTGCTTCCACCCGACGCGCCCATCTCCCTTTGCTGTACTTTCTCAGTGCCGCATACTAAGTCCTTGGGTGGTTTTGTTTTTGCTTTTCTGTCTTCTCCCAGGCATCTTCTTTTGTGAACAGTTGCATCCCTAGGACAGTGTGTACTGAGGTACTTCGTGCTTGGTACTTTGTAGGGTCTCAGTAAACACTGGACAGGGCTGGCCAGATAGCTTAGCAGACTAAAGCGCCTGCTAGGCAGAGTGCAGTGGCCGGGGTTAGATGGTGATTGAGACTGGGCCTGGTGGTGTGTGCCTATAATCCCAGTGCTTGGGAGGTTGAAAACAGGAAGATCAGTACGAGTTGGATCTGTATAGTAAGACCTTGTAGACCCTGTACTAAAAACAAACAAACAAAAAAAAAAAAACAAACCACTGGACAGATGCATGAACAAATTACCATTGGGCCTCAGAGGAAAATCTGCTCCCTCTGCTCTCCACCCAGGCCAGTGGTCTGAGTTTGGCCCAGTGGCTTCATCCTGCCCCTCTGTGGAGAGTGGCTCCTCCTTTGGGCCATCTGACACCTTCCACCTCTCTCCACAGCTCTCAGCTTTGAAGACCCACTCTGATCTTGGGACTTCCTCCTCCAACCCTCCCTTTCAGGCTGTACCTGCACCCCCAAGATGTAGCCTCTGCTTCCCCCCTTCTCTCTCTGGGGTCAGAGAGAGATTCCTAGGAGCCGGGACTGGAAGACAGAACCAGTTTCCATTTCCAGTTAGTTTTAAAAGATGCCACTTCTAATTATGTTTGAGTGTGATGTGCCCTGAGGCCTTTTGTGATAAATATTCTCTATAAACACAGTTTGTTCATTAATTGTTATTAATTATTTTCCTAAACAGCAGCAAGGCGGGGCCAGGGCCCTGCTCAGCGTGCATCGTTCTCACACACTGTCAAGCCCAACATGTACTAAAGCTGTCACCTGTGTTGGCACCTTTCAAGCTTTCTGGGGCTGGGCAGGGAGGGCTGAGGCTACAGCCGGCTTTCAGGTCACACGAGAGGGCAGGAAGGGCAAGGCTGGGAGGGACAGCACCGCCTTGGGCGCAATCTTCCCTCCTCCTTCTCCTTCCTTTCTTCTTCCTTTTTTAGGTGCAGGCGTTAATCTCAGACCTTGGCAACGCAGGAGGCAAGGCAAGCAGTGTACCACTAACCTACAGTCCAAGTCTCCATTTCATTTGTCACAGTTGGGCCAGGGAAATAGCACAGAGGCGTAAGTGCCTGCCTAGCAAGCACGAGGTCCTGAGTTCAATCTTTGGTACAAAAAAAAAAAAAATTGTCATTTGTAATAGTTACAGACTATATCACTGTCCTCACTGTCTAGGGATTAAAAGGACCATGCCACTCCTTACATAGATTATCTAGAACAAAGCAAAATTACAATGCAATGTGAAATAAACAAGGCCTGAATTGTGTAGCAAGCCGCCTTGGCCCTCTGGTGTGTGTGCTAGGCTTTACAGCTCCTGGGAAGAAGGCTGGGTCACTTCGGCACCAATCTGACTGGGCCCGGCCTTCACAGGCACTTGGTGAAATGTCGCTCTGGATGTGTCTGGCAGGACAGGTCTGGCTCAAATTAGGGTCTGAATCGATTGAGTGAAACAGCCGGCCCTCTGCCAACTACAACGCAAGTGCTGGCTGTCCTGCGTTATGGTGTGGGACGCCAGAGCTTCCTGGGACCAAAGGCAGTCCTGGAGGAGCTGCTGAACGGTGCCTGCAGGGCTGTGCTCCTCAGTAGCCCCACAGCGCCCCCGCTGTGCTGAGTGTGCCGTGCAGGCAGGCCGCTCCCAGGTTCCGTTTCCTTCCCCAGCTCCTCGCCCTTCTCTCTGGTTCCTGGTCGCTGTAGCTGAAGCAGCTTTCCTCCTCCTGACCCTTCCACCCCCTTCTTCCTGTCTTGGCTGCAGGCTACAAACGTGAGCCAGGATAAACCTCTGCTCCGTCAGGTTGCAGGTGTTGGAACTGTACCCCAGCAGCGAGAAGGAGAATAAGACATTCCCATGAATAAGGGAACCTGGTGCCCAGCGGGGGCCGGGTCTCTTGAGTCTGAAGCACTCTGGCTTGGAGCTGAGGCTGCACCTAGGACTCCCCTGCTTCTAAGGCCTTCAGCCTGGTCTGAAGCCACACCGTGAACTCCTCAGGGCCTCAGCTTCCAGCTGCAGATCTGGAGACTTCTGGGCTCCCACAGTCCCACGAGCCAGTTCCCTGTAGTTCTCCTTTTGTATGTACAAAGGCACGCGCAAGCACGTCCACATAAATATGCATATCTACATCCTGTTGGTGCTGTTTGCCTGGAGAACTTTAACTGATACAGAGCTAGCTATGTGGTCTGAGAGTTAATTTGATTTCTTCTTGGTGGGCCATCGTTCCAGCATACGTGGTTAAGCATTGCACTGGGGAAGTCTGCGAGGATGTTTGTGAGAGAGACCAGTGCCTTAACAGGCCAGCTTTGAGCAGAGCAGGCTAGGCTGCCCTTTATGACATGGGTGACAGGGCCTGGATGGATGGCCTAGGTGGGCCAAAAGATCTATCTCTTACACTCAGAGGAGAATTTCGCCAGCAGATGCCTTTGGCCTGAAAGGCCCACATCGGCTCCACTAATGTCTCCAGCCTGCAGGTCCCCTCTGCAGCCCGGGACTTGCCAGTCTCCATCACTGTGTGAGCTGATTCCTTAAATAAATCTCATTCTATATAAATCTACACTCGGTATATATAGATGTA
>NW_004524609.1:16986595-16998922 GCF_000260255.1 Octodon degus | reverse complement strand
AGAGCCCTGATTAATACACATGGCAAGGGGGGATCAAGTTACAGATGAAACTAAATTTGCTAATCTACTGATCCTAAAACAGGGAGATGATCCTGGGGGATCCACACAAACCCTGTGTAACCACAGGACGCTGGGAGGCGGGAGCAGGAGGTGGGAGGGTCGGTCAGAGGACTCCCCCGGCCACTGCGGCTTTGAGAGGGGCCAAGAGTTAGGGAAAACACAGCCTCTGGAGGGTGGCAGGGGCCAGGAAAGGGTCCCCCGAAGGAAATAGTCCTGTCCAAAACCCAGTGAGACCCAGTTCAGATTTCTGACCTCCAGAGCTGCAAAATAATGTGTGTCATTTTAAGCCAATAAATTGTAGCCATTCATTACAGCAGTAACTGGAAGCAAATACAGTAGCATTGTCCTCATTAAACTAGATAAATGAAACTCAAGAGAAGCCCACTGTGTGGAGTCACAGCTAGTGACAAGTGTCAAAAATAGGTTTACTAGCACTCTGGGAGGCTGAGACAGGAGACTCAAGTCCAGCCTGGGCCACCTAACAATTTAGTGAAATCCCGGAGAAGTTGGGACTGGAGACATAGTTCAGCGTAAAGGTCCAGGGCTCAGTCCCGAGCACTGCATGGATATATGCTAAACAAATAGTAAGCGACCAACCAGCAACACTCCCCACATACACTCTGAAAATAAGGTTTGGCTGGGTGAGGTGGGACATGTCTATAATGCCAGCTGCTGCGGAAGCTGAGACGGGAAATTGCTAGATCAAGGCCTTCTGGCAAGTTAGTGAAACCTGTCTCAAAATAAAGACCGTAAAGTGCTGGGAGGATGAGTGGGGGCTCTAGCCCAAGGCTATGCCGTTCCCCGCCTGAGCCCTCTGCTCCGTCCCAGGTGAGAAGCTGCTCTTCACCTGCAAGGGCCCTTGGGAAGACATACAGCAGCATCTTTGTTCTCCTAGTTCCAGCTGGAAACCAAAAAGCTTGTCTGCATGAAACTCCAGAAAATGAGATAAATCACCACAAACAGCTCGCAGCCTCTGTGGAGCTGAGCTTGCAGGAAAGAGGGGGACCTCAGGGACCCAAAAGAAGCCAGAAGCTGGAGACAGATGGTAGGAGAATGAGCCCGGCTGGCCATGCAGGGCTAGGGGCCTTCGAGTCTGACCACCAGGGAGGTGGGAGGTATGGCCGTGGGGATGGAGGTGTGGGATCTGCACAAAGGCAGGTCTCTGCAGGGCTGCCGCCTCCTTGGTGACAGGATAGCACAGGGAACCCAGACTCCAGCACAGGCAAACAGTGTATATGTGTGTGCGTTGAGGGGAGAGGGGGTGTTGGTCTCCAGAGACCCAGAACCAATAGCAAGCAGAGAGATACAAACGAGAGGCGTATGAGGGGACTCAGCTCGTGTGATGTGGGGACTAACAAGTCTCAGAAAGCCACCTGTGGCTTGGAGACCCTCAGATGGCTCAGTCCCCTTCCCAAGCCCTTAGGGCCAGGGAAGCCACAGGCTATGGCATGGAGCCCAGAACACTAGAGTTGTGATGACAGCAGGAGTTGGGGTCCCAGACCAGGAAGGGAGGAAACCGCATCTGCACTCTGTCTGGGCCCCCTACCAACAAGATGGTGCCTGCATTCGGTGAAGATGGGTCTTCCCCCTGTACCCACTCACAAGCCATGGCCCCCAGCACTCCCCCAGACACCCCTAGAAGTCACGCTCTCCCTGTCCCTGGGGAAATCCTTTATTCTAGAACCATCTCAAGACATCTCCAGAATTGATGAAAACACTATCAGATTCAGGAATCTCAGGGGTGTCCAGTTTTCCAGGCTCGGTCAGCAGAAGGGAGCCTTTTCCTTCCATGCAGTTCCTGAATGTTTGTTGAATGAATGGATGATGGGAGGAGGGAACAGATGGAAAGTTAGGGTATCTAAGGCCATTGAGGCATCCACAATCTCTAGTGTCTCTCCTCCCACCTTCTGAGGAGTTGGTGGTGGGCAGGACACGGGAGGGGTTGTGAGGGAACAAGGGGTTCCAGGGCAGGGAAGGACAGTGTCTGGGGCCAGCCTGGCCCTCTCCAGGCATTCCAGAGCCAAATGCCAATCCCATGCAGCCCTGAACCACCCCACAGTTCCCCAAGTTGGAGGAGACTCCCCAAGGGCCTTGAAGATGTGAATGTCCATCTGGCCAGTAGCCCAAGGTGGGCACAAGGTTCTGTTCCCCCAGCAGCAACCAGCTGCTCTGCCTCCAGAGTCCTGGGCCCTTGGGCCTGATATTCAAACAGAAGCACAAGCCAAGGTCTGGGCTATTTTTAGTAGACGCTGAGACAGGGAGCCAAGGCTGACTCCAAGCAGAGTGGGCATGTGCTAGGAGAGCTCAGAATCAGCCTGGGAGGCAGGGGGAAGGGACTGGCCCCTGCTCCTACTGTGATGCCCTGCATTCTGGTCCCAGGTGCCCTGAGGGTCTGTGCTGCCCGTGTCACACCCTGTGTTATGTGGGGTGGGGCCTGGATCCCTGGGCCCAGCTTTCTTCCACTCTGTGGAACTTTTATCCAGTAGCCACCTGCTTTTCCCAAGAAAAGATAAATCGCAGTTGCCCACAGAGGTCAACAGCCTGCCCAGGGGGCCACTAGACTTTCACTCTGAGGATGTCCAGTTCCGCCTTTGGGGCTGGCTGGTTCCTGACCCCTTCTGTATTAGTTCCCTGTGGCTGTGGTGATAAATTGCCATAAACGTGGCTTAAAACAACAGCCACGTGTTCCCTCAGCCCTGGAGGCCAGAGGCCAGGAGCCAAGGGTTTGCAGGCCTAGATCCCTCTGTAGGCTCCCGGGAGGTGCCGTCCTGCCCCTCCTGGCTCTGGCAGCTACAGCCTGGCCTTGGTGTCCTCTGTTTTGCAGCTGTTTTGCTTCCATCTCTGCTTATGTGGTCACTGGATTTCTTCTTTGTGAGTCTATCTTTTCCTCTTATAAGAAAACCAGTCATTGGATTTAGGACCCATTCTAATCCAGGTAACTTCATTGTAAGGCAATTACAAGGAAGGTCACATGCACCAGGGTAGTAGACCTTCTATGGGGAATGCAGTTCAACCCATGATCCCTGAGTCCTCATCTATAAAGGGGGAGGTTAAGTGGCCTTGAAAAGGTGGGGAGGCTGGCCCACACCTGTTATTTCCTCACTCGTTTGTGGGGGGCAGGGGCTGAAGATGGTGTAGAGACAGACATGGCTTAGGCAGGCAGGGCTGGAGAGCCCACAGTGTCCTCAGGCACCAGTGTCCGGTCCTGCCTCTTATGGTTCTTCCACAAGCTCTTTCCCACATCTCCTGCTACCAGCTGCCCCATCATCCCACTGACAGTGCCAGACAGCACTCAGAAGGCAGCTGTGACACAAAGAGCTCTTAAAGCACAACAGCAAGGCCGAGCATGGTGGTGCATGCCTGTAATCCCAGCACTCAGAAGGCTGAGGCAGGGGGATCGTTGCGAGTTTGAGACCAGTCTCGACTACAAAGTGAGCTCAAGGACAGCATAACTGCACAGGAAGACCTTGTCTCAAAAGACAAACAACAACAACAACAACAAATAACCAAAAAAAAACAAAAACAAAAACCACCAGTAAGAAAACAAACAACCCAATTTAAAAATGGGCCAAAGACCTGGACATCTCACCAAAGAAGACACAGAGGTGGCAAATAGGTGTGACACTGCTCTATGTCCTTTGTCATCAGGGCAATGCAAACCAAAGCAACCACTTTACAAGAGCCTGAATCCACCAGTAGCAGGACCAAGTGCTGATCCCTCAGCTCATTCGCTGCTGATGGGAATGCCAAAGGGTATAGCAGTTTCTCACAAAACAAAACCTGTCCACCCATATGACCCACCAACCATGCTGTCTACAAAAATGTCTGTCTATGAAAAAGCTCACACACAATGTTTACAGCAGTTGTATTTACAGTTGTCCAAACTTGGAAACAAGCTATTGCCCGTAAGTAGGTCGATGGATTCCAAAATGTTTTCACCCAGGCAATGGAATATTAAGTATCGAAGAGCTGAGCTATCAGACCATGAAAAGACATGGAGGAGACTCAAATGCCTAAAGCTCATGCTGTGTGTTCCAACTCTATGATATTCTGAAAAAGACCCCACTATGGATACAGTGAAAAGATCAGGGGTTGGGTGCAAGGGACACCCAAAGCACAGGGGATCATAGGGGGCGTGAAACTACTCTGAGTGAAATTCTAAAGGTGTTGTTAAACATTTGTCCAAGCCTATAGAATGTGCCACACCAACAGCGAACCCCTGATGCAAGCTATGAGCACTGGGTGACAATAGTGTGCCAGGGAGGGACAAGATTGTGGCAAATGTGTCACTTTGGTAGGGTGTCAGTGGGGAAGAGAGGCTCATAGAGGAGTTTAGGTATACGGGAAAACTCCATGCCCACCTTCCCTCCATTGTGCTATGAAGCTAAAACAGCTCTGAAGATCAAAGTCTGTTTGAGGGGACAGCTCAGTTTCTAAAAGCAGACTTTGGCCTGGCTCCTAAGCTTCCCCCCACCCCATTTCTGTCGGACTTGGGTGAGCTCTTCTTGCTTTAGTCTAATAAGGTAGCACAACCAGAGGGAGAGGCAGAAAACAGGGACCCAGGCCTTGGCTCCCTTTGAGCTCTAGGTAAGGCCTCCACCTGTCAAATGGGGGCACAGGAAGATGTCTGAGGCCCCCGGCAGCTCTGATGACCCATGGCTTTGATCTCTATGGGCAGCTTTGATCGCATGATGTCTTCTATCTGGCGTTATATACCAGGATGGTAAAGGATGACAGAGTTGCTGTTGTTCATGAATTCAGTCTATTAAAACCTAGGTGCCACCTCTCCTGTTGGCAATAGCTACAGGACCTGCTTGGGCTATTCCAGTGGGTCATGCAGTGTGGAGCTCAGCCTAGCAGCAGCGGCAGGAGCCTCTGGGAGCTTCTCAGATACTCAGACCCCTCCCCCAGCTCCTGGCTGCATCGGAGACTCTAGGGCCGGGCCCTGCAATGTGTGTGCTGTGAATCAACTTCGCATCTGCCCAGTTGAAGAGTTGCAGGCTGCAACCAGCATGTCAACCTCAGCACTGTGCATGATTCCTGGAGACTTGGGCCATCCTGTGCATTGGGGGATGCTGACCTGCAGCAGCCCTGGCCTCTACCCACTAGGAGCCACGCCCTCAGCTCATGACAATCAAGTATGCCTCTGCACAGTGCCGACAGTATGAAAACTTCCCACAGCGGAGAACCTCTGGCCAGAAGGAAGCCTCAGTGGTGACGTGTCTCAAATACAGTACCATAAATAACCATAAACCTAGGCCAAGTGCTGTAGTGCAGCAGGTTGTCTCTTCCTCAGAACAACTTTACGAAAAGTATTTATTTATTTATTTGGTATAGGGTCTCACGATGCAGCTTGGACTCAAAGTCCTCCAAGTCAGACTTGATCTCCTCCTATCTCAGCCTCCATAGCACTGGGATTATAGGCATGTACCACCACACCTGGTCTCAGTGGCTGGCTTCACACAGGGCTGAGTACTGCATGTGGTACAGGGGATCAAACCCAGGTCCTTGTGTTTGCCAGGCAGGCGCTTAGACCACTGAGCTATCTCCCCAGCCAGAGATGGTCTGCATTTTATAGCTTACTTCGGCTCCTAGCTTACAGGCTGTATGACATTGGACAAGTTACCTAAGTTGCTCTGTGCCTTTGTTTTCTCAACTATAAAATGGGGATATGGTAGTACACACCTGTTAGGGTGGCTGAGCACATAAGACGACAACTTGTGAGTGACATTCTCAGCCCAGAGACCCAGCACAGTGAGCCCCAGCAAACGTCAGTCACTTCTGGTCACTCAGGCCAGGCTTTCACCAAAAGTCTCATCCCAGCCTCACTCCTGGAGCCGTGGGGGGTGGCAGAGGGAGGCCAGTCTGAGGACAGCAGGAGAGGGCATGACTTTGTCAAGCGCAGGACAGTGACTAGAAAGGTGCCTGCGCTCACAGCGCCGGAGGAGCTGAGGCAGCACGGGTCTCTGGCACCTGCAGGGACTCCCAGGGGGCAGCCTGAGCTGGGAAGTGCCAAGTTCTGCAGCCTCAGCATGCTTCGTGCTGAGACCTGGGCGAGCTCTGGGGACCCCTGATGTGTACTCCTCCCACCCCAGACCAGCCCGAGGGTCCCAGAAAAGACAAGGAACAGCATGGCTCTTCTTTTTGCATCTCACATCCCAGTAAAATATTTATTATTTCAAGAAATAAATCTTTAAAAAAAAAGACAAAGAGAAAAGAGTGTCTCTATTGCTTTCCCCCCACAGGTCAGGTCCTCGAGAACTGCTGTGCTCCCTGCAGCTGAGGGTTCTGTGGCTGCAGGGCCCACCAGGCCAGAAGAGACCTGTGCACCTTCAGCCCCACAGTGGGCCCAGCTCCCTCCTCCATGTCCAGGGCCCCTGTGACCTCCCTGGGAGGGCTGAGGGCAGGCCTGGACTCTCCAAGCCAGGGTGGCAGTGTCTCTGCAGGCCTGACCCGTGGGATCAGACAGGGCTCTGGGCATGGGGTAGAAGGACAGGCATGCCACGCAGAGATGGGCACAGGGGTCCAGAGGTGGTCTGAGGCTGCTGGAAGCTGGAGGAAGGGACTTGGATGCAGCAGGGATAAGGTGGGAGCTCCCTGGAGCTGGTGGAATGGGGCAGGGTGCGCCAAGGCTCCAGTCCAGACCCTGCCTGCAAAAGGTGCTTGTTGGGGTTCAGGTGCTTGTTGGGGCTCTGGAGCCTGTTCTCAAAAGGGCAGAAACTGACCCCCAGGGTAGGGGGAGCAGGACTGGGGTGCACAAATGTACCCCGAGTCTGGAATTGCAGGTCTTGGCAGGATGGATCAGGCAGAAGAGAGACAGTCCAACCCAGCTGGGCGTTCCAAACACAGAGGAGATGGGTATAGAAATCAGAAGGGAGGAAGGGGAGGGAGGAATGGGGCTAAGGAGGTGTGGGCAGGGTTTCTCAGCCTCCCCTACCTCCACCTTCTGGCCATCCCAATCAATTCCAGAGGCACATGCTTCTCCTATGTGCATGGCCACCCTCCTAGGAAGAGGGCACTCTCAAAAACAAGCACAGCCCAGGCCTGCTCTCCATTCTGGGGCCCCTTCAGTGGGTCACAGGCCAGCATGGCCTTGTTCCCCATTCCTGGGCTCAAGAATAGCCAGGCCCCTTCTCTATCTGGTTCCAGTCTCACCTTGAGCAAAGCAAGGGGACTCAAGACCCCTCTGCTGGGCACCCGGGATGAAAACGAGATGCCACCCAGGCGGGCTCCTGTAGCTTGGGTTGCTGCCTCCCAACCCGGGGCTCAGCTCTCCTCTGTCCACTCCCTGGCCCGGGAAGGAAGCTCCAGCTAGAAGTATCATAGTACTCGGGCAGCTGGAGCTGGAAATCTGCTGGTGCTTTCTCCTGCATGGGAGGCTGGTCTGGGTGCCAGGCAGCGTGGCTTCCAGAATCTCACAGGCAGCCCTGGCACAAGGCCACCTGGCCCTTGCGGAAATCGCGGCACGGGCAGAGCCGCTGGTACTTGGTGCTGGCGCCAGCACAGCTGAAGAGCAGGGGCTCCTTCTGCAGGTAGCACTCCTGGCCAGGCTGCGCGAGGGCTGGGTACAGGTGGTGCATCTCCCACTCCGTGCTGTCGCAGGGCACCTGCAGCCTGCATGGGCAGCAGCAGCACTGTCACCCATGGTGGCCCTGGCACTGCCCTCCCCTTCCGTGCCTCAGAATGGGTAAGAGGCAGGTTGCAGCTCGTATCCACCTCGGTCTGAGGACTTGAAGAAAAGGGAGTGGCCTGGGGGAGAGGGGATACCTGCAGCAGCTTTCATGGTCTACAAGAAGATGGACAGGCAGGCAGGTTGGGGGAGAGGAGGAGGGGCAGGGGCGGGGAAGGGCGGGACTGGGTATAGAGGAACACTGGGTCACCCGCTGGAGCCTTTGGATGACTGGGAAGCACGATGTCCCCTATGGCATAGCAGCTAGGGCTGGGGAGCTCTGGGGCACCTGGGCAGGTGGGGAGACAGGGGCTGCACTCACTTGAGGAAGGCGTCCCGGCTGTTGAGGAAGGGGAAGAAGGAAGGCTCGCAGATCAGGCCGTGGTCCAGGCAGGCATCAGTGCAGGCCCTTCCAGGAGCGGCGAGCCAGGCCCGCAGGGAGTGAGCTGGGGGCCAGGCCCCAGGGACCAAGCTGGCATTGCGAGCCCATTCCAGGTGGGTAGCATTGGGGGCCAGGACAAAGGGGCTGCGGGATGTATGGGCGCCTGGCAGGGTGGAGCCTGGAACTGCACAGAAATCCTGGAGGAAAGTGGTATTGGGGAAGGGACAGGACCCTGGCTGAGTGCCCGGCCCAGCAGTTCCAGCAAGAGCCACCGTTGAGCATGCGCTGAATACCAGGCAACCTCGCATGCGCTATTTCCCGTGATCTGGGCAGGAGCCCCTCTGATAGACGCTACCTATCTCCAGATACTGTATGGAGAAGGACAGGCCCGGGGGGCAGGGCTTGAGGGCTCGGGGCTGGGCGGCAGAGGCAGAGTGGGAACTTGGGCTTGTCTGCAAGGTGCCCAACCTACACTCCAAAGCAGGCTTGGGGTCTCTGTCCAAGGCCTGAGTGCTGTGCATGTGTGGACGGCCTGGGCTCTCCTGTGAAGCTGGCCCCATGGGCTCAATTCCGCAAGGGCACGGCCTCCAAATGTCCTTCTCTTCCCTTCCGCTCCCTTCCCGCCCCTTCCCTCCCTTCTCTTTTTTCCCCCTCCCTTCCCCTTTCCTCTCCTCCCCTTCCTTTTTCCTTCACCCTCTTCCCTTTCTTTCTCCTTTCCCTGTGCCCGTCCCATCCTCCCTCCCTTCTTTTACTTGAGTGCTGCGAATTGAGCCAGGCTCACTCTATAACTGGGCTACCCCCTCAGCCCTTTCTGTTCTTTATTTTGAGACAGTCTTCATAAATTGCCTAAATTGCCATCTTCCCGCCTCACCCTTCTCAGTAGTTGGGATTACAGGTGTGAATCGCCCTGTCTACAAATGGTTTTTCTAAGAGCTTCACAAAGGGTACCTGTAGAGCTGGCTGTGCAGAACAAGTCCTGGCCCTGCAGCCTCCACTCTACAGCACAGTGAGCCCTTTCCTGGGGAGCCAAGATGTCCCCAGTGCTAAAGGGACAGGGCAGCCAGAGTCCCAGACCCCTGCTCTCACTGCCTGAACAGCCGTGCCGCAGTGACCTCAAGGCCAATGCAGCTCATTTCCAGGCATCACTCGGGGACCACACAGGGCCAGCCAGGTCTCCCTGGAAGAGGGCAGGCAGGTCGCCCAACACCCCCTGGTCCACACTTGCTGACTTTCAGATGTTCTGAGCCACAGGGTGTGCAGTGGACCAGTCTGCCGGGTGTGCAGTCCATGCAGCCTGCTGGCTTGGCCCCTCCTTGGGTCTGATGGGGTTTTGGGGCAGGATCCCCAAATCCCTGGGGCAGATATCAGAGAGCCCACCTACCTGGTGCTGGATATAGGCATGGATCCGCTCTAGCATCCCCTCACAAGTGTACTCATAAGGCAGGTAGGGGTCTACCTGTGGGAGAGACAGGCAGGTAGGTATGAGGGACAGAGGAAAGCTGGCCACTGGGGCTTCCCAACCTCGGCACTGGGGTGCAGGCCTGGCGGGCTCTCACGGTCCAGGGATCCAACCACCCCGTGCACCTGGCCCCTTTTCCTCAATATGCCCTCCAGGGGCCCTCTGCGACCCAGGCTCAGGACCCACAAGGCCCAGATGTCTCCTGGCCTTCCGCCTTCTGCCTCTTACTTATCCAGGCTGTTCCCCATAAACCCAGTCAGTGCTTTGTCCCCTTCTGGGCTGTAATGCTCCCCTCCCCAGAGCACCCGACTCAGAAGTAGTCCCAGTACCTTCCTGGTAAAGGCCACATTCCAGGTGGCTGCCAGCATTCAGACTCCCTCCCCTGCCACCCCAGCACCACAGCCTGGGCTCCGGACACACAGGTCAGCATCCAGGGAGCCTGTGACTGTGTCCCTAGATGCCTCTGGGACCTCTCGGGGACAAACTTTCAAACCCAGGTTTTAAGTAAAAAGCTCCAGAGAGATTTCCCTCTCCAAATGTCACCTGCCCTGCTCTGTGACAGCAAATCCCTGAATTATTCCCCCTGGTGCTTTTGAAGCCCTGGCACAAGGTGATTTAAAGATCCGTGTGCACGGACACCTCCAGCCGGCCTGCCCCACCTGCTGCAAATCTCCTCCGGGGAACAATCTGCCCAGAAATCACACCATTAGGCCTCATTACAGGCATGTGTTGCCATCGGTCTCTACAGACTTGACAGGGGCTGGTCCTGCCAAGAACAGAGACCTGTCACAGTGATGGAGGGACGGGACATCACAGTATCGTGGCCTGTGCTCTCACCTTGATAGGTCTCAGTGTGGGTGGAGCGGTGACCGCAGGGGGCTTGTGGAGTCTGCAGACACAGAGGTAGACCCAGAGACTCTGCTCTGGACTTGCCAGAACTGCAACAGGCTGGATGCCCTGGGGGCCTTAGGTCTCTCCTGTCCTGTCCCCTGCCTTGCTGACCTCCCGTGCCTTGCTGACCTCTTCTCCCTCTCCCATCTGAAAGACCACAGGGCCTACAGACCAATCTGTTCTGCTGTAGCAGCCCTCACCTGCCCTCAGCTCAGGCTAGCTTTTCCTGAACCTAGTATCCCTCCCACAGACCTACAGGATTGCCCAGGGTGCTAGCTCAGGACACAGATTCCAGGGCCACGCCTGGTCCTGTCAGATGACCAGATGACCCAGAAGGTCAGCCAGCCAGGGAACCTGCATCCAGTGATCCTCAGGCTGCTCTGAGGTTCCCTGCATGTCTGGGCTTGGCAGATGTACAAGACTTTGGTTCCTTGGTTCTTTGTTATTGTTATTATCTAATTAACTAATTAACTAAATTAAGCAGATGTTCCCCTAAAAAGGGAAAACAATGAATAGAAAACTTCCTCCCTCTCTAGGCCTACCTCAGCCCCTCCCCCAGGACAGTGAATTGCAGGTTCCTCTGTGTCCCACGTAAGTGACACATACACTCCTTTTCCCACCTGTACCCTAGCTCTTGGGTCTGCAGAGTGGACAGAGGTTTGGCACCTGTGGACTCACAAGTTGGCATCTTCCTCACTGAACTGGAGGTGTCTTGGAGGTCCTGACCAGGACTGTGGTCCCCTCACCCCGCCTCTGTCCTCTGCCAGTGAGAGGGGGCACCAGGGCAGAGGGATGTGCTGAGCACTGGGGAGAAGGAGCCACCAGGGGCTATGGGCTGGGCGCTCCCTTCTGGAGCCTCCAGAGCACTGTCCACCTGGGTTCAGAGGGCTGGGGTCACTCAGATTCCAGCATGAAATGAATTAGTCACCCAGCTCTGTGCTCCTAAATTGAGGCCTCTCCTGAGGCCACTTTCCCCATCCAGGAACTTGTAGTCCCATTTAAACCAGTAAACTAATTACAAGCCTGTAGTTGGCCAAGACCCAGGGGCTAAGTTCCTATTTACTTTGCCAGGACCTGAGCCCCCCACCCAGGCCTGGGGTTGACAGGGCCAAGAGCCAGCAGCTTGTCATCCTACAGGTTTCCCCCCGGCTTGTGGATGGGCCTGGCACTGGCCACTCTGATGCTACAACCTCAGTGCCCCACTCACAGCCCCCTCTGTGTCACCTTGGGGCTTCCTCTGACCTGCTCATCCCTGTAGGAGAGCTGGTGTTCCCAGGCCCAGCCCTCAACCAATGAGGGATAGGAGCTGGAGGGTAAATAGCCTGGTTTCTGTTTCACTGAGACAACTGGGGGCTGTAATCTAGCCTGTGTCACCAGGAGCCCCCTGCTCACAGCTCTCCCAGCTTCCTGTGTCACTCCTGCCTTCCTTCCCGGAATCACCTCCCAAATGAACTGTTGAAGTCTCTACCTCCGAGTCTCCCCCAGAGGTGGCTAGTCTCCGACATTCACCCTAAAGGGACTGAAAGGAGCTGAGGAGATGAGCTTTCGTGGATTCCTGGGAGGGCAGAGGAGCCCCACGCTGGAGGGGCCTGAGTCTGCCACTGTGCCCAGCTCTGTCTGCTACAGTAAGGACAGCTATGAACCATGGCCCGGTGACTTCCTACAGGGCACGCGAGGGAGAAAAGCATGCAACATGAGGAGGGACAGATGCGGATGTTCCATTAGGAACAGGGTGTGGGCAGATGGGGATTCGGGCGGGAAGGGACCTTGTGGGGCCATCTGTGGAGGGCATAGGTTAGGGCTTGGGGTCCTGAATGGTAGTACTTGATGTGAAGAATGAAGAGGGCTTTAAAAAAAGGGGGGGGG
>NW_004524609.1:16949147-16986445 GCF_000260255.1 Octodon degus | reverse complement strand
CACACACACACACACACACACACACACACACACACAAATTGAAAAAAACAAAAACAAAAATGTAACCTGCCTCTGGGTCAAACATACCTCTGGGAGAGGTATGAGCCAGAACAGTGCCCTTGAACTCTGGCAGGGATGTAGCTCTGCAGCCTCTGCCCTGAACCCAGCACCTTCCTGCTGCTCTGGATAGACACAAACGATTACACCACGTCCTCCCTAGACACAGCCTGCCTTGCAGATCTGCGGTGTCCCTCCTTGGCCATTTGTACTCTGCTGCAATCTAGCCACACAGCCTCCCCAAGCAGCACAGCTCCCGGGAGGGACACACTCCTTAGGCAGGCAGGGGACACAGGCAGGGTGACAATTTCTGCTCCATCTAGTGTCTGAGCTGCAGGCAGAATTGAACCAGGAAGGTTTAGGGTGAGAGGAGGCCTTCTGCCTCCCAGCTTAGCCCTCCAGGCAAGGAGCCACTCAGCGATGGCACCACAGGAGGCGAGGCTGGTGCCCTCCAAGGAGAGAAGCTTCTAGAGCCTTAGGCCTCCCTCACGGGCGCCCACACCTGACCCACGAACATGCGCTACAGACCTGTTTCGCCCCTGCGCGCTCAGTGTGGCCCTGAGCCAGCACCGTGGGCACCACTGTTAGAAACACTGGAGCTGAGCTCCACCCAGACTGGCTGAATCACAGCAACAAGCTCTCCAAAAGAGCTGTGGGGACCGCAGAGCTCTGGATCTGCCACTGAAAGGTACAGACCCACACACACAGCACAGTGCGAAGAACCTCCACCTCCACGGGTTTATCCACAAGACAGTTACATAGTACTAACTTGTACGGGGAGTGCCCACAAGGTCTGGCCCTCCAGAGGGCTCAGTAGGTGACCCTGGACCCCCTAGCCGCCACGCGAGGCTGTGCAGGCTGCTCACTGCAAAAAGCACCCTCTCTCTATATCCATGCACCAAGTACATGGATGACAGCCTCTGCTCCACTCTTATGGCAGGACTCAGGGCTGTGCTTGACAGGAGCACAGGTGGACTCCTTTGCCAAACCAGGAGCAAGTCTGAGTTTAACCAGACAGGCCCTGTGCTCTAACAGCAAAGACCTTCGGTATGGGCCCACGGTGGTCCTTGCTGGACCAGGTCTCACCTGGGTTTTCAGGATGGCCTTGATGGCTGCTTCAAACTCCTCCGAGTTGTTGTAGTCGACAGTCCACACGTGGGGTTTGCCAATGAAGTTCTCGGCATAGGGATGCTGGGAGAACACCTGGTGGGGCGGACAGGTGTCTCCCCCCACACTCCCCCACATGGGGGCCCCTGCCCCCGTGCCCACCCCTCTCCGTCTCCCTCTTCCGGGAACCACAGGGCTCCCCTCCCCCTCGTGTTGGCCGAGCCCTCCCACTCACCTCCCTGGAGGTGGGCTTGCCCCGGAAGAACTCATGGTTGAGGGAGCTGTGGGGCGGGCTGAAGCGTGACTGCAGGAAGATACAGCCATTGGCAATGGCCTCCAGTGGTGCCGGGCCCTCATAGGGGAAGCCAAAGCCTATGAAGAGCTGAAGCGGTGGGATGGGACAATGGTCAGGGCAGGCCGGGCCACAGAGCCCAGGTGGCTGGAGCAAGAAGGGTTGGGGCTCACGGGAGGCAGCAGGACATCAAGAGAGCCCAGGCTACCTTGGGTATGGGCGAGCCTTTCCTCTTCCCTCCCCGGGCCTCACTTTCTCCACTGTGAAATGAGAGGGCCTGGTTTGGTACCATCGATGGCTTGTTCCCTTTCAAGCTATGAATGTGAATGTGGAGGGAGAGGGAAGAGCGAGGGTTCACAGCACAGAAAGCCATAGGCCGACACTACAGCTGGCCTTAGAACGCCTCCACTCAGTCAGCCTTGAAAGCTTTATTCAGCACCCCAGGGTGCTAGGAGTACACCCTGGATGCACTCCACTGGGCTGGCACCTGGATGGTCCTTAATAAAAAGCTCTGAATCTAAGGCTTCTGGATGTGGCTGTTTGGGCTCTTTGCTGTAGGAGCCTTTCCTCCTCTCTCCCCTGCTCCCAGTACACACACACACACACACACACACACACACACACACACACACGCGAGACCTGAGGAGTTATGATAAGAATTCAGACTCCAGGGCCAGCATCAGGGCTAGTCCTGCTGTGCCAGCTGCTGCAGTGGGGGTCACCCCAGAGGCTTACAGCAGCAGCCAGCCAGGGCCAAGGACCCCATGACTCCAAGCAGGAGCCCCTCTGCCTGTGCTACCACTGCTCAGTAGCTCCAGAAGTCCAGCTTGCGCAGTACTGGTACTGACAGGACAGCTTGGCACCCAACTGCTCTCCCCCTCCTTGTGTGGCTCTGCCAGGTCCCTCCCTGTGTGGCCTCCCAGCTTGTGGGACACCCATTCCTAGCCCTGGGCTCTAGCCAGCTGCCAGGGGACCGGCCACAGGGCTGAGGACAGCAGAGCTCGCCAGTGTGTGCGCACAGGTAGAACAGGCCATGTGGGGTGGTGGCAGTCCTGGCTGGCATATTGGAATGACCTCCTCAGCCTGGCTGTGGCTGGACAGGGAAAGGACAGTCCTGCGGCAGGGCTCACTTTGGCTTTGCGCAGCAGCTGCTGGAACTCGGGCTGTGGCAGGAGACCATGGTTCTTCACAAAGGCTGGAACCTCAGGGGGCCGCTGGCTCTCATAATACACAGTACCATGGATCTCCATGTACTTGTTCAGGATGGCCAGAAACTTCTCCTTCCCCTGGGGGAAGATGAAAGAGAAATGGGGCCTCATCCTGAGCTTGGAAGGCTGAGCCAGTGAAGAAGCCATCCACCCACCTGTCCATCCACCCATCCATCCACCTGTCCATCCATCCATGTACTTGTCAGCCCATTCAGCCACTTGCCCATACATCCATCTCCATGTCTACCATCCATCTACCCATCTATCCACCTGTCCATGCATCCATCTACTTGTCGACCATCCATCCATCCATCCATCCATCCATCCATCCATCCATCCATCCACCTATCCCTCCATCCATGTACTTGTCAGCCCATTCAGCCACCTGCCCATACATCCATCTCCATGTCTACCATCCATCTACCCATCTATCCACCTGTCCATGCATCCATCTACTTATCAACCATCCATCCATCCATCCATCCATCCATCCATCCATCCATCCATTCACCTATCCCTCCATCCATGTACTTGTCAGTCCATTCATTCACCTGCCCATGCATCCGTCTCGATGTCTACCATCCATCTACCCATCTATCCACCTGTCCATGTATCCATCTGCTTGTCCACCTGTCCATCATCCATCCATCCATCCATCCATCCATCCATCTATTCATCCATCCATACCTGCTCACCCACCCATCCCTCTGTCCATCTAGCTATCGACCCACACATCCCTCCATCCCTTTGTCCACCCAGCCTATGATAAGGAACATGGAGGAAACTCCATACTTCAGATCAGAACCTTAAGGGAGGACTGGAGGAAAGATGGGTCAGAACCAGAGCCAAGGCCAGATCTGGTTAAGTTGTCTCAATCACTATAATTGATTAAGGTGATCTGGGACTGTGTCTACCCCCAGCCACAAGCCAAGAGTAAAAGCAAATCATCTCTAAAAGAAAACAGCATCATCCTTGACCCAAGTTATGTCTACCGTTTTTCATATTCATCTTCCAGAACTTAAGAAAACTAACCAATGATCTCCTAATAAAAATTCCAGCAGGCTTTTTGGGTAGAAATTAACAAGATAGTTCTAAAACTCATTCATAAATGCCAAGGAGCTAGAATAGACTAAATGAATTTGAAAAAGTAAAAGAAGTTTAGGAGGCCTATTACCCTGATCTCAAGACTTATTACAGAGCTACAGTAATCAAGACAGTGTGGTACTGACAGCAGGAGGACGCACAGATCGATGGAAACAGAGTCCTGAACTAGACCTTCACACACACGGTCTGACAAAGGCCTGGCAGGATATGGAGTCCTGACAAAGGTGTAAAGAGAAAGGAAGGATGGTCTTTCCAACAAATGGTTGAGGGGCTGGGGAATAAGTACCTGCCTGGCAGGCACAGGGTCCTGAGTTCAATCCCTGGTACAGCAAAATAAATAAATAAATACATAAAAATAAAAAAATAAATGAAAATGAACCAACGAATGGTTGAGGAGCAATGAAAACCCATGGGTTTTTTTTGGTGGGGTGCGGGTGAGAGAGGCAAGGAGGGAGGAAGTTGTGGAACAGTTGTTTGTTTTTTTTTCCTAAAGGTTCCCACAATAAAAAAAATAAGAGAACAAAGAGTGTGCACAGACCAGCAGGAGACCCAAAATTCTGAAGCCACCAGACTCAGATTTCAAGCTAAATATGCTGCATACAGTCAAGGAAAAAGAAGCTAAAGTTGGAAACCAAATAGAAATCCTAGAAATAATAAAAACATAATGACTGAAGTTGAGAATTAGGGCTGGGGAGAGAGCTCAGCAGTCTAAGCACCTTCCTGGTAAGCACAAGGACCCGAGTTCAATTCCCGGTACCATGTGCTGTGCCAGCCCCCAAACTATGGGTGCATGCCTGTAATCTCAGCGATGGGGAGGCTGAGACAGGAGGATCACTACGAGTCTGAGTTGCCTAGCGAGACCCTGTAACAAACAAACAAATAAATAAGTAAAAAAAAATTTTTTTTAATGAGAATTAAATAGATACAGGCAGCCACTTTCCAGGCCCCCTTCTGTCTCTCTTAGACAGAAGCTATCATTCAGTAAATTCTTCCTGCTCTTAAAAAGAGAGAATTAAAAAGACAGAATCAACAGTTAAAGAATTCACTTAGTGAAAGAACACCACAATAAAGCCCAGAGAAACTGAAAGGTAAAAATTACAGCAGAAAATGCAAGAAGGGCCAGCCAGATAGCTCAGTGGACTAAAGTGCCTGCTTAGGCAGACGCAGGGGGTGTGTGTGTGGGGGGGGGTTGATTTCCAGCCTGCTGGCTGGGCCCTGCCCCTGGGGTACACTGAGATGACATTTGAGATTGAGACTGGGAGTGGTGGTGCACTGTAATCCTAGCCCTTGGGAGGCTGAAAATAGGAGGATCACTGACCCTGTAGACCTTGTGCTAAATACATAAAAAAATAAATTAAATAAATAAATAAATGCAAGAAAGAGAGGAACTCATGAAGACTCACGTGTGGATAAGCGGAATCTGAGCAAACTATATAATTAGTGAGCTACCAAATCACGAGTTTAAAAAGATCTACAAACTCCTGTAAGTTAAAAAAAAAATAATTAAAAAACCCCCACCTATACATAAAGTAAAACTGCTGAATGCCAGACACAGAGTTAAAAGCAAACACAGAAAGAAAAGTGACCTCCAAAGGATCCCCAGTAAGCCCTACGCTGCCCTGTAACAGCAGAAGCCAGAAAGTGGCAGGTTCTTTCCACATTGAGGGAAATCAGCCACCAAGCTAGCATGCTGCACATGCCAAATAGATCTCTTGAGAATCAAAGTGAAATAATGGCATTTTTAGAAAATCAAAAGCAGAGCCAACCCAAACTGCAGGTGTTCTTTATGTGGACAGGTGACAGTCCCAGACAGAATCTCTGAGACAGAAGGAGAACCCAGAGTGGCATAAAGGAAAGACATGGTTAAATCTAAATAAATAACTGTAACATACTGCAGGGTGTAAAACAAATGCAGAGAAGTAAAATATAATCAGGTTATATCCACTGAGGAGAGATGAATTAAAACACTTTTAGTTTCTTTGTGTGTGTGTGTGGGGGGGGGCTCTGTGGATTGAACCAGGGCCTTCACACTGAGCTACATTTCCAGCCCTCTTTCTTTCTTTCTTTCCTTCTTTCTTTCTTTCTTTCTTTCTTTCTTTCTTTCTTTCTTTCTTTCTTTCTTTCTTTCTTTCTTTTTTTTCTTTTTCTTTTTCTTTTTTTGAGACAAGGTCTTCCTAAGTCACTGAGTTTCCCAGGCTGGGTTTGAACTTTCAGTCTTTCTGCCTCGGCCTTCCCGGGTGCCAGGATTCTAGGCACAGGCCATCACAGCTGTTTCTTCACCCACAGCTGTGATCCTAGGCTTCCTGTCACGCCTGGGGCCATTTCCCCCCACTTACACGAGGGGGTCCTAACTTGGGAGGTGTACAGTTTTTCCCCGGGGCAGTTCTAACAACTAACTTGCCCAGCCTGGACTCAAAACTTTTGATTCTCTTATCTCAGCTTCCCAAGGGGTTAGTTTCTTTCCTTACTAAAGGTAAAAGTATTCATTTATAATTTTAGATTTTGGTGAACCAAGGAGGTGTGTTATAGTTTTCTGACCCACTTATAAAAATAATATAAAAGAGTACACTAAGGCAGGTAAAGGGGCGTGGGCTTCACAGGTGCTGCTAGCATGTTTCCCATCTTCAGCGTCTTTGCTGTTCACCTTTACCTCCTGCCACCTGCCTTGGGTCACTAACCTATCCAGCTCTGCCCTCCCAGCCCTGGCCATTACCTGCAGTCAGAGAAAGCAGGTCTTGGCCTGTAGGGAGCTGCATCTCCCCTCACAAAGTGGCCCAAGGAAGACTGCTCCTGGGTCCCTGCTGTCCCCATCCCCATCCTCCCCACAGGAGCTACAGACTCCAGAGGGCCTGAGACAGGGGAACATCCCTAGGAGAGAATCCATGCAAGGAGTGGTGGTGTAGAGACCAAAGGCATGCGGCAGAAGAGTTTTCATACCTGGAGCTGCCTCATCACCAAGGGAGCGCAGGCAACAGAGGAGAGACAGCAGGTTACTGTGCAGTTAGCAGGCATCACCCCATGCACATGCAGCTCTTCCCAGGGGAGCCAGCTCTGAACACGGGCTTCTAATCTCTAAGCCTCTTCTCAATGCTTCTCACCCCAGAATCCTCACACTCAGCCTAAACCCCCCTATATTAGTTATCGATTTCTGCATGGGGGTAAGGTGCACAGCATTTGTAGTCATGGCCCTCGATAATAAAAGAATCCTGTGAATTTATTGCAAACCCTCTGGGGTCAGACCATGGGATAAGTCGTCAGCCCGCAGGAAAGGTGACTTTAAGGACAAGGATTGTTAGTCCGAATCATTTAGTGGGAAACATTTTCCAACTAGTACTGGCGGTGGTGGATGACAGCTGCGGCCTGCAAAGAGTTGCCTGGTACTCCGTGCAGGGAACCTCTACCTGGTCCTTCAAGCAGTGCCCCGCCCCCAGTAGTGGGCGTGGCCTTGCTGGCATGGGTGTGGTCGATAAATCAGAGGGCATGGCCTGCAGCGGCGGGGGCCACCAATACCGTCGTGGGCGTGGCTGCTCAGCAGCGGAAGAAGCTGCCTCGGTGGTGGGCGTGTCCGCGCTCACCTTCCAGATACTCGCCTCCTTGCCGTACACTACTGCCATGTTGCTGGCCTTGCCGCCTTTGATGAGCTGCTTCTCCGTCTCGTTGAGCTCCTCGGACACGAAGCCCATGAAGGAGTTGTCTGGAGTGTGAGCTGCAGCCCGACCCCGCGGAGGGAAGGGAGTTACCAGACAGCAGAGAACTCACCCAAGTCTCCCTAGACTGGCCCTGTCTGAAGGGTTCTGGTTGGACAGGGTGAAGAAGGGGAGGGAGGAAGGGACCGGTGGGGACAAGGTCCATCCTCACCCGAGCCTGGGCACCTCCTTTCCAGACACTATCATAAAGCATAGAGCAGAGATCTTAGAAGCCATCTAGACACCCTGCCTCATTTTCGGATGAGGGAACTGAAGCCTAGGGCTCCCAGTGACCCAGCCGGGGACTCTCTTCCCTTGTCATTCCAGATGGGATCCGCGTCATCTCCTCCATCCCTGACACCCAGCCAAGCCACACCCACCTCTGGCCCGGCCACACCCATATCTAGTGTGACCACACCCACCTCTGGCCTGGCCACACCCACTTCCGGCCTGACAGCTGCCTCCCTGCCATCTGCAGTGTCCTTAAGCAGTCTTTTCTCTAGAGTCACCCTTTTGATTCTAGGATTCTAGCATCCTTTCAGCTCGCTCCTCTATACCAACTCCACAGGCCACAGCCTTCCCAGAGTCTCTGGCTCTGCCTGTTCCCCTGAGGCGTCCCTTCCCTGTCTCCCTACCCATACTGGAGCACCCCCTCCTCACCAGACAGGTCTGCACTCAGGTAGCCCTGCTGAGGAGGGGTGATCTCTCCAGACGGCTGTCCCTGTCCTCCTACCCTGCTTTATTTTTAACAACACACTCTGATCAGATGTTATATTACGTATTGATTTGTACATTTATTGCTGTAAGAAGTGCATCTGTTCACTTCTATGTCCCCAGCACTTGGTCCAGAGGCTGTGCTGCTTAAATGACCGCCTGGGTGCCACCTGGATGCTTTCATCTACCTCTGAACTTCTGCACCTGCCTGCACTGCCGTGCTCCCTGTTCTTGTTGATAAAATCCTATTGGTCTCAGGGCTCTGCTCCCCTGTCATCTCCTCCCAGGAGCCTCTCTGGGGCCCCTGAGCCCTCCTTTAGGGCCCCACCCACTTTCTGCCTTAACAGAGACCTCCCTGGGACTTCTGAACATCAGACCTCCTTTGAGGTCGCAGCACCCCATGCTCCAGGGGCAAGAGTGAGTTCCATGCGCTCACAAGGCGCGGATCCCCCCTCCTGCACTAGGACCTTCAATAAAATTTGATCTGCTATCCTAGGCTGAAGAGGCTCTGGTCACTGGGGAGGTTGGAAGCATATTCTTGATTTCTCCATTTCAGATGCACACCCCCACTTTCAACATTTCTCAAATTGGGACACACATGTTCCCCATCTCCCTGTCCACCCCACACCCACCCCACCCATCCCCCACCACTGCCCTCAAAGGACCCACAAGAAGTTCTAATTAACATCTGCGCATCTTAAAGTCCTGAGGGCTTCCTGTCTCCATTACTGGAGACCTGAGATTCCTGGTGCTGAAAATTTGACCACAGCACCAGGGACAATTGCTGGCTGCAGAACAGAACCATTTCTCCTTCAGAGCCACCAAAAAGGACAGGTTTAGAACACAGCTAACTTAGTGGCAATGGCCCAGGGAAGTACTGTGAACAACCAAAAAAGCGAGCAAAGCGCTTCTGGGGGCAGCACCAGGGGAAGGCCTGAGAAGGAGTGACCTCATTAGGGCCCTGGAAAGACATCCAGCCAGACAGGAAAGAACTGAGCTCAGGAAGACCCTCTCAGACCATGAGTTCTTTGAATTTTCTTCAATTTATTCAATCAGTTTACATTCTCTAAGGACCTACCTAAACTCTAGAGAGAGTAAGATAAATTAGTTAATATCCCCCCCCCTTTTTAAAAAAGTGTTACATAATCCATCAGGGGAAATAAATGTATAAGCAAGTAACTACCACCCTTCAATATACACTTCTGGGTAGTTCAATTTTAAAATTATAAAAATAAAAGTTAGGAGTCAATACATTCTATCTGGACTAGGTAATAAGGGAGACCAGTGAAAGCAAAAGTACAAAGAAGAGACATTTGACTTGGGGCTTTGCAGGGTGAGTAGAAGTCTGCCAGGACTGGACAGGATAGTGGGCTCTACCCTGGGGAAGTCCTCGTTTTTTCAGTGTTGATTCCTACAGAATCCTCTTGCCCTATCTTCTACTTCCTCATTCTCTACCATCCCATTGAGCCATCTATTAACCTGAGTATTAACCTGCTAGGTTAATACTCTTCAATACAACTCTTTCTCCTTGGCACACTCTAGCTCAAGAGCCCAAGGTGGACGTTGTCAACTGTAAACTCAAGGGCTTTCTTTGAAACACTGTACTCTGTGTTCCCTGATCCTCCAGGGCCCTCCCACCAGCTCTGGCTGCCTCCAGCTCTTCCTCTGCACCTCCTGGGTCATCTCCACCTCCTGGCCAACACTTGCTTTCTTTCCGGAAGTCTGTTCCCTGGGACCTACCCTACCCAAACCAGGCTTCCCAAGACACGGGTACTGCGGGAAGAGCCTGGTTCCCATGGAGCTGTGTGACCTCAAGCTGGTCACTCTACCTCTCTGGGCCTGTTTCCTCCTGAGGACTCGGAGCAACCCTCCACCATCCTGCCCTTCTGGGATCCAATCAACCCATGACTCAGTCCTTCAGAAATCACGCGCCTGGCCCACGCAGCCTAGAACCTGGAGAACGGGCAGCGCACGCACACAAATGAGTGCCCGAAAGAGACACCACAAATTTGACAGGCTAAATAAAGATCATCCGCTTTCCTTATCAGCAAGCCCCGTGGGACTTTGCCTAGAATCTATTTTGCTCTTAATTTAGACGCAATCCTAACAAGGGTGCTTATCTGGCTTTCTGCCCCAGAGCCTTCAAAGAGCAGCAAATTAGACGTGCAAGATGCTACTGGAGGCGGCAGAACTGACAACAATTAAAAGTGACAGCTGATACACTCCCTGCTAGAGCCAGGCTAAACGACAGGCCAGTGGGAACAGAGGAGGAAAACTCCGTTCTGCACACCTGGGCCCTGAAGGGCGGGCGGGCCCTGTGCTGCGCCAGAGCCACATAACTGACCGGAGTCACCAGGAAACCTTAAATTATTTTCAGCCCACCGATGGGTGGAAGGGCAATCAATGTGAGTTCCTACTTGGGGTCTCGGAGAAAAAAGTGGTGCCAGAAGTCCTGGCCCACGCCTGTAATTCCAGCAGTCTGGGAGGCTGAGGCAGAAAAATCAAAACTTTGAGCCCAGCCTGGGCAATTTAATGAGATTCTGTCTCCAAATTTAAAATACAAAAGGGGCTGGAGATGTAGGTCAGCGAGAAGGCCCTGGGCTGAACCATTAGTGTGGGGAAGAATGGGGGAGCTCCTAGTGTTCCCAACTTTCAGGCCCTTGCGTTCCCAAAGCCTTTCCTTTCCCTCCCTCTGTTTGGAGCAGGCTTCCTGCTCCTTCGCCCCAGTAGAACTTTCCAGGGCCCTCCAAGGCCCTGACTCTAAGCGTGCCTTGCTGCCCTCCTGCCGGCAGAAAGTCGCCAGCCCCACGGCTCCTCCAGATCCTTGCTGCCAAAGGGGGAAGGCGGGGCCCGACCCACACTCCACACCCATAGGAAGAAGAGGGAGCCTGGACGCCCGAAGCCCACCGCATCGCCGCCCCCGCGGACCCCACACTCACGGAACATGGTCATGAACTGCTTGGGGTTGAGGTTCCAGTAGCCCCAGTTGGTCCGGTAGCCGTGCAGCGTGGCGTACTCCTCGTGGTTATACGCAGGTTCCGTCCCAAAGGTGTCGATGACCCGGATTCGGCACCTACCCCACCCCGAGGATCCAGAACCAGGATCACACTTCTGTGTGTCCCTGGGCTGGAGGCTCCCAGCCAGAGTGCTGTAAAAGGCAGGTGGCTGGGGTAGGATCGGCCCTTGCCTACTTGCGCATGGCCAGGGCTTGGGAAGCTGTGTGGCTTCAGCAAATTCCTTAACCTCTCTGTGTGGGCTTCCCCAGCTGTCTCGGGGTTATTCCCAGCTCCTGACCACGGGTCCATGGTGGGAGCTCAGAAGCTGGTAGCTGGGGACCAGCTTGGAGAGGGGAATGAGGGTTGGGTCCCTGCTGCTGCCAGCTCACCTGTAGGATTTAGGATTTGCACTTTCTGGAAGGGAAGCGACTACCGGTGGGTCCCAGGCCTGAGCCTCTGTGATGGAGACTACAGTGCCTCAGGACTCCTCAGAAAGGTGGCTGCTTGGGGCCGGAGATGGCTCAGTAAAATAAGCGCTTTACTGGTAAGCGCAAGGGTCTGAGTTCAATCCCCACTTCCGCCAAAAAAAAAAAAAAGAAAAAAGAAAAGAAAAAGAAAAAAGAAAGAGAGAGAGAAGGAAAGAAAGAAAGTTGGCTGCTTGGGGGAGGTGGGAGGGACAGAGCTCTGCCCAAGAGGCTGCCAGTTCAAAGCCCAAAGGGGAAGGCCAAGGACGTATCTCTTCCTACACTATCACTCCAGAATCTCCCCACCATTTATCCCAGCTCTGGGAGTGTCCCAATGTACTAGGATGCAGACGCCCTCACAAGAAGCTCCTAGCCCCAGCTCCTTCCGGGTGACCCAGAATTGGCAACGGAATGCTGAGGTCAGCAGTATTCCCCCAGAGAAAGGGCCGGGGAGGAGAGCGCCAGGTGCACTGAGAAGGCGCATTAATAATAAAAGCAATAACGCTGCCTGTCACTTTTTTTTCCCCCTAATAAAATCATGTGGGCTAGTCAATGGGACTGGAGCGAATGTAATAAATAGCAGGCTCCTATGCTAAATTAAACCCTGCATCGGCCGGCTGCAGTGACAGGAAGCGATGGCACCTGCCGTACCCCAGCCCCGCTCCCCAGCCCCAGCCCTCACAGCTGAGCTCTGGGAAGCTCCCCATTCTTCTTACTCCTGCTCTCACCCCCACCACATTCAGGTTACCCCAACCCCCAGCCTGGAGGGCCAAAGCAGAGGGACAAGGAGGGTGACACTCCCTCTGGGGATTGGAGATGGGAACTGATAGGGGGACAGAGGCAGGGAAAACAGAGTGCCCTTCCGCATCCTGGAGCCCCGGACATGAGGCAGGGCGTGGGGAGCGGCTTCCACCATGGCCTATGGTCCTGGCTCCAGTTCTTCACCAGGGCCCTCCCACACCCTCTCACCGGTACTTCCTGAACGAGAGTCCCATGTGCTGCTTCATCTGCTGCAGGCCATGGTAGTCAGTGTAGATGAGGTCGAAAGGCAGGGGCATGGTGAGTGGGCAGTTTCCCCGGCCTGGCGGCACCCCTAAATTACTGAGAGAAGAGGCTTTCAGAATCTGTGCTCCAAGAAATCCACTTTCCCTGTGCCCGAGGTGGGGTGGGATAGGATGGGGCTGGAGCTCACCCCAGTCCCTGTAGCCCAGGGTGAAGAGGGTAGTTGGAAAGGGAGTGAACAGGACAGACATTCTTCTTACTCCTGCTCTGCCCCCCACCACATTCAGGTTACCCCAACCCCAGCCTGGAGGGCCAAAGCAGAGGGACAAGGAGGGTGACTCTCCCTCTGGGGATTGGAGATGGGAACTGGTAGGGGGACAGAGGCAGGGAGAACAGAGACAGTGCCCTTCTGCATCCTGGAGAAAAGTGTGCAGCGTGTACAGCGGTGTAAGTTTTTCACTGAACAAAGGAGTCCAACCAGGGGAAAGGGACGCCGAGATCCAGCCTGGGTTACTCTGCCGAGGGATGCCCTTTGTAACTGCCCCCTTGTGCTCCTCTGCAGGGCTATGGCTGCCCAGAGCCAGACTTACATGAGCCATTATGATTTAGATCTATATAGTCTCCTGTGTCCAGGGGAGGTGCTTCTGGAAGCACTGGATCAAGGGGGCACTGTACCCATCAGCTTATTTATCCACAGATGATAAATCAGCCTAGCTGAATCTGCTGTTGGAAAGGAAGGCCTGGTTGGGGCGGGGGGGATGCGTAGCTAGGTGCATGACGAGAGGGTGTGCTCTGGGCCCCAGCCCTCCCTTCCCCTTTGGGCTTTCCGGCTGCCAGGTGTCCAGCAGCCCTACTCTGCCAGGCCCTTCACCGCGCCCTTTTGCCTCAGAGCCAGCCGGCCAGTGGCTAGACCATCTGAAACTCTGAGCCAAAGGAAACGTCTCCTCCTTTAAGTTGTGGGTATCTGGTATTTTGTCCTAGCAATGGGAAAGCAACTAATAGATTGGTGTACAGCAGGCCCTCACTTACTGCAGAGGTTACGTTTCAGGCACCCCTGGGATAAGTGAAAATCAGTGAAGTGTTGACATTATATTTATTTTAGTATTTATATACATTTTAAGGCTTTATGAACCCTTCTCACACTCTTATAAACTTTCCCCACACCTTTTTTCAGAACCAGGGATTGAACTCAGATCCTTGAGCTTGCCAGGGAAGCACTTATTCTACTGAGCCATCTCCCCAGCCCCTCCCACACTTTTAAAAACATTTCTAATGTTCTTAACCATTTTCTAAACTTGTAAACCCACATAATTTTAACAACATATACTGTACAGTACTACAAAATTCCACAATACAGTGAAAAATATGCAATAAATAATTTAGATTAGTATTTTTTGAAAACCCGAGAAACAGTGAGTCCATGAAAGTCAAACTGCAAAATAGCAAGGGACTACTGTACCTTCAATGTTAGTTTGGAGCTAAGGCTCCTGAACACCCGGTCTCCGCTGTCTTGCCCTGCTGGTAGGGGCTCCCAGGACCCCAGGGCTTCTACCCCTACAACCTCCAGCCATACTCTGTGGACTCTGAGTCCTCTGGGACTGGAGACTGCCTGTCCCTGTCTGTCGGGGCACATACACACCCACTTCATCCTGGCTGATCCAGGTTAGGAGGGTGACCTCTGCTGCTGGCAGGAGGCAGAAGGGCAAGGCCCAGCCTCACAGCTTTCCTAGATCACTACCAGCTGAATCGACTCCAGGAGAGGAGGTCCAAGCACCCTGTCCTGCATCCACACCTGCCAATCTGCGCTCCTCTGCCTCCTGACACTACCCCTACCTATAAAACCAGCCCCATCTACAGAGTTCCCTGCTAAGTAAATGCCACAGCCCCAGTTTTCCCCAGCGGGAGTGATGTGACATTTGGTCACAGTCAAGGTCATATATTCAGTATGGACTGATCCTCTGAGTCAGGCGAGTGTGGACCACCCCACCTCCTCCCACCCCATCCGCCAGTAGGCCAGAAGTGCAAACCCAGGGTCTCACATGGGGCGCTGAGCCTGCACCCAGGGCCCACCCTTCCTATGGGGGTCTTCCCGCTAATGCGTTTAACAGGCATTTCATCAGTGTGTGTTGGGTGGCAGGCCCTGTGCCCCAGTGAGCCACAGGACTCCCCATCCTCCAGGAGCACAAAGTTAAATGAACATCATGGGGCCTGGGACACCAGGCAAAGATGGGAACAGACTGGGTCGGGAGCAGCAAGGAGGCATTGATGTGTGATTCTGGCCCTCTGTAGGGACAGGCAGAGAACCACAGCAAGGGACCCCAGAGCTCTGTCCCCGTCTTTCTGGACAGCTGAAGGCGTCCAGGTGTGGGTTTGATGTGCCCACCTGCTGCCTCTAATGTGCACCTCCTTCCTACTCTGGTTCAGATCCATGCAATGGGCAAACCCAGGCCAGGAGGTGATGTGCTTTGACAACGACGCCGATTCGATCACGTTATAGGACCACAATTGGTCAGTTCCCCGAGTTATGTCTCTGGGCTCCCTGAAATAACCCAAGCTAGGTGGAAAAGTACCGGCTGGGAGCTGGAGCACTCTGCGCATGCTTAGCGTCTGCTGTCTGGAGCTGGGAATGGGGGCCGGTGCGCATTGTCCCCTGAACACACTGGCCACAGTCTATGGCCATCACCCAACGGGGCTGGAGGTTAAGCTGCTCACCATGAGACCCAGGCATGCGGGCTCTGCTTGTGCCCAGCGGAGAAGAGGGCAAGGGGAAGGGGCCTTCTGTGCCCGCCCCTGAGCTGCCTCACACTGACCCCTCCCCCACCAAATCAGAAGCTCTGCATTGAGTCTTATCTATACTCTTAACAAACGGTTGCAGCCCCTGCCCCCAAGCCCCCCAGCCCTTGTTCCCCCATTCCTAACCAGAACTGCCTGCTCCCTGGAACGCAAACCAGTGCTTCTCAGCCCATGGTGCTTCTTAAACTTTTTTTTTTGTCGTTGAAAGACTCAGCAAGGGAGAAAGCACAGCCTCCAGGCTCTGGAGCTTTTTCAGGAAGCAGCTCCCAGTCTGGAGGAGACTGCATGAAATATATGGTGGTGCGTTCTCCCAGCTGCAGAGAGCATTCTGCACTCTACCCTGCAGGGCAGCCCTGTGTTTTCTGTGTGAAGCATTGTCTTTCTCAGCCTTCGAACTCTCAGGGTTACACTGATGGCCCAGGAAGTCCTGGGGTTCGGGAAGTGCCAGGTGGAGGGCAGGTCCCAGTCCTTCATCCTCACTCCACACCTGAGAGCTACAAATGAAAAGACACAAAGACGAGCCCTCCAGCCATTCCTTGCAGAACGGAGGAAGCAGGTGGCCACTCCTCCCTGGTGGCCTGGTGAAAAATAGGACCCACAGTAGCTGGGGCTGGGAGCTGCTCGGGAACCAGCGCACCGCACCTGCCCCACAATTCTGGTTGATTTCCAGGCAATGTGCATCCTTCCATCTCCAGGGCTTCCTTTTGTTGACTCCTGCACCCACCAGACTCCTGACCTCAGTTCTAGACACCAGGCCCCCTGAGGATAGATGGACAGCAGCAGGTGGCTGCTTTGTCCTGGGAGATGTCCCCCAGCATGTTCCCAGGCCCACCTAGGTGCAATCCTTTGTCACCTTTATGGCGACATTCTGAACACTGTCACCATTCCTGATCTTTCAGTACAATTCATTGATTCATTTCATGTATGAGATTAGACCCACTCCCGACTTGTTCCCATTTATACATCTGGAAACAGAGAGGTTTGGTAATTTACCCAGGATCACACAGCCAGGAAAGATGAACTGGGATGGAAACCCAGGTAGTCGGGCACCAAGGCCCACACTGGCGCATGAGGGGCTCTCTTGCCTCCCAGACCCACTGAATGTCAGCACAATGATGCCTGGCAGACCACAGTGACATCTAGGTAGTCAGGGCCCTGGGCTGCCAGCAAAGATGTGGGGCCAGTCTGTTTGTTGCCAACCTAAGGTGAGACAGAAGCCTCTGAGAACTTCATTGCCTCTGGAAGCTGAGTCTCCCAACACCTCACTTCAGGCCTGAGAATTTCTGAGCTCTCCTCCTGTGCATCTCCAGCCTCACCTGCCTCTTCTAGGAAGGTCTTCCTACACCTGTCCTACCTCTCAGGGTGCTGACCCCCTTCTGCACCCACACTGCTAGGATCCTTCCCCTCCCTGTGAACCCTGGTGGAGCTCCAGGCCCTGGCCCACACCCAGTGTCCCAGGGCCTACAGTGACCCCTCCAGGTGGCACAGGACCCTGTGTATGTGGAATAAGCAGATAGCTGGCTGGGTAGGCAGGAGGGCCCTGTGTCCGCCCTGGGGGGCACCTTGGCCCCAGACACAGAACCCTGGGTGCTGTGCACACAAGCACTCCACTACACGTGAAGGCTAGGACCAGTGCAACGGTCACCAGCACCGACCTAAAACAAGAGGTACACTTCCTGCTTCTTTCACATGTGATGCCCAGTGCAGCGGAAACTTCCAAGTCATGGTCACTGTCCTCCACTCTTGGCCTTCAGTGTCTACGGGACAGTGCCTTCTTCAGCAGAAACTGTCCCCTCCACCTAGAAGGCTGCCTAGAGCCTTCCTAGATCCCCAAGTGTCACCCCCACCCCTTAATATTTAGTCTTTGTCTTGTCTAAGCCTGAACACACCTGGGGACTAAGTTACTTCCCTTCCACTGGGGGTTCGTGAGGGCACAGCCTTGTCATCTTTGAAAGGTCGGAGGTGGGGACAAGACCCAGCCCAATAGGTACCTGCTGTGTTCGAGAAAGAACCAGCAAATGGCTGATCTGGTGGCCCTGGGAAACACTGGTCTTGGTTTATGAAGCACAGCCTAGAAGTGCCTGTCTGGACAGAGGGACTGTGGAATAAGGAGCTGCAGGCTGGGGCTCCACCTGTGTGGGGTGTGGGCCCACACGGGGTTCCAGAGGATAGGGAGCAGGAGCGAAAGACAGAGACACAAGGGCCCAGGGATGCCATGTCCCCTTTCCAGGAGATCTTTATGAGAAGCCTGTGGTCTCCAGGCCCAGAGGACAGTTTCCATTTAAGGTGACCCCGTTGAGGTGGCCTTGTTGCTCTTGTCACGAAGAATCTGGGCTTCGCCCATAGAGAGCAGAAGGGTTGGCTATGGAAGAACAGGCCGTAGGTTTATCACCTGTAATTCAAGTTCACTTTTATGGGCAATTTTACACTAAGTGGTTGGCTGGAGCATTGGCAGAATTGAAAAACACTGCCTCCAACAACCTCCAGCCGAAGGTGCACGGGGAAGCATGACAGGGCTTCCAATCCACAGGCTCCCCAAAGACCACCCCCCCATCTCCACGGCCCAGTTCTCATTTCCAGTGGACATGTAGCTAGGGTTGGGTCCAAAGGAGGGTCTCAGAGCCCCTGAAGGGCAGTGAGTGAGAAAGTGGGGTGGGATTCCGCAGGAAGATACTTTAACACATCCACTGACCCCTCCATCAGCCCACCAGCATGAGGGAGTGGGCAGGTGGCCAGGAAAAGGTGTGTTTCTCAATGTCTCAGGCCACTGGAGCAAGAGTTGAAATGCAGCCAAAGAAATAGAGTCTTTGTATAGGACCTGTGGTCATGGTCCTGCTTCTGGACCCAGCCCAAGCCATGGGGGATGGGGGGACTGTGATGGGGGTGGGGTAGTATTTAACCAATAAGAAGTCTGTGTTTTGCAAAGAGCGTTCTGGGGACAGATGATGACAATGGCTGTGCGACACTGAAAGTACTTAAGGCTACTGACCCACACCCTGAAAAAATGATTAAGATGGCAAATTTTATGTGAGATGCAGTTTAGCTTAATTAGAAGAAAAAAGGCACCTCACCCACATCCCTGGCTCCTGGGCCCTGCGCTCCCTGCATGGAGGTCCCCCACCTGGCCTCTTGGTCAGCCACAGACAATACAGGGGCTCAGCAAATATCCTGGGAGGGATCAATTTCTGCTACAAGATCAAAGAGTAGGATGGGTAAATGGGATGAGAGAGAAGGCAAAGAAAACCTAGGACCATTAGGAAACAAAAATTCCTCAGTCAGGAATCACCGTGTTGAATTGTAGCACAGGGGGAGGTATCACAGGGCGTGAGCTCTAGCACGACACCGCTGGGTGGCCCTACACAAGACGCAGTCCTTCTGGTGCCCATCGCCAAGCCTGTAGCGTGCCACTCAATCTCCACAGTCTCCTAAGCTAAAAATTGTCTGTGCCTTTGGTCTGTGGCTAGAAATAACCTTGCCAGGTAGGGCTTAAATTCTGGAACAAACCATTCTCTCTCTCATTCTCTCTTCTCTGTGTGGGAAGGATCTAATTAAAAAGAATTCCTACAAAGTGCTCAAAGAGCTGTGGCTCTGGTGCTAAAGGGCACGCTGGGATCGCGGCTTCCCTGGACGCACATGGCTACACGGGAACACGGGGCCGGACAGCTTGAGCCGTGTGCACATCGTAGCATCCCATTACCCCTCTGGCCCCATGCAGCGCCTGCATCCTTAGCATTCTGGGCATTGCCACCTCTCCTTGCTGTATCCCCATTATGAGGGCAGTCCCTGTTTCCTCCCCAGAGCACCAGTGGAGGGCTAAAGGAACCCAGGGTTCAGCTGGGCTTCTCATGAGCTGCATGGAGGTCATGAGAAAGGAATTATACTTTCTACAAGGTGTTCTGCCAAGGACAGGCGGACCCCCCTGTGCCCAGTAGAAGCCTCATGATGCCACTGTGATGCCACCCTCAGCTCCCGACTCCTGGAAAGGCAGACATCCTTGAATATCCTCAGCTCATGCCCTGGTGCCCAAAGGAACTCCAAGACCACAGCGAAGGGGAGCCACTCGGTCCCTCACAGTCTGTGGCTCAGAGGACACAGCTATAAAGGCAGGTAACGGAGCATATCCAGTTACCCTTGGTCATAATGACCACAGGTTGGAGGGGTCCGAAAGAGAAACTGAGGAAGTGGCATCTTTCCACACTGAACAGTGGCCCAAGGCTCAGGCTCTTTTCCCTGGTGTTTTTTCCTCATAAGCAAGCTCAGGGCTAAGAATAGGGCTGGGCTCCCAGGAGAGCAGATGAAACCGCAGACTCATCCCTCCAGCTCCTGCTCAGAGCCACTGCTGAGGGAAGAAGGCAGCCTGGCCCTTAGGCTGTTCCGGCGCATCTTCCTGCAGCCAGGCTGGTTTATGTAACATGCTGGTTACTGCTGAGTGCTCCAGCCTCTGTCCTGCAGGCCAGGCTGGCCACACACTGGAGCAGCTCCTCAGTCCCCTGCAGTCCAAATCGCCAAAATTGCTTGCTAGCTGTCACGAAGGCTCTGTACAAGCCAGTGGGGCGGGGAGAACACGGGGCATTAGACAAGACCTTGGAGGAAGGCTGGCCTCTCATGCTCCTGCAGGGAGCATAGGAGCTGTGGCTTCTCAGGAAGAGAGTGGGGCTTGTGCTCTTGCTCTACCAAAGACAGGGAGTGAGAAGTTCTTGTCAAATGGCAGCGGGAGAGGAGGCTGTCAAGGAGGAGACCTGTCATAGATAGTCAGGGAACCTGGAAAGTGCCAACGAGAGAAGGGGTCAGCCCTGCTCCCCCAGCCTCAGAGTGGGGGCAGGGCTGGCCTGGGACTTTTCTGTTTCCTGTGCAGTGCCCAGGCTGGCCCTTGGGAGCATCTCTTCATTCCAAGCTGCCTCCCCAAAGGCACTGGAATCTCCTCAGTGCCTGTGAATAGGACCTTATTTGGAAATAGAGCTTTGCAGATGCAATCAAATTAAGGTGAACTCATTAAGGTGGCCCTAACCCAGTGTGACTGGTGATGACTCCAAGCAGAGAGAACAGGGGCAGAACATGAGAAGGAAGCCCCTCTGTGCGCAGGGGAGGCCTGAGGCCACCGGAAGCAGCAGTAGGCTCCAATCAGAGCCTAGAAGGAACCCACCCAACCCACACGTGGGTCTGAGTCTGGCTAGCCCTATGATGAGGCAGTTTCTGTTACTGAAGCCCCTGCCAGTGGTGCTTGGATCCCCAGGAGCCCTGTGTCCCCCTGTAGGTCCCGTCTCCCAGCAGCCTCTGCTCTCCTCTCTCCCCTTCTCTCAGTGGCACTTTCCAGGTTCCCTGACTGACTAGACCTGTCCCCTCCTTACCAGCCTCCTCTCCCACTGCCATTTGACTCCCTGTCCTTGGTAGAGGAAGAACAGCACAGGAACTCCTCCGGTAAACCTCTGTTCTCAGGTTGCTGTTTTCCAGTGCCCCCACCCCAACCCCAGCACAGCAAAGTACAACCAACAACACAACCAAAATCTCTCTAGGGTGAAAAGTGATTTCCAGGACCCAAATCCCTCAGAAGCTTGGGGGGGTGGGGCAGGGAGATGGCTCAGTGGAATAAGCGCTTCCCTGGCGAGCGCAAGGACCTGAGTTCAATCCCCGGTTCCACTAAAAAAAAAAAAAAAAAAAAACCAACAAAAAAAAGAAGCTTTCGGTTTCCTTGCTTGACCTTTTAAGGAGCACCTGGTACCCAGGCCAGCCCACACCCAAGAGGCTTCTCCTCCACATCTGCCTCCTTGCACCTTCTGGTTTCCTTCTCCCTCTCCATCCCAGCCTCTGTGGCACCTCTCCCTCCAAGAGACCTTGAGGTGTGGCTTTTCTGCAGGCTCCTCCAGCCTGGCTACTTCACACACACCTGTGTTCAGCCACCCTGACCGCCAAGGTTCGGACCCCACTCCACACCTCCTCTGAGCCCTGCACCACCTCTAATTCAACATGCATGAACCTAATTCAAGATCTTTCCCACAGGCTCCTCCAAACTCAGGGCTTTTCTCCTCTCCCTATAACCCCTATCTCAGGCCATTTTCTCTTCCTATCACTGAATACCACAGATGGGGAAGTTTAGGGACAGTAGAGATTGCTTTTGCTTGTACCTCTGGCCTGTAGATGTAGCTCAGTGGAAAGACACTTGCCTAGCATCATGAGGCCCTGGGTTCAAGTCCCAAGACTGCAAATGGATCAGGAGGCTGAGAAGGCCGAGTGTGGTGTCAGCATCCGAAGAGGCTGTCACTGTAGCACGACATGACGGCACAGAGGCAGCTAGGGTCCCTGCCTCGTCGCTCCCTGGGGACCCTCCTTGCACTTTCCCTGGCACAAACATCTCCAGGTTGGAGACCAATTCCCAGCCTGGCTGAGCACTTGACAGCCGAGTGTTTTCTCTCCTCCTCCTCCTCCTTATTTAAACATTCTCCTCTCCAGCTTTCATCATTTGCCAGTTAAGTCAACTAATTTTCTACTAAACCCAATTTCACTCATGGATGGAGGAAGAGCTCAGTCATTTTTCCTCATGCCATGTACTATTAATGATGCTTGAAATTATGCAAATAAAATTGATGAGCGCAGCTGATTCTCGGCAGGCAGGAAGGGGAAAACTTCACTTTCAAAGGCCTACCGCAGATCCTGGCATTTATGGTGGCAACTAGGGATGCAGCAGAGGGAAGCGCGCGGTTCTGGCTTCACGTCTCTGTCCTTGCGTGCTCAGCAGAGGCAAAAGAGAGACGTTGGATGTGGCCTCACTGCAGTCTTATCAGAGGACATTGTTCCCATATGTCACCTCCCTCACCCAGGAAAATCTTGCAGCAGCAAAGCCAGATGTGGATTCTGCGCACTGCCCCGACATATCCCTCCAGTGAGCCGGTTAATTAAAACGCCACAACACAAGGAACGGAGAAAAGGCAGCTCATCCGTCCAGCCTTGTTGCTTACTCAGTGGCCACGCGACAGCTGCCAGGAGCATCTGTGAATGAACTACAACAAATGTACAAGCTGCGCCTTTGTCCTGCTGCCTCCCCGCGTGGGTCATTTTGCAGCCAAGGGGGATGCTGCAGTCACAGGATCAGAGCTGAGACTTTCAGAATTGATTCCCTTCACCTGCAGCTGAGTGGCTTTTCAGCGAGCCGGTGGGGCGCCTGGGCTGAGAGGCGAGGCCCATGACCCTGCTTCTTCTTGTAGGATCCACGTGTGGCCCACGATGGCCCCATCCAGGACCCATCTAGGCTCAAATGCCTACCAGCTTGTTGTGAGGAAACACTGTGCCCCCCTGTTCCCATGTGGACGTCCTACCCCAGCTCCTCAGCATGTGGCTTCATTTGGAGAGAGAGTCTGTACAGGGATAACGAAGTTAAGATGAGGTCACCAGGGTGAGCCCTCACCCATTGTGACTGGTGTCCCTGTAGCAGGGGACACCCAGGCATCTATGTGCCGTGCTGGGGACAGGGCTGGGCAAAGACAAATGCTGGGATGATTGTGGTGATGCATGCACACAACAAGAGACACCAAAGAACCCAGCAGACTCCAGAGACAGGCAGAAGGAGCCAGCCCCACTGACACTTAGGACCTCCATCTTCCAGAACAGTGAGAAGAAATACATTGTTTAAGCTGCCCAGGGGGGAGGTCCTTTTCCCAGTAGCCCTGGGAAAGTCACCCAGTCCGCTGTATTTCATTCCCCCCTTCCAGGAAAGGCCTATATTTAGGTAGAGTCAGTGTGGCCCCAGTGGCACCTCACCTCTGTCACTGTCCCTCCACCTATGGTGGCCAGTAGCCCCACTTTACAAAGAAAGAAGAAAAGCACTACAGGGCCAAGAAAGAGGACGCACATAGTTTATTCTGGGCCAGCAGGTTCCCCTCTAAAGCCCTAAACTTGTAAGCAGGTTGCAAGAGGCTTCCTTATCAGGGCCATCTGCAAAGGTGCCCCCCAGGGCCTGCACAACTCACTTGCCCTCACCCCTAAAGCATGGCCAACCCCTATATCCAGGCATCCTGGGTGCTTCCCCAGTGAAGGACCTGGAAGGAATCTCCTATCTTTTTACTAGTCTTTCAGGGCTGAACTCCCACCCCAGGCCTAAACCCACCCCTCAGGCTCTAAGCAGGATACACACAGGGGACACTGCTTTTGCATAAGCAAGCAGATCAATTCACAGTTTACACTGTCTCGACTCCACCCCTCCCCAGATGGTGTACTGAGTAGAGAGATGCTGTGGTACTCAGAAAGGAGGGAGCCTCGAGCCTTTCCACTTCTCCGACAAACCTCTGTGCTCATTGTAGTCACCCTGGAGCTTTAAAATATTGACCCCAGATTAATTAAATCAGAGACCAAGAGTGGGGCCCAATCATGGGAATACACCCAAGCAAGGCCCTCAGGAGTTGTGCAGCAGGCTCGGTGAGAGTCCCCACCTCATGTGCCTTCCCAACCCTGCCCATGCTATTAATCTTGTAGGCCTGACCAGGGGAGCTCTCCTGGGAAAGCAGTTTTGCTTTTTATCTTTACTCTCTTAGTCGTTTTTCAATTGTATTTGATAACAGATTTAGAATTCGCCTTCCTAAGGATATCCCCCGAGGGGGCAGAGCTGTTTACACCATTCTGCCCTGCTTGAGCAAGAGCGGCCATTCACACAGACATCCCACAGGGGACCAAGCGCTAGCGCAGCCAAGCACAGCCCGGGGCCTGCCCTAGTACAGAACTGCAAGTCAGAGGTGGAGTCACACATCCCTGGAGCCCCTGCTTCTGGGGATTCAGCTCTGCAAGAACCCTGCAGGAAGTGAAGCCTTCAGGGACAGACATGAGGCTCTGTGAGGTGTGAGGAGGTGGCATGCATGCGCGTATACACAGATGCATACAGGAGATGTGCATGCTTACATGTGTGTACTCACGGGTGACTGCAGAGGCTGCGTGGGTTTGTGCATGAGCCTGTGCATGAACATTCATGCATGCACCTGGGTGTCCGTGTATCTGGGTGGGTGTGCACTGTGTGTGCAAGGACACGCATGTGGTTGTGTGTACGTGTATGCGTGCGTCTGAGACAAGGAGACACTGGCAGGACTTCTAAGTAGCAGTCTGCAAGAAAACAAGCAGGCAGCTGCAACTCCGGACAAAAAGCGGAGGGCGTGGAAGCAAATCTAGCTGCCGATTAAGCGCCCAAGTCACTGTAGATCGTGGACCGTGTGGGTGGCTGGACGAGAGCAGTGCCACCAGAGACTGTGATGCACCTGAGCCAAAACTGCACTGTACCTTCATTAGAATGCATTTCCCTAGGAAAATCTCTTCCCGTGGGAGGGTCATACAACACCCTTAAGCACATTTTTGGCCCATGCGTACATTCATTCCTGCACAACAACTAAGCTGTACCCGGTCCAGAGATGACCTTACCCGTTTTGGAAAAGAATCTCTGATTAATTAGTGACATGCCTTTGGGACCCCATACAAGTGGGATATGTCCTTCAGCAGGTTTGTCAGTGTGTGTAGAGGAGCCAGGTCACTGTGGCATAGCCAACTGCTGTCTCTTCCTGGGGCTGCCTACCGGGACAGTTAGCTGTGTTTCTTTTCTATGATAAACTTCCCAATTAAGCCCTATTGTACATGCGTGCCGCCCCAGTGTTAACTTCCATCATCACCTCAGCAAGGACCTGTGCTTTCCAGGGACATGCAAGTCTGTGACATAAGAGCCCGAGTGAGTAAGGAAGAGGAGCAGAAAGGGGCATGTGCTGATCTGGGCAGTTTTCATGTGTATCTCCTAAAAGTAGTCACCTAGGCAGTGGCTGCTCTAGCCCTGGAAGGGCAACAGCAGCTCTCTCTCCACCACAGGCTCAGGGCCAGGCCCGGGGGAGTAGTAGCAGTGTTTGGCTGAAGGACTAGGGCTTGGGCTAGAGCGGGAGCTGAGAGAGAACAGAAGCTCACCGCCTGCTGAGAGTGAGGACTGAGTTAACATCCTGCCTCTCCAGGAGACCTGTTCACTCCGCTCCTCCAGAGTCAGCTCTCCAGCCCTTCCCAGAGTGGTGACATGAACACAACTTCATCTCTCTGCCCTGGATCCTGCCTCGTCAGAAGGGAAGACTCAGGCTGCACAAGCGGTTTGAGGAACACAACTTCATCTCAACTGAGAATGGGGAGCTCTGACCGAAGGCGCTCCTCCTCATAAGGGTCGCTGGGCATCTTAGGGCCTTTGAAGACCACCCGGACTGTTCCTCACTATTCTCTCTGAGGCAGGTCCAGGTCCAGGAGAGCTGCAGGACTGGCCATGCCCTCCACAAGCTTCACTGGCCCTGGATGGCTGACCTCCTCCTCATTTGCCTAGCTCCAGCTGCCTTTCTCTCAAGAAGCCTGCAGGCCACAGAAGGACAGCTTCTTTTCCTCACCTGCAAGCACTGGCGACCTCTGCAGAGTTTGGCTCCACAGACAGCGTCAGCGCTTCCCTGAGCTCTGTTCGGTCGGGGGCGGGGGGCGCAGCATGGGCACAGCAGTGGGTACAGGTGGAAGATGAGCAGGCACACCTCAGCTCCGAGCACAAACAGCTGGAACTATAAGCCACAAATGGGTGCCGTTTGCCTCTCCCAGCACCTGCAGCTCCTGTACGTGCAGTACCAGCTCTGGAAGACAGCTCCCACCTGGCTCGTACGTACTGCTCGGCTGACACTCAACCTGCACAGACAGGGCGTCTGTCTCACGGTAGGGACCTCCTCCCCCAAAGTCTGCTCCTCACATGCGCTGTGCTTCTTCCAACGTCACCACAGGCGTGCTGACCCCCTTTCATCTTTACTGAGCCTACAGGAGACAACTGAATTAACCTAAAAGAATGATTCCAGTCTCAGGGATAAAAACCTTCAAACCACTAGCTCACTTATCAGCCCTTCAACAACACAGCCTCCTCTCCCTGTTCTGTGTAACTGGGCCTCATGTTCCGCCTGGGTTGCTGGCAGAGTGGCAGGGAAAAACTGCAGAGACGGAGAGGCTGCCTGCAGGAGCATCCTGGGCCTTTGAGACACCCGAGACAGCTGCTGGCTGTCTCCCCACCACCATTCTCCTCGGTGCACAGAGACCAGCATGGGGAGCCAGCATGAGAGACCCAAGAGAAAGACAGCAGGAGCCTACAGCACCTGAGGAGACCGTGCGCTGGCTCCGGAGAGGAATCACATTTCCACTTGAAAACCACCCAAGAATAAGTGAACAGACTGACCGGAAGAGTTGATTCACATGCAAACAACACCGGGGCTTCTCAGCTGTACCCTGGGGCAAACAAAGTTAGAACAATCTCATCAAAATGACAATGGAAAAGAGAAGAATTCGATGGAGCACAATCCCTACCCGCAAAGAAAAGATTGATAACTTTGACTAAGTTTAAGTTGACCACTTCTGTTGAAGTGGGGAGGCGCATAAAGAAATTTTTAAAAGACAAGCAGCAAATTAGAAGATTTTTAACAGGTATAACTCACACAGCATTTATACTCATAATATATAAATAACCACTACAATTCGATAGAGAAAACAACGCAGGAGAAAAGTGGGTAAATGATATGGATGGGCATTTTAGGGGCCTTTTAGTTAAGAAATGATAGCAAACATATACATAGCAGGATGCTCTCCCTGTTGGTTGTCAAGAAATTAAATTGAAGCAGTGACAAAACAAATCATGATACCACTTTTGCCTGCACTTAAAAAGTCTGATCGGGCTGGAGAGATGGCTCAGTGGTCTAAAGCACCTACTTGAAACAAGCTTGGCAAAGCACAGGGACCGCGGTTCGATCCCCAGCACCACGTGCCAGCCAGACCCGCCCCCTGGTGGGCTGAGCTGGCCACACACACACACACACACAATAAATAAATGTAATAAATAAATATATTTAAAAAAAAAAAAAAAGTCTGATCACCAGGGCTGGGGAGGTAGCTCAGCGGTCTAAGCATCTGCCTGGCAAGTGCAAGGACCCGGGTTTTGTGCCAACCCCGGAACCCCATGCCACTGAAACGGGGCACGGTGGTGCATGCCTGTAATCCCACTGCTGGGAGGCTGAGACAGGAGGACTACTACAAGTCTGAGCTGCAGAGCGAGACCCTGTACTGAATAAATAAATAAATGATTAGAAAAGAAGTTCAATCACCATGAAGATGGTGGGGCTATGGCTACAGAAGCCCACCCACTGGTGGGATGCGTACTGCTGCAATCATGCTGAGAAACAATCTGGCATTATCCTGTGGGACTGAACTTTCAACACACCCTGAACAGCAGCAATTGTGCCCCTAAGTCTATACCCAAGAGAGAGTGATGCCAGTTAGGTATCAATTGCACAGTTTGTCTCTCAGACGTACAACAGTCCCTGGACAATTGCACTGATGTACTAAGAGTTCAGCACAAGCGTTCTGGGTTAGCTCCCAGCCATGGGACAAATTGTGCAATTGAGCTGAGAACTCTTCAATGGATGCCCAAGTAATCTGCCCACAAGTGTCCACTGCAGCGTGTATTGTGCGGGGAAAAAAAAATTACAGCAGGAAAAAGTTGCTCAGAAACAGGAAACACTGATAGATAATACGGTACACTTGTACATACATCTAATTGAGTGAAAATAAACAAGTCTTGGAGACTGTGTACAGTAGATACTTTTTTCTTTCTTTCTTTTTTTTTTTTTTAGGTACAGGATACTGGACCCAGAGAGTGCTGAGTTACATCTTTAGCTCTTTTTATTTTTTACTTTAAGGCAACGTCTTACTAAGTCGCCCAGGCTGACCTCAAAGCTGCAATCCTCCTGCCTCTGCCTCCCACACAGCTGAAAGTACAGACGTACACCACTGAGCCCAGCAGTAGATGTCATTTTTATGAATCTCAAAACAAAAACAAACTAAGCAGAAAGCTAAGTCACATTACTTATGGACACACAAATATGAAAAAGAGCCCCTAATTAATAATTACTTTACAAAGCAAAGGATAAGCACAAAATTTAAATTACAGTTTCTGGGAAGAGCAGGAGGAAGGACACGAGGGTCCAGGTGGCTACAGGGTCCTCAGTGACATTCACCACTTTAAGGTGGACAGCAACATCATGGGAGACCATTTTATTTATGTGCAGCATAATATACTTTATATATACTTTTATACATATCAACTATCATGTAATAAATATAAAAATAAAGGAAGAAAAATCATTTGCGTTTCTACATCCTACAGACAGGGTGGATAAAAATAAGCCCAAACACACACACACACACACACACACACACACACACACACGCCTATCCTCTCCACATCCCACACACTCACAGCCTTTTAGCTTTATCCTTCCTGCAAGCATAGCACAGGGTGGGGAGAGAAGCATAGCACAGGGTGGGGACCCTGAGAGCCCAGAGCAACTGGGGAAAGAGCAGTCTTACTTGTGAGTCCCAGCACCCTACAAGTCTCAGCGACCCCCAACTCCATAAACAGACCTACAAAGGAATCCAGCTCCAGAGAGAAACCAGAGGCCACTGGGAAGGTGGGTACAAGGGACCACGTGCGCATGGGCGGCTCAAGCCGGGGAGCCAGAATTTGTTAGTCTCTTAGCACAAACCCCGCAACTCCCAGAGAAGGAGGCCAGAGACTGAACTGTGCTAGGCAAATACGCTTCCTTGGTGCACCTCACATGTGAGCAGGTGTCAGGGAGGAGGAGGAGGTGGGGACACAAGGAACAGGCAGGAGGGGGAACTGGGGACAAGGCTGGGGGCGGGGGAGGGGGGAGGCACTGCAGCAGCTTCCAGGACATCTCCAGCACAGCCCTACAGCTGGTCTCCCCAGCACTCACCTCTGCAACTCCTTGAGGGACACAGTGACCCTCAGGCTGTGGCCCAGGATGTAGAGAGCAGCCAGGATGTCGGCCCACTGCACCATTTCCCCCAGGGGCCCGCCCTTAAGCACCCTTGGGCTGAACACGTCCCCAGACTCCTCCGTCAGGAAGCCGATGTGCACAAGGATCTGGCCGATGGGATACAGAGAGTCAGTAGGAAGCAGTGGGCAGCCCTCGGCCTTACCCTGGCCCCAGGACACCAGGCAGACCAGTGGCAGCAGGCACTGCATCCAGGCTGGACCTGGCCGGGTACTTTGGGGCACTAGGGTGACCGCATCAGGTGCTGGGGATATAGGTGGATAGGGTGGTCACATTCCTGCCTCCCAGAGCTTACGTTCCAGATGGAAGAGGTGGACAACAGTAAACACAGACAAGAGACAGTTTCATGAAATGGTAGGGACTCTGCAAGAAACAAACAGGATGATGTGAGAGCCATGTAATTCTGTATTACATGCATGGATGGATAGATGGAGGAAGGGGCCAGCAAATGGCCCAAACACACGCTGGCTCCCTCAGGGGCTCGTCATTCTGCCCCAGCCCAGCAAGAGGCCAGGACGTGGCCTGGCTCCATTGTGACCCTGGCATCCCCACCCTGCCTCTTCTGGGTCAAATTCAAAGCCACAGGCCCCGAGGATGTTGCTCAAGATCCCCAAGCTCCACTCCTCAAGATGATGTTGCACCTGTTTCTGGTCTCTCTGGATGTCCCCCAGCTTCTGTGCCAGGCGCTGGGCAGCTGTCACCCACTGGGATGTGAGCCTCTTGGCCCGCTTCTTCATGAAGATCAGCGACTCTTTCCCACTGCCCATCAACTCCAGGAGGTGGGACAAGTTACTCCGGAAAACTGCCTGGGGAGCATGGCAGACCTCAGCTCTTTGAGCCCCAGACCCGCAGCTGTGCAGCCACTCTCACCCACAGGTTGGATCTGCTCTGGCTTCACTCACTGAGCCTCAGGTCAAGAGGCTCTATCCTTGACCCCAAGCTGGTGTGTCCCAGTCTAGCTCCTGCTAACCACCTGCCCTGAGCCCGTCCAGAGAGGTGACCAGCGATGACAGCACCAGGGGTCCCAGACACAGCAAGAAGGCAATGATGATGGAAGCAGTCAGCACCAGGTGCTGGGCTGCCTCTTGGCAGGGCCACTGTCACCGTATGTCTGGAAGCCATTAACTCTCTGAGCCTCAGATTTGTCATCTGTTAAATGCAGTTATATCAGGATGGCCGGGAGACTTAAGTACAAATGAAGTGTCTGGCACACAGAGCGCCCTCGACACACAGCAGCTTTTATTACTATCATTCTGGTCCATTAAGGGGGCGCCCCTTGGCCCCAGCCCGCCCTTAGGCAGGGCTCAGTGTTTGGCGTCTCTCACGAGGTGGGGCAAGCGCTCAGGCTGGCCACTGCCATCCGATGCCTACAGAGTTGGACAGCCCTGAGGCTTCATACCACGCCCCCTGGGCTGATCGGCTGGGAAGCCCACCAAGCCGCCCACCTCCACACCTACCTGGACTCTGGGCAGGATTTTGGGGGCCATCTGAGCCTTAGTCTGGTTCCTCCAGGGCAGTGGGGGGCAGAACCACTCGACCTCGCTGAGGTAGATGAGGAAAGAACACTCGGTGCCATCCACTCCGAAGAAGGCATAGCAGGGGTCAGAGGTCCAGCGGGCACGCATCCACTGTGGAGAGCGCAGGCCTGGGTGGGTGGTGGATACACCTACCCCACCCCAGCAGGCTCCCTGTGTACATGTTCCCAGGGACCCATGACAGGGTCTACATAGCATGCCCTGTCCTAAGGACATAGTGGGGAAGGGAAGAAAACAGAAACTGAGGCAGGAAGCTAGCTCTAGGACCCAAGCCTCAGTCCTCACCACTGAAGATCACAGAAATCAGCCCTGGAAAGAAGAGCCTTAGAGAGTCATCCAGGCCAGGGCTCAGGACAGCCGAGCTCTGGGGAGAACCAGGAGGGGCAGCAATGTGGGCTGCGCTGTCTCCTTTGTAATTCAGTCCTCATGCCCTGTGATCTTGGCTAGGGGCCAAGGTCATGGGACGGTCAAGCAGGCAGGACTGGATGAGGAAAGGTACCCCACAGTGGTCTCCAAAGAAGGGAACCTTGGCCCACCGTTTTGGGATCCAGAACCAGTGAAGGCCTGGCTCTATGGTTGTGAGTGGGCTGTCCACAATGGCAGATGTCATCACGCAGCCAGGGATGGCTCTGAAGGTAGGCTGGGGGACCCTGAGCCCAGCTGTGGCTGGGCCAGGAGGAACAGGATGAAGTGATGAAGGATGAAGGCCCACTCCTGAGTTTGCTGGGAATCGGGCTGCTAGGGGCAGGATACCATTCAGCAGTTTGCTGGTTGTAAAGAAATTACGGAAGGCCCTGATGGGTGACTCATCTGAGGGTCTGAGATGGTGATCCGGAGGAGTCCAGTAGAGAAACCACTGCCCTGAGGTTGCCTTTGGCCAGCTGGTGCCAGGGTCAGGCAGAGGCCCTTGGCAGCTGACAGCCCAGACAGGATGGCGATCTCAGAGCCAGGCTGTGTGTGGCTGCCCTCCCCGCACACCCAGCCCAGCCTCAGCTCCAGGCCTTACCTCCACCTTCCCGGAGCAGTCAGGGAACTTGGGGTCACTGGGAGCCTCACACTGATCCTGCCGGCCCTCAGACACTATAGGGAGAGCTCAGTGAGATGTCCGCTCTCTGAGGCCCTGTGTCCCAGGAGGACCCACAGAGAGGGTGAGCGGCATAAGAGTCTGCACCTCCTCTCCCGACCCCAAGGAGCCCCCAGGTCTGAGCTGTAGCTGCCACACCCCTAGTCTTCCCTGGGGATTCAGAGCCAGCCATGGGCTGTCAGAACTATGAAGAGGACTTCTGGGTGCAGAGGCTTCAGGTGCCCACCCAAACCCATCCTGAGATTTATGAGGTAGACAGAGAAAGAGGGGCCTGCAGCCCCCAGCTGCTCCTTCATCAAGGGGAATGGAGGAAGCCTAGGCCCTCTCCCAGACAGCCTTGTTCTTGGGACCTCAGCAGTCAGGCCTCAGGGCATCTCCTGTCCTTAGCACCTACAGTCAGGGCAGGTTGGGGTGAACCCCAGGTCATTCTGCTGAGAGCCTGGAGTGGGGCCCGCAAGAGCCAGGAGAGCCGCTATTGGGAAAAGTTGGGGTCCCTTCTACCCACTGCACGGGCCCAGGGGAGAGCAGAAGCGCCCCCTGCACCCACCTTTGCTGTGCAGGAGCAGACTGTGGCGCAGGATCTGGTCCACCTTCACGGCGATGTCAGAGACGTTCTGGGCAATGGCCTGGATTCGCTCCATGAGGCCAGCCCCAGGGAGCAGCCTGGGCGGGGAGAAGTCAGAGATGAGCAGCAGAACCCACCTGGGTGACCTGTGGGTGGCTTTAGTCAGTCACCAAAGGCAGTAGGGTTGGCAGTGCTCCAGGCACCCAAGTCCCGCTCCACAGATCCCCAAACAAGGGATTAAGCCGGTGGGGGTGAACTGCAGCCTACCGCATCCAAGGCACACGTTGCACGCGCGTGGAAAGCCCACCTCTGTGTGTGCCAGGCATGTTAGCATGCGTGCTGCTGGGGGTCAAAAGGCAGGGCCATGGCTGAAGCACGCAGAGCCAGTACGGGACAACCCCTGGGACCTAGAGTCTCTGAGTCCTCAGCTGGGCCTACAGATGCCCATCGCGTAGCTAAAGGCAGAATAAAGCTTGGCATCTCTCCTTTTGCTTTGCATCTGTCTCCTTCATTATCTTAAGGCTTGGGTCAGATTCCAGCTCAGCTCTGCACATAGGCCTGTGAATTATTTAACAAGCGCTGGTCTAGCAGGTATGCATCCACCTGTCGGTAATCTTCCCCTTTCAGGGCTGAGCACACTAAGAGTTACTGGGGTATTTTCAACATTTGCAGGGACATCAGAATCAACAGATTGTCACCCATCAGCTTTTACAATATCCTGTCCAGACAGACACCAAAGCAGTGCCAGAAGTCCCCACCTGCTACCCTGATGCCATCTTGCCTCTTGGACGTGCTCCTGCAATCACCCCGGATTCCAGGAGCAACAGGTCCTGTGACATGTCTGTGACAAGAGTCAAACCTCACCTTTTGTGTTCCCAAGGGGGCACTGCTTGGCCATCCGGAGATACTGATCAACCAGTCCCGGCCTGACCAAGACTGCTTACCTACCCATGCTCCCCCAACTCACTTCCACTCCTTCCCCATGTAAACCTTGTTTACCCCCAAAGTCAGGGCTCAGACTCTCAACACCCTCCTTCCCAACACTGAGGAAATTCCTTTCACCATTATTCTCTCTGGTTTTGGGGGTAAATGGCAACTGACCCCCTGGTCTATTCTGAGCCCCTGAAGCTGGCTCCCCAGTCCTGGCCTAAGACTCAGGTGAGAGAAGACCTGGGCACCCCTTGTCTATTTCTCTCCTCTTCACAACTCATTAACATAAATCCCACCCACAGCGCAGCAGCCTGGGGACTTGCTAACTATTAAAGTCTCAGTAAATTATCACAGGCCTCCTGAAGATGGATCCTTCACAAGGACCTTACAGTAGCCAACCATCACAGACCCCATGGGCCTCTGCCTCACCACTGATCCTGGCGTTGGTTTTCTCTTTTTTCTTTTTTGGTACCAGGAATTGAACTCAGGGTCTCAGACTTACCAGGCAGGTACTACGCCACTGAGCTACATCCCTGGCCCCCACTGGTATTGTTTTAGTTTGGGAGAATTTATTTTCTTATGTTGATTACTGCTTAACTTGTGAGGAATTTTATTAGACATTATATGCAGCATTTATCTCATTGCAAAGCCTTCTGTGGAGATGGGTCCCACTAGGCCGGCATTAGCTTCCTCTGCAGGGACAGCCCTGGGGGCCTTTCTCCAGGAACTCGCTTGCTTTCTGCACATTAATTCTGCTTCTTTTGGTTTTCACTCCACCCTCTGGTGATGTAATTTTACGGCCTCCAGTTTAAACCCTGTGTGTCCTGCGCAAGGTCCTGGGTTTACCTAAGTACACACGATGGCAATTACAGAAAACATTTTTCCAACATGGGTTCTGCTGAGTCTGCAAACCCCATCAGGTGACGTGCCCACTGGAGAAGACACAGCAGTGAAGCTGGGTGGCCAAGCGCCCTCTCTGACCATTTCCCCTGTTGCTGTGTCACCGGCACCTTCTAACAGAGATAAGGGGTGGCTCCATCCACAGAGGGCAAAACGTGAGGGTTACAGGTGGGGCTGAGGCAGAGATGGAGGCCGGGAAAGGGACAGAAGGCCAGTGACAGGAAGAGGGAAGGAGCCCTCACAGACAAACGGACAAACGCGCATGCAGGTAATCCTTCAGTCTGGCTCCCATGGGGAGAAACGTCCGTGGAAAATGGCACAGCTTTGATTTCCTTGGGCTGCTCTATCAGAGAAAGGACCCCATCAGAGTGGCTTAAATCATCAGCACTCCACAGCACAGTTCTAGGGACGCGAAACAACGTGCTGCTGTGCCTGGTTCCTTCTAGAACCCTCAGGGCCACCCCTTCCGCCCCTCTCTTCCAGTGCCTCCTGGCTCCTGGCTCCTCGATGTTCAGTGGCTCGTGGCTGTGTAGTCCCATCTTTGCCACACTTCCTCTTCTGAGAACCCTGGAGGTTGAACCGGGACCCACCTTAAGTTCATCACATCTGCAAAGACCCCGTTTTCTGATGAATTCACCTTCACAAATAAAGCAAGCAGGGCTGAGGACCGTGGCCTATCTTTCGTGGGGACACAATTCAACTCCCAATAGCCTCCTACAACGTCACATGCAGAATGAGGAGAAACATGAGAGACAGGCACTTCCTGTGTTCAAAGCATCCCCAGGAAGGAGAAAGCAGGGACCAGAGACAAAGCTCAAGCCTTTACGAGCTGTGTGACCCTAGGCAAGTCACTTAGCCTCTCTGTGTTCAGTAGCTAAAGCTGCAGCAAAGGAAATGAGACAGAACATCTCAACCCTTTCTATTATCAACCCCTTAAAGAGATTTGTAGGCCTATTTTCTGCTCCACCTCTCCTCAAATGCTAGCTGATTCTCAAGGACACACTCAGGGGTCTGCAAAGGCCTGGTCCACTGAGCTGAGTAGGATCCCCCCCAGCCAGCACTCACACACTGGGGTGCTGCCCTGGACTGAGAAGGCACAGGTGACCCAAGGAGGATGGTGCTTCCTCGAGATCCACCAGGCCCTGAATTCGGATAACATCAAATGAAGACTGTGGCAGCTTTTCACACCGACAAGGGGGCCTCGTGTGGAAGGCCATTCCTCTGACCTGGGTGTATATGGAGACAACCAAAGGAGGTAGCCATAGTGACAATGATTAGGAAGCCTCTGCCACCTGCTGCTGGGCAGCAAGGGCAACCAGGGCCACCTATGGGGACAGGAGGCGCCCAGGTGGGAAAGGGCCAGGGGTGGCCTAATGTCTATCCAGAGAAGCAGAGCACAAACACCCTCTCCAGGGATGGGTCAGGATCCTGCCAAGACACTGAGGGTGTGGGACAGACAGCGCCCACTTTACCCCACCTTCCCATGGTGCCCCCCTTGCTCCTCTCCATCCTCCCCACCAGAGCCAGATCCTCTTCCTCCTTCCCCAGGCTATGGGATGTGGGTGTGAGTACCTGCTGAGCCCTCAGATGGAGTCTGAAGTCCTTAAGGTCAGGACTCGGCCTTCGTATGTGGAATCTGGCACCACCTAGCAGGGGCTACACGTCCAGGGGCCTTATCGTCATGGACTGCAGGGCATCCCCTAGTTCACTGGAGCTTTAGAAGGTGACCTTATTCACAAAAGTGTCTTTGCAGGTGTGGCTAGTTCAAACAAGGGTCACCCTAATCCAGTGATTAGGTGGAGGTCCCAGTGAGGAAGCCACGAGAACACACATGAGAAGCCCACAGAGTGCTAGAGACAAATGGGAGCATCGGAGCCATAAGCCACAGCACTGGTGACTACGAGGAGCGTCAGGGGTGAGAGCCCCAGGAGGAGCAGCCCTGAGACACTGAGACTGCAGACCTGAGCCCTCCAGCACCCCCCAAGAATGAACTGCAGCTGTTTAAGCCACTTGGCTGGTGGCAGTTTTTAACGGCAACACTAGGAAACAAATCTAGTCACCACCTGCAGAACTGAGGAAAAAAGGGTTTTAATCCATCCCAGAGACAGCCAGGTTCCCCAGGCCACTCCTGCTGCAGGAAGTCCTTCCTCTCTTGCAGAAGCCCACCCAAGCTTCATCCCTTGATTTTCAAGCCCTGCATAAAAAATTATTTTAGAGATATATTGGAAAAAGTGAGGGTCTTGGAGTCAGAGGGCCTCAATTCAAACTCTGGCGCCACATCCTATTTGTGTGACCTTGGAGAAGTTCCCTAACTTCTCTGAGCCCCAGTTGGAACTCCCGTGGAGTCAGAGTAGCAGAGTCACCCTGAAGGTTAGACATGCAGATAAGAGGTCAAGCCTCGTCATTCAGCAGGTGCCCAGTAGGTACTCGATGTGCATCCGGCTCCCAAGAGGAAGCACCAGAGAGCTCAACCACGGAGAGAAAAACTTTTTGGGGGATTCAGCAATTTTCCTACAATCTGCACTTTTTGCATAAAACATATCGCTAGCACAGACTTCAAATAGTACAGATGGCGTCTGTCTGATTTAACAAGTTCAACTCGTTCACAACAGAATTACTTGGCATCACTATTATTATACTGGACTTTGCATTTGCATAGCGCTTTCTATTTTCAAATAATATATGATTAGGTTTCTTGCCCTGAGAAGCTTCTCCACAAATGACAATAAAAGTAAATGTCTGCAGGCCTCAGAGCTCGGCAGATCTATGACCTGGAAATGCCTCGGTGGAAAGGAAAGAGAGGAGATGGATGACGGGCCGGGTACAGTTGCCTGTTGGTGGTGGCCTAGGGGAAGCCGGAGCCTTGTGTCATCCACTGCGGGCGGGGTAGGGGGGCAGGGCTGGCACCAGGAATGACTTCTCCCCAGACAGGAGGCACAATGCCAGGGGCACAGTGCTCTTTTTTTTTTTTATTAAAATTATTTATTTATTTT
>NW_004524609.1:16922464-16948862 GCF_000260255.1 Octodon degus | reverse complement strand
CTGGCATGTGGTGCTGGGGGATTGAACCGCGGTCCCTGTGCTTTGCCAAGCTTGTTTCAAGTAGGTGCTTTAGACCACTGAGCCATCTCTCCAGCCCCCACAGTGCTCTTAAAGGTCCGTGAAAATGTTTTAATTTCTTTTAAAATTAGAGGGGGAAAGCCTACAGATACAAGAACATGGTTCGGAACATAATGTGAATACATTCATCTTTAGAGCAATAGAGTCATAAAATACAATGTGTACCGCAGGCTTAACTATGTCCCCTCAAACCACATAGTTCACAGTCCTCACCCCTGGTGTCTCTGGATGTGACCTGATTTGACAATCCGGTCTTTGTGGGTTTTGAAATTCATGAAAGCACTGTGAGGTCATCCTGGAAAAGAGTGGCCTCTAATCCACTGTGGCCAGTGTCCTCATGAGAAGGGAGAGCTTGGCCCCAGGGTGGGCACTGGGCAAAGTCTGGGGTTCAGCTGCCACTAGCCAAGGGACTGTAAGATGCTGGCAAGAAGTCCAGACCAGTCCTGCCCCTTCAGAGAGAACATGGCCTGCCTGGATCGAATGCAGGGGCTCTGCACTGAGCTACATTCCCAGGCCAATTTAATTTTTATCTTGAGACAGGATCTCCCTAAGTCACTAGGTTGCCCGGGCTGGACTGGAACCTGCGATCCTGCTGCCTCGTCCCCCCAGAGTGCTGGGATTTTGGAAGGGCACACCATGCCCTACTGCCAAGCTCTCCCTGCAGGTCATCAGCACTGCAGGAATGATCACTTCCGATTCCCCCAGAGCAGCACACCTGGCACCTCGGGGCCAGCCCAAGGGGCCTGCAGCCCTCTGTGCCCAGGAAGGGAGACAGTCTGGAGCCATAAGGGAGACAGGGGCTCACCCAGCAGAATCATGCAGCTGGATGTGATTCTCATGTCACCGGCAGGTGATGCCAAAAAGCGAGTTCTGAGGCAGACAAGAAGGCCCATTTCACCAGGAGCAGGGCTCAGGACCAAGGCCATGACAGAGCCAGAGGCCAGCTGGCCAAGGGCTTGGCACCTTGGGGTGTGGCCACCCCTGTGGCAGCAGCAAAGGCTGAAATTGTTTGGGTAGGTGCTTCCTTGGCAACGAGCACCCTATTTCTCCAAAGCCATTACTAGGATTCAGACCTAGACTTCCGCCTGCTCAGGAAGGGGACATGGGGACCGTGCCCTGGCTTCCTTCATGTGAGATACTCCCTGGCCTTCCTCCAGTTGGCACAGATTACTCAGAACCCTTTTGTCCTCCTGCCTTTGGCTGACTTCCTTGCCTTTCCTTTTTATCTTCCAGTGTGCATGTGCTGAAGAAGAAAGGATGTCAACCCAGCAAATCCAGAACAGTGGGCAGCAACATGCCACACATGGCAGGCAGTGGTGCTTAGGGGATAGAGAGCCCAGCACTCATGTCCTGCGTGGGACCCGCTACCTGAGCATATTCCTCACTAGTGACTGGGAGCCTCAGCTCAGTGGAGACCCCGTGCAGAATCACAGGCCCTCCCCACCGCTCCACCCCAACGAGTGTGGCAGGTAACCGGTATCCTGTCTCCCGGCACCCTAGGGCCCTGCGAGCGGAGCAGACCTGGCTCAGTGCCTCCCAGCGCCAGTATCAGGGACATCGTTCCCCTGCCTGAGCCCACGTTCCTCATTGCAAGACGTAGACCTCATGGGATCACTGGTGAAGATCCAAGTTCAGCCCATCAGCAGCCGGGTGTGCTGGTGGTGCACACCTACACCTTCAGCACTCGAGGAGGCAGGAAGATCACAAATTTGAGCCTAGCCTGGGCCACTTAGCAATGTGGCAAGAACTGGCCTCAAAATTTAAAAATGGCTAAGGAGGTGGCTCAGTGCAAATGTCTTGGATTCAGTCCTCAGTACTGCAAATAAAAAAGGAAAGTGGAAGGAAGGAAGGAAAGAAGGGAGGGAGGGAAAGACTCACTAATACCCACAGAAAGTGACTGGTTTGATTGTTACTTTTTCTTTCTTTCTTTCTTTTTTTTTTTTTTTTTTTTTTTTTGGTGGAACTGGGGATTGAACTCAGGACCTTGTGCTTGCCAGGCAAGTGCTTATTCTACTGAGCCATCTCCCTGGTCCCTTTAATTGTTACTTTTTAGCATTGTTAATTATTATTATTATTGCTTCCAGCTCAGCCACTCAGTAGCCAAGTCCACTGCAATCCAGAGCACATCCCTCGGAGCCAGGGAGCCGAGTTGCCCTGTGCTCGGTACTGCTGGCAGAGGCCTCTGACCAGCCCCAACTTTTCTCCCAGCAAGTGTCTGGTGGTGGCCCAAATCAACAGCTCTGAAGGAGGTGGAAAGAAGGGACAGCAACTTTCCAAGCTAACAGGTAGCCTCCCTGGAGCTCTTAACTGCCTTGCCAAGTGGGGTCACCTCTCAGTGTGCCCAAAGCCAACACGGGGACCTCCTGTGATGACACTGGGACCTTAAGAACCCAGAGGAGGCCAGGACCCAAGATCCTGGATAGGACCTCCAAGACCTGTAGGTTGGCCCCTGACCTTATGGCCTGGGGCTGGGACTAGCCCTGAGGAGAGGAGGGACTTTGCCAAGGTCATACAGCGAGCTAGGGGCAAGGCAAGGTCGCAGGTGCGGGCAGCCGGGTGAGCCTGTGCCCTGCTTGCTGCTGGCTGTGAGACCTGGGCCTGCTTCCATTCTCTGTGCAGTTACTGAGTATCCGGCATCCCACCACAACTCAGGAGGGGATGCAAGGCCACACTGCCCATCCCATGCCTAAGACTAACCAGGCCACCACCAGCCACAGGCCACCACCAGCCACAGTGGCTAGGGAAACCTGGCCTGGGATGCTCTGTTCACTCCACTTCCCCGAGGGCCTAGGGACTGCCAGGATCCTGCAGGGACCACTTCTCCCATAGATGGCAGTGCTACTGGCTCTAGTCGTCAGGAGGCTCCTGAGGCTCAGCCCTCCCCTCTGCCCCACCAGGTAATCACCCACTTGGAGCCAGGCCCACTGCGCAGGTGCCAGGGCTCCAGGACGCCTCGGGACGGAGCTTTAATTTTGCCTTCCTCCCTGATTTATGAGGGTTGCATTCAATTAACAGGGGTATTGATTTCTCACAGCTGGCCAGCATGTTTGCTGGGAGTTATTTTATTATGAAACGGATTGCTCTGCTTTTAAAACACAGAGACTGGTGGACTTAGGTGCCCGCAAACACACACACACACACAGCAAGACACAAATGCAACCCGGCCAGAAACCAGAGCACTGCAGCTGTGGGGAGATGTGTGCTGTGCCTCTGTCACACAGAGTCACACACACCACAGGAGACGTGGGACACCCCCATCCCATGGCAGCCTTCCAGCGCTGTTCCTGGTGTCCTCCATCTCGCCCATTCAGAGCCCTGTTAATGTGGGGAGGCAGGGAACCAAAGACCTGCCAGCCTCTTCTGCACTGAATAGGGGACCCTCTGCTCCCAACCCCAAAATAAATACCTGGAGCACATGCACTAGTAACAGGAACAGAGCCAGGCTGGCTGTGTACCCTGACAGTATGGCAAAGCTGATGTGACCTCACCCCGACCCCAGACCCCAACCATCTCCTGCCTAGGAGCCTCAGATCCTTCTCACCCAGGTGGCCTCAGCACCTGGAGACTCTGGCCTGACCATGAATGACACCTCCTACCTGTATTTCCTGGGCACTTCTGGCCAAAGTCTAGATCGTCCAACTCTGCAGCCCTCCCATGAGCAGGATCAGAGGAGGCCAGCCTCACCGGAGCTCTGGAGGCCAGGGGGAAGGCCCAGAGCCAGGGATCCTGGTCTTACTCTGCCTCTGGCACTTGTGTGGCCATGGTCCCTTCTTAGCCCCTGCCCTCCCAAGTTCCTGTCCTGACTCTAATGGAAAGCTCGCCACACAAGCCTGAAACCAACCCACACCCTCCAAGCATACCCCTTGTCCTGAAGGCCCTGGCTCCCTTCCTGGACCACTACCACAGACATGCCATGGCCACTGGAGTCACCTGCTGTCCTGAGGGAGACCAGCACCTGGAGGAGGGTGGATAACCATCTAGAATCAGCAAGTCCAGGAACTGGGCCCAACGCAGGGGTGGAGAGACACAAGGTCCATCCTTCCAAATCAACAGGAAAGCTGCCTTAACAGAGCGCTCTGGCCTCCCCCTCAAACTGAGCATCCTCAGAGCTCATGTCCAGCTCTGTAGCCCCTGGCCACCCTGGTACCTCACACAGAAAGATTCGGAAGGAAGTCCAGTTTTTACATAATGCCTCTTTGTAATTTAGAAGAAAAGAGTCCTTATCTCATTTCCCAAAGACAAGAATTCTGACATATCTCCTTTCTGCCATCTTTCCTGCATGGTTATTTTATTTACATTAAATTTTACACATTTGTACTCTGACTCTATTTATAATCCTACAACCTGCTTTTTTCAGTTTCATTTAACATTAAAACCCAGCCTCTTCCTCTCCACATACTTCTGAATGGCTGTACTACGTAAACCCCACCGAGCGGGCCGTCACCATCTGTCTAGCTGGTCCCTCACCGACAGACATTTCCACAGCCGCTCAGCTTTCTGACACTATAAATAATCGTTCCGAGCCAGAGGTTCACCAGACCGCCTCAGAAGGTGAGACTCTCTTTCAGAGACGGCTCAGGATCTGGCTCCAGAGGAAGCCACCACTCTAAGGTTGGGGCCGTGTCCCTTGGGGCTGAGCCACTCAACTGAGCACAGCAAGGCCTTGGTCCCCACTCACCCACCCGCCCAGAGCAGAGTGGGAGACTGAGGCCCACCTTGTCCAGGTAGAGTTTGCCAAAACCAAACATGACTAGTTTCTTCTCCTCCCCATGTGTAATCCATCACACTGGAAACTAAGAGGATTCAAGGGGCCTTGCCCTTCCCCTCCCGTCCCTCTCCTTTCCTTCATTTCTTTCTTTGGTAAGTTTTTGCTGAGCATGAGACCAGCTAAACATGGATCGCTGGGAGTGGAAGCGCAGAAAGCAAACAGACCAGGCCCCTGCCCTCACCTCGCGTGCACTCCAGCAAGGGGAGAGAAAACAAGCAAATAAACAATGGACATGCACAGTGAGAAGGGGTTAAAAGAGAAACGGGGATGGGATGCATTTTTAACAAGACTTGATTAGGGAAGGCCTCACTGGAGTCACTTGAGCAAAAACTAGAAGGAAGGAAGGGCTTTTTACCCAGCCCGACACAGGGGAGGAAGGGAAGAGCCCATACAAAAAGCCTGTAGCCAGTGAGAAGCCACTGTCCTCCAGGAACAGCAGGGAGGCTGGGACAGACAGGAAGGGCCGGAGGGGCACGGAGCCAGGACTCTGGGTGAAAGGGGAGACACGGGGCCAGGGTGTGCGGTGGCTCTGAACACAGTCCTCACTCCCTCCCCCTTTCAGCTTTCCGAGGACAAAACTCTAAACCCTCTCCGTGGTGTCCCCTTCCCTACCCGTAAGTCCCCAGCCTGGACTTGGTCACCAGACAGATACAGATGGCCTTGAACACAGCCAGCGTCCAACTTTGGTGGTTTTGCCACTGCAGAGAAGCTGTGCGAAAAATCCAGAGATCATTGCTATTTGGCTTTGAGATACATAATATGATGCTGTTTGCAGCAATCTGCCTCCCTAATTATGTTTTCCTGGGCGAAAATAGCAAATTTGCTTTCCCCCGAGGACACACCAGCCACTAGTGGAAGGCAGCAGCCCAGAAGCTTCCAGAAGGGCAGAAGGACGGTAGAGGTTCTTACTATGCCACAGGGAATCTCAAGCGGGGATCTGAATGCAGGTGACAGAACAGCTGGACATCCAGCAGCAGCCCCTCTGCAGCCCCCACCCCTGGGCTGAGGATGGGTGGGGCTGTGGTGTCCGTGCACGGGGGAGTGTGCCACTTCTCTCCCTGAATCCTGAAGCAACAGTGTCCCTGGAATTGATGGCTTTGCCTGCAGGGTCTGATGGGCTCTGCTGGCCCTGATGGATGGCTGCTATTTCCCAAGACGAGCAGGATGCAGCGCATGCTCTGCCTCCAAGCGCCCTCCTTCCGCTGGAGGAGCTGAAGGGCAGGGCAGGGGAGGGAGCAGGAAGAGACGGTGGCTGTGCCAGCAGCGCAGGGAGGCTGGCCAGGGGCTCGGACCAGCAGGATGCCCAGCAGGAGCCAGCGGGGCATTCAGCAGAGCTGAAGAAAGGCAGGAAAGTGCAAGGAGCAGGGCAGCCGAGGGCCAGGCAGGAGAAGGATGAGCCACCAGGCCTGGAGGACAGGGCCAGGACACAGGGGCAACAGGGAAAGTTGACTGGGAATGTGGAACAGAAAAGATCTCATGGCCTGAAGCCCAGGGAAGCCCAACACCCATCCCCACTTCCCTACCACCAGCCTCTCTTTCCCTTTTGGCCCCTTGAGTACTCCTTTTTCACAGAGAAGCCAGTGATATTTTTTTTTTCAAAACCATACCCAACAGCTTCCCCTGGCTCTTAAAATAGCTGACAAAGCCCTATGTGATCTGGCCCTGCTGGCCTCACCCATCCGTGCCGCTCTCTGCCCTCCCGGCCTCATATCGCCTCTTTCCTCCTGTGTAGCAAGTGAGCTCCTGCTCAGGCCTCCGCCCTTGTGCTGTCAGCCTCCTACTCTCCTCCCAGCTCCTTGGGAGCCTAACTCCCCCCCATCACACATGACCATCATGCTCAAACATGGTGTGATCAAAAGAGAGGATGGATGTTTACATTCTTAAAATTACAGTAAAAGACACATTACTAGTTACCCCCTCCAATCTTCCCCCTCGGAAAACACTCGTCCTATTATTCTTGCCAGTTTCTGAAACACTTCTGGAAGTCTTCTTTTGTGAGAATTTTTGGTAGGTGCCTGAAGTTCTCAAACAGATTTAAAACATTTGTGGTAATTTCCACCAAAGGAAGACATTGCAATGTGTCTTTCTCACCCTCCTTATTCAATGGATCTGGCACCGTCCAAACATCCATGAAAAGGGAAACCACTGGTGGATTCAGGACACCAAGGAAGCCAGGACAGGCCTCACGAAACTTCCAGAACTGCTGGGTTCATGGCCAGTAACTCAGAGCAGGCACACCAAGTGAAAATGGGTCTCTCCAAACACCAGGCCACAAGTATGCTGGGTTCCAGCCTGACTCAGAAGCATCCCTTGGTCACAGCTCCCAGGACCAGGGTTCACACACCAGCATTTCACCCCATGTGGCCCAGCTCTATGCTTTAGAAATGCCCAGAGCCTCACTTCTGCACCACACCTGGCAGAGGCAGGAGATTCCTCTAGGCCTACATACGCCGTTTGGATTTCACACAACTGGAATTCCTGGGACGCCACTGAGGCACAGAGGGAAGCAGCACAAATTCTTGGGGCTCTGCTGACTGAGGAGGAGAACATGGAGGACAAATAAGCCAGGAAATTCCCCTTGGCTCACTCCATTGGTGTCACCACATGCTCTGCACAGCCCAAGCTCAGAACCAGCACAGCCCTTGGGGTGGGAGAAACAGGCAGCAGGGTCTGAGCAATGAAATGCCACATATGTGAAGTGCATATAAACCACACACTACATATGTGTGTGCACACCCTGTGCTTGCAATTGTGCACAAGTCTGCAGGGTGGACAGGAAGCCTTCTTGTCTCTGGGAGCAGTAAAGGGCCTTCTCTGTTCACCTGGGATGTTTTACTTAAAATAGTAAAAAGAAAATCTGCAAGTGGACAAAATGTCAATGGTGGCTGAACTTAGGTCAGAGGGGCCCGCTCTGACTCATACCAGATTATGGGGCTGTGTTTGCAGTCTTGCTAAATTCTTACAGTTTTTATTCCACATAAATAAAACTGGAAAAGACTGGTGTTTTCGTTCTGGGGTTTGTCTGTTTGTTCCTTCATTTGCTTGCTTGCTTGCTTCTTTGGGGTTTTTTTGAGACAGGGTCTCACTCTGTAGTTCAGGTTGGTCTTGAACTCACTATGTGGCCCAGATTGGCCTCAAACCATGGCAATCCTCCTGCTCAGCCTCCCAAGTAATGGGACTCCAGGGGGCATGTGCCACCTCGCCCGGCAAAGACTGGTGCTATGGCTCAGTCTCATGACTTATGAAGACAATGACTTATCAGAGCCCACAACACTCGTGTGGATTAACCCAGTGATGAGTTCCCAGCTGAACACACAGTGAGCAGGTAGGTTCTGGTTGGTAGTGGGTTTGTGGGTGTGGCTGGGAGAGTGTTTTCCACTCTTCTTTTTTCTCTCTACTTCCTGTATTTCCTGGTCACCATAGGGTGAGCTCCTTTGCTCCACCAGGTCCTTCCCCCAGGCCATTTCTACCTTGGTGTCACCCAACCATGCACTGAACTCCCTGAAACTATAAGCCAAAGCAAGCCTCTTCTCTTAAATTTCTGGCTGTATTTTGTCCTAGCACCAAGACAGAGACTAGTACAACTAATACAACCTGGACTGTGCTCTGAGAGTGTCCTGCATCTGTGCCCTGGCCCCAGCACACCAGGGATACACCCACACCCACCCTGTGCCCACTGATCCCTCACCTGTCTGCTGCAAGGTGTGTGTCACTAGCGGCCCGGTGCAGCTCGCTGCTGTTCTCCAGCCTGGCCAGCGTGTCCATGCGCTTCATCATCAGCTCCAGCAGGTCACTCATCTTTCGGAGGATGCCACGGGACTCGGGGCCACCCAGAACTGTGGGCAAAGTGTGGGCACCATCAGGTGTGGCCCAGCAGCCCAGAGGCCACCTCAAGCCACCTGAAGCTGCCCAGCGACCCCAGCCCAGCTCCATCTTCCTTGGCTACCACAGAGAAGGAGTCAGAAGAGTGGGCCTGCTCCAATCACCACCCTGTGGGGTGGGATCAATACCCCTTTGGCCCTTTGCTGGATGGAACAGCACTGGGTCAAACCTGCTCCCTACCAGCTGGGTAATCCTGAGAACCCTTGCCACCCCATGGGCCTCAGTTTTGTTGACTGTAAGATAAAACTTTAGATGTAATCTCTGAGATGTCCAAGGCCTCAGCAATCCTCAGGACTGGGAGAAGACAGGGAAGGTCCCCAGTGGGACAGGAGTCCCAAAGTCCCCAACATCATGCTCCGGGCAGTACTTCTAAATCAGGGTTTCCTCCAAGTGTGGTATATTGTCCACCAGCTCAGAAACTCCAGCCAGCCTAGATGCACTGATGACAGATCTAGGGCCTAGACGCACTGATGACAGATCTAGGGCCTGGGCCTGGAAGCTGCGCTTCCTTTGCTCCCCACTTGACTCTGACGCAGCTCGGGGAGCTGTGCTCCAGGGGCCCAGTGCTGGTGTCCCCTCCCGCCACTTCTGCCCAGCCTCTGGGCTCCATTGTAAAACATCAGTGTGAACTTGCCCTGGAGCTCACGCTGGTCTTGGGCTCCCCAAGGCCAACTGAGAAGGGCAGACTCCCCAGCCCCGCAGTCTGAGCAGGGGAGGGACCCTTATCTTCCTTCTTTTGGGGGGATGAGGGGCAGAACTGAGGATAGAAGTCAGAGCCTTCACACTGAGCTATATTCTCAGCCCTTTTTATCTTTATTTTTTAAAATATAACTTGCTAAATTGCCAGGTCTGGCTCCATCTTGTGATCCTTCTTCCTCAGCCTCACAGAGTGCCGGGATCACAGTGATCCCTGAGAGGGGGCTGGGAAGACGCAGATCTACCCCACCCTGGCCAGGGAAGGGAGCTGGGGTATGTATGCACCACCCCCAGCCCCTGCCAGTCACTGGGCAAAGGCTGTTCCGGGGATGGCATGATCTGGTACTTCCTGCCTGCCAAGGGGGCTCCCAGGCACAGTCACAAAGGCATCGGGATCATCAGGGCTGCAGGTTATCAGCAACCACCTCAGGAAAGAAAAAACTGGACACCCAGCAGGCCTCAAGGGGCTGATGATGCGCTGGGGAACAGCATCCTGCACAGGCTTCCTCGGCATAAACCCAGTGTGGGTGGACAGTGGGGAAGACATCGTGCTGCTCTTGGGCTCTGTGTCCCCAGCTTACAGCCTGATGTCACTACACCTGGCAGGTGGCAGGAGGGAGCTTGTGTCAGACAACTGGGAATAGACAGCGAGAAGGGACAAGAGGCAACGAGCCAGCATGGAGAGGGAGTCACCAGGCCTACTGTCACACTGTCCCCTTTTCTCCTGGTTCCATCAGCCTGGCCCTTGCCCGCTTCCACAGGCTGATGTGAGAGCCCTCCTGGAGGGTCCCTGGGTCTGAAGGGTAGAAGCTAGGAGGGTCACTCCTACACTGGCCCCACGACGCCTCCCACTGGGCATCAGACCGAGGCTTCAAGGAGGATGTGTCCCCTTAGAGGGGCAGGGCCCCAGGCTCAGCAGGGGTGGGGAGCAGAAGAGGAGAAATGGAGCCGTCCAAAAAGTCCCACCCCACTCCAGGTGGAGCCAGAAGGAAGGGAATCCCTATCCCCACCACCCCAGTAGCACTGGCCTTCCTGTACGTCTGTCTCAGAAAGCTGAGCTGACTGCTAAAAAATCAGTTAGGCCTGGAGAAATTTCACAAGCGCCTTAAATAAAGCAAACCTGGGTCTCTCTCCACTCTCCACTCCCTCACATGCTGCGTGGCCCACACCCTGGCTTCTAGGGTCAGTGGACTCCCCAGATGCCTGGAGCCCAGCCCTGCCCTTGTTGTCCCCTGCTCCCCAGCCCAGCCCCCTCCTCCTTGGCCTCTCCTTGAGGTCTGTACCTGTCCTGGGACCTCACAGTCACTGTGCTCCCAGCCCCACCACCCAGGGTGCAAAATAGTCAGAGGGGCCAAGAACAGCAAGCACTGGCCTGGAGCTTCTGGGCCACAGCTACAGCGCTGCACAGACTGGGGTGGCAGCATGTGGCCTGGGCAGGGACTCCGGTCCCTCCACAGCCACTGACCACGTGGGGACAGGTCACTCTCCTTTTGGCTTCAATCTCCCCTGTGTAAGACAAGGGGGCTGCAACTGCTTGGTTCTGAGGTTCCTGCACCCCAACTCCTGTTTCTGCACCTTTCCTAACTGCCTCTAGACACCAGGAAATGGGGAAGAGTTACCCCAGAAAAGGCTAGCTGTGAGATCCTTAGGCAAAGTTCCGTTTTGCTTTGCTGTGCCCCGGGTGGGGCAGCAGAGTTGGATGCCCGGAGCAGAGAGAGCACAAAGGACTCTGCACGTTCATGCAGGAGGTGCAATTTCCTGGCACGGCCTGGGAGCCAGAGAGGGGGAGGCCCAGGGCCAGAGGGATTCGAAGGATGGGGGGAAACTCCCCGAGTAAGGACCATGGGAGGTGCCTCCAGGCGGGGAGCAGAGGGAGTCTGCCCCCGCTTGCTGCACCGGGCAGTGGCTTAAGCCCTCATGCAGGCAGCTAACTCAGGGTCCCTTTGGGCAAGCAGGCTGAAAGCAATGGGGCACCCTTCTCCCTGGGGCAGTGTAGGGGGATCAAAGAGGCAGGAGGGAAGACGCTGAGCTGGACGATCTGGGAAAAGCAGAAAATCAGAGCCGAATGACAAGGGAAGCCCCCCCCATCTTTGCTGGGGTTGTAGATGAGTGAAGGGTGAGGGGTGAAGGAAGGGTGAAACCAGCTCTTACAAAACAGCAACAGAAGTGACCCACACATGGGCACCTAAGCAAGCACTCCTCTGATCTCACTAGGGTCCTGGAGAAAGACAGGGCCACCTCGGCTGGTGTTTTAAGGCCTCTCTTCATTGTGGACCAGGATTGCAAATCTCTCTGCAGATTCTGGGGTGCAGGGGTGGCTGCACCCCCACCAAGACCTGGGGAGACAGCACCCTGCCCCTTCCTGAGAAGCTCCAGAGGTGTCACCCACATTTCTGCCCAGCAGACACCCTAGACAAAGGTCACAGAAGGGAGCAGACCAGTGAGATGGCCCGGCCTGAGTGACAAGTGCCACCACTGGCCCCAACTGTCAGCAAGTGCCACCACTGGCCCCAACTGTCAGCACAACAAGCTGACACGGCTCCCCTGGGTTGCTTCCCATTCTTGCTGTCTGCTGAATTGAAATGTATTTACTGCGAGGCCCCAGCGATACATCTCAGAACTAACACACGCTCCCGCCATATTTCCATATAAATAAGGAAAGCTGAGACGCGAGAGATACAAATGGATCCTCACATTTATAGACAGGGGTATTTTTATGGCCCAGCGAGGCCCATCTCCTCCCCTCTGTGCTCTCTGTTGCTCTGTCTCTCCTGTCTGCCCTTGGCCTTCCCCCTTTCCTGTCCTCATCCCTACACTGCACTGGTAGCTCCTGGAAACTGCACAAGCCCCCACCTGCCCGAGATCAGAGACCTCCCTGGCATTCAGGAGCAAGCGGAGTCCCTTTAGGTTTGCACAGACAGAGAAATGAGCGCATTGGGCTCTTCACACAATGCTGTCACCATAGCAGACAACAGCAGGGCCGTGGAGTTCAGGCTCTGGGCAGCGAAGAGACAAGGGCAAGCCCAGGAGGGGCTTCCTCAGCCCTGCCTATCCACAGCCACCTCTGGTAGAGATCCTGGAGCCTAAGCCCAAGCACCCTCAGGTAGCGCGCTGGGAGGCAGGGCCAGGCCAGGGGAGACCTCAGGGCAGACACAGGGTGGACCCCAGCCCGTGGACCTCTCCCCAAGGGAAGCCCCCAACTGCCATGTCCTCAAGTCAAGACACGGAGCAAGGCACAGCCCCACAAGCTCCTGCCAACCTGTTCCAATGAGACTTCCTGGGAAACAGAAGCAAGGGATCCCTCAGGAGCAGCTGGCAAAGAGGAGGCAGAGCTGCCAGGGGAGGGAGGCGCCCCAAATTCCCCTCCCAGTGCCCCAGCCCAGGCTGCGACAAGAGGAAATGGAGTTAGATCCCCTCTGAGTGATGATTCCCATCCACCCCTTCTCTCTTGGGTCCCCGAGAGGAGTGTGCAGAATGCAGAATGAGATGTCTGTCACATTTGTATCCCCAACTAGGGCACTTGATCATGAAAGATAGAGCGGCCCAGAGAAGGCAGAGCCCCACAGAGAAGCTACACACACACACGCACACACACACACACACACACGCATGCACACACACAAAGGGATGGTTCAGCTCCCCCAGCAGCCCCTCCACTGCTGTGGCTGGCCGGGACCGGGCCTCCCTCCTCAGCTTGCCAGGCAAGGAGAGGTGCTTTTCCCATTCATGCTGACTGCTCTGGTAACCAGTCAGGATTTCTCTCCTTCAGTGTCAGGGCCTTGGTGGCTTCCCTCTCCTCATTCATTCTGCCCCAGGGCTGCAGAGAATGGCAGCGACCACAAAATAGGCATTACCCACACCCACACCCCTGTCCACCACAGCCACTTCCCCTCACAAATGGCCCTTCCAACTGCCCCCCACAGCCTCCCTCCTCCTGTTGGCGATGTGGTGGCACCTGAGGGATGTCCCCAGCCACCACATGGGACACAGGTGGAGGGGGACTGCTTTCTAAGAATCAAGATTCTTAAACCACAAAATCTAAAACATCCCTGCCTTGTAATCCTCTAAGCAAATTAGCTGGATCCAACAGCAGAAAAAAATTAGGGGACAAGCCAGGTAGGGTGGTGCACACCTGTAATCCATGTACCCCTAGTCCACCGGCTTGGGTGGCCGAGGTAGCAGGATTGCCAGTAATTGAAGGCCAGTCTGGGCTACATAGTTAGACCCTGTCTCAAAAAAAAAAAAAAAAAAAAGGAGGAGAAGGAAAAAGAGGAGGAAGAGGAAGAGAAGAAGGAAGAGGAGGAGAAAGAGGAAGAGGAGAAGAGGAGGAGGAGGAGGAAGAGGAAAGAAAGAAGGACAGAAGGGAAGGAAGGAAGCAAGGAAGGGAGGGAGGGGGAGGGAGAGAGATCAGGAGATAAGAAGAATTAGACATAAACCAGACTGGGGTTCTTTCCCCTGGTTTCTCCAGAGGCCTCTCTCCTCCTCCATCTCCTCTTCCCAGACTGTCGGGAAGGTTTTAGGTACTCAGCTCCCAGGCTTAGGCAATGTGACAAGGCTTTGACCTGCATCAGTCTGGTCTAGAACTAATATGACAGCACAAAAGAGATCCAGGATCTCCACTCCTCGGACCACCAGACAGAAATGCCTCCTAGTGACCAGCAGAAATTACACACCAGAATAGTCATAGCTGCTCTATTCCCAAATTCCCAAACCAGAAAGAACCCAGTGTCTACCAATGGGAAAATACACGCTGCCACACAGCAGCCACAGCCAGGTCTGGCAGCCCATGACTAATCTCAGCACTCTGGGAAGCTGAGGCAGGAGGGTCACTAGGCTGAGCCCAGCTTAAGCCACTTAGTCACTTCAGCCACATACAATGAAACAGGTGAACGTCACACATCTATGTTGAGAGACACAATTGCCTAGTTGTTCCCCCAAAGGCTCATGCAGTCAGGGGCGACTTCTGGAGTTGGTGACGGATTCTTCATCCAATGCTGTGATTGTGCGTGTGAGTGTCCTGGGGCAGCTACTCTGCACACAAAGGAAGTGGGAGAGGCTGGGTGCTACTGCCCCTCCTTTTGCTCTACACTGCTGCCAGGAATGGCTGCTCTGTGTCATGTGCCACTCTGCCTAGGAGCCAGCTGAGTATGGACTGAAACCTCTATTAACTGTTAATAATAAACCTTTCCTTCCTTCATTTTGAGTGTCAGGTATTTGTCCCAGCAACATGTAAAGAGTAACCGAGACACTCTGCACGAAGTTCAAACCTAGGCACAGCTGTTCTATGCTATTAGGAGCGAAGGTCATGACCATATGTGGAAAAAGCAGTGACAAAGAGGTGACTTGAGGACATGCCAAGGCTGGATTCTGGATCTGAGGACATGGATTATCTGTATGCTTTGTGAATAAGCACTTGCGCGCATGTGCATGCGTGTGTGTGCGCGCGCACACACACACACACACACACACGTCCCCACCTGCATGACCTGGGACAACTTCCCTCCCCAGTGTGGGACAGGACCTGGGCTTCAGCCAGCCCTTATTCCTCAGCTTCTGGGCAAAATGCTCAGCACAGCCCCTCAGGGGGGTCCTCCTAAGCCCCTTGTGCTCTACTTGCCCCTGGGCCCAGGATAGAGCAGGGACCATGGGGTAGAGAAGCCACCTGAGTCTCTCAACTCTAGAAAGAAAGATCAGATCTCCTACCTTGCAGACCCCTGAGCTTGCTGGAGGCCCCACTTCTTCCTGAAGCCCCTTTACAACAGCCCAGCTAGATAAGTGCACCCCTTTCCAGGGAGCCTAAGTACCCGTCTTTACACCTCACCTTCCACGTTGTCCCCCAAGTCTTCCAGCTCACTGTACACCGGCCCCCACCCCGCTTCCAGCCTCAGCCCTATCAAGAGCACACCTTCTCAGTCCTCTGCCCCAGCACCCTTTCCTGCAGTGCCCCTTGGCAGGTTCAACACACCTAGGGTGCACAGCCCTCACTCTCTACCCAGTGCCAGGGGGACCCCTTCCCACATGCGCCCTGAAGAAGCAGTGTTATCCCCACCTATGGGGGAGAACACAGAGGCTCATCCCAGCAGAAATGGGATCAATTAACTTACACCCGAGCTCCAATGACTAATAAGTGTGAGGTTCCTTCTGGAGCTTTTGCAAGTTTAAAGAAGAATGTGTGAAGCCAAAGGAATGAATCGGATGATGAGCTACCAGATGGTGTGATAAGTGCCACTCAGAGCGCCCACTCTAGATGACAACCCGTGCTCCTTGGAACGCATACAATACTCATCGCTGGGAAGAAGGGAGCGAGAGAGCCGATCCCTGGGAGTCTGCGAAGGGGACTTTGAAATCACCTGGGCCACATCTCCAGAAACCCATTTGCCCTACTTTCTCCACCGCTCTGTGCTCTCCCTTTCACCACTGACCACAAGGCTACCTGGGGCACCCTAGGCAGGGCTCTACAGCCACCACCCCCAGCAGGGCCCAGCACAAGGACCCCTAGTTTGTCACACTCATACCATGTGGTAACCAACTACATCAGGCAATTACATATGTGAGCCTATCACATCCAATCTCCGGGAAGGTCATTCTTTTTCCTCGTTTCCTATGGTGACCTAAGAGATGTGGCCAATGGCACATGGCCAGTAGGTGATGAACCAAGATTCTTTCCCCACTTCAACTGGTACCTGAGGCCTGAGGTGCATGCTCTGAACTGTGACTCCACTTCCCACAACCATCACACGGGCCGTGAGCAGTGGAGAATGGGGCCAAATCTACAGCCCAAGAGCTCAGAGATGAGACACAGAAGCCTGTGGCCAGGCCTGGCCCCCACTGTGACCACAGCCTGGGCCAAAGGCACAGAACATGGGTGTCTCAGAGGCAGGTGTCATATCCAGAGACACCACCCCTGACACCCTAACTAAAGGAGCCACACAGGCAGTCTCACCTGATGCCTGGAGACTCCAACTCACACCCTTCCACCCCTGGCCTGAGAATCTGGGTCAAAGGGAGTTCCTGGGCACAGGAAGGACCACAGCCAAAGCAGTGTGCAAGGGCACACAGCCGTGGCTGACGCCCTGCCTCTCTCTTGTACTCACCTATGAGGTGGCCAGGATGCCTGGGCCAGAAAGCCCTCCCTAGGACTGTGCTCTAAGGCACCACCTCTCCTCCCACTCACAAACACTGCCACTTATTACCCGCATTGCCCCGAAGTTACCTTCTGTGCGGATGGTGAACGGCGAGTCCCCCAGGCGCCGGGCAGAGAACTGGCCTCCCAGAGAAGTCATCAGGAAGCAGAGCGTGAAGAAGCCGATGCCCAGGACAAAAAGCCTGTGGGGAGGCAGAAGCCAGGTCAGCAGGGCAGGCCAGTGACACAGTGTCCCCAGCCTCTAACTAGGAGGGGCACATGATTGCTTTCAGAAAGAGCAAGTGAGGAGCAGAAGCCAGGGCGAATGGAAAAATGAGAGCAGAAGCTGAGTTCCCCCTCCATGGCAGAGCCAAGAGCAGGTTACAGGACACTGGTCACAAGCCCATGACAGACCATCAGGGAGAAGGATGCCATTTAGGCAGAAATTCAGGTAGTGCCTAGCCCTAGACAAAGCCTGGCTCATCAGCATTAAGAGCTTCTCAAAGTGTGGTCCGTGATGGGCAGCATCACCCGAGAATCATCAGAAATGTACATGCTAGCGCCCCAAGCCCCAGACTTCTGAGCGGGACACTGGGGCACAGCCAGGCATCTGTTGTAATGAGCTCTCCCGGTGATTCTGACCTGTCTTAAAGTTTGTGAAACACTGGCATAGAGGGAACAGCAGGGCCTGAGGCCAGCTGCAGTGCAGGTAATTGGTCCAGCTGAGACTCACCTGGATCCCGTCCATCACCCAGGCCCCGCTCCACCCCATGTACCTGCTGCCATCAGGCATGTGGCAAGAGTTCCCTATCCATCTTCTCAGGGGTGGTATGTACTCTGTCACCGCTAGATGGTAAAATCCCAGACAAGGCCACTTGGGTCCCTGCTGTGCCCAGACCCCTGTATTTCCTCACCACACACAGTGCTTGTCAGCCTGCACCACTGACTGCCCAGAGGGAGCCCACACCTGGATTATGGAGCATCACTTGAGCAAGTGCACTGGCACCAGGGTGGGAGGATTGGCCAAACGTGACAGCTCTCATTCTTTCAACAGAGAGTTATTCTTTCTCCACCAGGTGCCAGGTATCCAGGTAGCCCAGGGAAGCAGGAGGGAACCAGACATCAAAGCCACTCTTAAACCCAGCTTAGGTTCCTATTCCTTAATGCTTAATCCTGGGCTCCAAACAGGAGAACAGGGCTGGCAGCACAGCCTTGGGAGTCTCCAGAGGTGGCAGATGTTCCGGGACCTTGATTCTATCAGGGGACTCAATGAACTGGAAGAGCTGAGAGGGGAGGCCCCTCCTCTAGGTCAGGGTGAGATACTTTACCCAGTGTGGAACCAGGGTGGCCAGGGAGGGCCCCACAGGCCATGCCAGGGATTTCCAGCTGCCCCGCCTCCTCTGCTCAAACCCAGGGCTTGTTTGTGTCTTTATACAACACTTGTTTTGTGCATTTTAATCTTCATTATTTGAAACTGGCAGAGCAGTATTTAATTAAAATTTGGTCCATTAAAGAAAACACATAATTGCAGAACAAAATAAAAAGCATAACAAAATTCCCAGCCCATATTTAAAGGAAGCTGTTAGAGATTAAACCAGAAAAGGGCAGGACCCACAGAAAGAGAGGGCATGGGAGCATCCCCGGGGGAAAACTTACAGACAAGTCCCAGCCAAGGAGGAGGGGAGATGGGATACAGTGGAAAAGACAGCATCAGAGACACTGAAGGGCCACTCACTGAATTCCTCCAAGTCTAGGGCTAGGGCTCAGACTCTGGGGTCCCCTAAAGGGAATAAGGTGGGTCTCAGGGTGACAACAGAGCAACAGCGCAGGAAGGGGACTGTCACACACCCAAGGAGATCCCAAGGGAAGTCAGTTATTTGTCCTCCAGGCCTGGGGACAAGGAAGGACTTCCCCCAGCTCATCTCCCCCACCCTTCCATCTGCTCCCAGCCAAGGAGGTGTATTTAGAGCTGCAAACCTGTGCCTGCAGCATTCAGACTCCCATGGGAGAGGTGTCTACACCCTTCATCTGATTCTCCCTCTGCCAGTCTCTAAGCCTGGAGTTCAGGGTCCCCAAGCAGCTAGGCTCACGTACAGCAGACTCAAGATAAAGTGGCTCCCTCCATCCACACATCCACTCCAGCAACATTTAGGAGCACTTGTAAAGTAAAGGCCCTGTCAGAAGCTCTAGGAAAACCAAAAGAACAGCATTTCCAGTCCACCCCGGGGAGGAACAAGTTTCGATGATGTAATCAGAGGCCCGTTTCCCCTCTGAAGGGGAAATGAAAACCCCCTAGTGGCCGCAGGTCCCAGCAGTCTGGAGAGACCTGAGGTTAAGTTGCACAGCTGGGGGAAGACATGCAACGTCACCCCCAGTGTTGCTGGTGGATAGAAGCCCAGCTGGGCTGGTGCTGCACACCTGTGATCCTAGCACTGAGGAGGCTGAGATAGGAGCATCACCGAGTTCCAGGCCAGCCTGAGCTACCTAATGAGTTCAAGACCAGTATGAATGACATGGCAAGACCTTGACTCAAAAACAAACAAATAAAAATAGGGACCCAAAGGGGATGGGGAATAGAGTAGACACGGAAGCCACCCTGCACCGGGTGCTGTCCGAGGTTCTGAGGACTGCGCTGCCTCTAATCGCTTCCGCAGAAATGTCCCGCAGAAGGGGCTTCCCACAGTTTGCAGCAGGGGGAGGTGGGCCAAGACCCTCTCACAGTACCAGGAAGACCAGGAAAGGATTCGAGGGTTTCTCTGCAGGAGCAAGGCCCATACCAGAGACGCCCATTTCCTGTCCATCTTCCCGTGGGCACCACAAGCCATGGGTTCCTGATACCCACCAATAACCCATGGAAAGCCCCAGCCTTAGAGATAGCGGCTCTTCTGTGGTTCCACACCCTCCCACACCCACCTGACAACTGCGTTCACCGGGGGCTGACTTCACACTAGGAGGCAGAAGCCAGGTGGGGGGGTCACAGTCTCCCTATCCCAGCTCCAATGGGACTTTGCAGGGACCCTGGAGGAGACATTGAGGGCTTGGAAGGATACAGACGGGGCTGAAGCTGGAGGCCTGAAGAACAGGAGCTCATGCCCGCCTGCCTGCCTGCCTGCCCCAAAACCCAAGCTTCGCACCTCCTCCGCCTGCAGCGCCTGGCCCCCACCTGTGGCCTGTCGCGAGTACCGCCCCGCCCCAGCACCCTCCACCCCCTTGGCGTCTCTGAGCTAATACTCCAGCCCCGGGGACACCCAACGCAGGGACATCGGGGAGACTGGCAGAAGCTGTCCCGCACGCAGAGCAGAGGCGGGTGAGTCCCGCACAGCCAGTGTGCCCAAGATGCGTGTGAGGGGTCGTCTCCGGCTGGGCCCACCCTCCCTGCTTCCATTGCATCTGCCCCGCTGAGGCGCGCCATCGGGGGTGAGTTTTCGTTGGAAGTCTCCTGCTCCAATCTTGGGGACCCTCCCGTCCTAGACAGGGTCTCCGCTGCCGGGAGGGAAGTGCCTCCAAGGGAAGGGTGGGGAGCCTGGATTAGGCAGAGGGGACAGAGGTGGGCCTAGGGGGCCCGACTGTCGGGACAGGAGGGGGCGACACTCGGACTTCGTGCACCAACTTTGCTCTCTGAATGAGACCAACCGCTAGGTAGGGAGGACCCGAGGAACAGAAAGGAGGCTCGCTGGCTGGGGCGACTTCCTGGACCCCAAACCACAACCTGAGTGCTTTCTGCCCCAATTCCCACCTCCGCACTCCAAGTCCTCTCCAAGCTAGACCAGCGCGGGACAGTTCTCTCGTCCCCCTGGCACCACAGAGGGTTGAAGCGCGAACCTCCTTTGCCCCTGGGGCATCGTCTGCGTCCTCCAGGGGCCCGACCTCGCCCACCTCGACCCCACGCCAACCGGGAGAGAACTTTACCGAAAGGGTCTCAGGGTGACGAGGCATCTTCTGACCATTATCTTCCCATCCGGGTTGACTGTGATCATTGTTCAAACTTGTCTGGGCGAGAAGCCGCGGGCGAGGCCGGACGAAACGTCCTGGGCAAGGCTCCTGCCGCGTCCGGGCCGCGAACCCGCTGCGGACCGAAGCCGGGTCGGCGCAAGGAGGGGGTGCGGGAATCGGTGGTCGTGATGCTCGGTGTAGCGGTCTCGGAATCAGGGAAGGGGAGCGGCGCGCTGGCGGAGGGCGGCGAGGGCGCCTGGCCCCGCCGTCTCTGCGTCTCCTTGCTCTCCGCTTCACATGTTGGGGGCCGGGAGGCGGCGCGCCCCCAGACCGCCGGCCGCGCGTCTGCCTGCTCGGGCTCGCTCGCTGGGCGGGACGGCTCCGCGGCGCGCAGACAAGCTCCCCGCGGCGGGCGCCCGCATCCCGGTCCGGCGCCCTCGCGCCGGCTAGAGGCTGCCCAGGGCCCGCGCCCCGGGCCCCCGCGCCTCTGGGCCGCGCCGACCTCCCGCCCCGCGCTGCTTCGCGCCCATGGCTCTCGCAGAGGACGCCTCTGGCGCGCCCGCCTTCCCGGCTGCCAGCGCTCGCGCTCGGGTGTCCTGCGTCCGGCAGCCCCGCGCAGCGCTACGCGGGGAGGCGCCGCATTGTTTCCTCGGAGGAGGCGGTGGAGCGGCGGCTCGGGCGGCCCAGGAACTGCCTCTACGCTTCAACGGCGCGCCGGCGCCACCTCGCGGTCACAGCTCAGCCGTGCGCTCCCCGTGAGGTGCAGGGCGGGGCGGCTGCGCCCTGCGTTCGGCAGGACCTGTGGGCAAGGTCCCTGCGCCGCTCCTAGAACCATGCAGCCTCTCAGGACGCTGCCAGCGGAGCCGAGAGAGAGCTCCGGGCGCAGCCCGGAGACCCCTTCCCTCGCTCCCGACGGCAAAGTCTTCTTTTGGGTCCCTGTCCCTGCAGCCCCCAGGAGCCTCTGCACTGCCTACTTCGCGCCCACTCTGCTTTCCAACCCTGTCAGAAGCTCCCTGGGCTGGGTTTTGCTTGCTGGGCTGAGTGCAGTGCGCTAGGCCTATGGCACTCAGACCTGGAGCCCCAAGGGCGGCCCGGTGAGAGCCTGAGATCTAGCTTGCCTCGGATCCTCTCTGAACCAGTGTGCTATATCACATGCAAGTCAGAAGAGTCTCGGCTATAAAACCAGTGACCAGGAGCTCCCAAAACACGGTAGAACTGTCTTCGATCACCCACAGATCCCCTACCCCACCCCACCCCCACACTTGACTCCACTGTTGTGTTTGCAGTTGCGTATCTGAGGAAAGTTTACAGGCAGGGATGGTATTGCCCGAGTGCAGGCGTTAGCAGTGTTACCGCGGGCCTTGGGCTGGGTGCACTGCATGCTGATGTCCTGAGGATCTCTCCTGGCTACAGGTAATTTTGCAGCCTGGTTTCCGGTGAAGAAAGCCCTTATTGTGTTATTTGGTGCCGGACCCACCCAACCAGCAGGGAATCCCAGCCCCTCAGCTGCCGGCCCCGCCTCCTCTAGGCCCTTTGTGAGCCATTTCTCACCAGCAGTGACTCATGCACAGGCGTTTCCTGCTCCCACTTGGAAATTCACCTGTCCCCAGCTCCCATTATCTCATTGCCTTGCTCCCTGCCAGTGTGAAAACAGGTGATAAATTGGTGTTGGCGGATTAATGTGTTACTCTGGCTGGGTAACAAATTTGCATTGAACAAGGACATGCTGACCGTGCCTTGGTGGGGAAGATTGACGGATGGTGGCAGGAAATCCAAGCCTTGTGGGAAGCTGGCTAAGGAGATGCGGGAGGGCAGGGGTCTCTGCTGCGTCTAAATCACACCAGGCACCTGGGTGCCTCCATCTGCCACAAACTCTAGTAATAATTTAATCCCTGGCTGCTGGGGCCAAAGTCACGGCCTCAATAAGAAATGAAATGGCCCTTCTGATTGTGCACCACTCTTATTCAAGCTTGGCGGCAGCATTTATACCCGGTTGGCATTTTAACCAGAGAGAAGGTCTCCCTCTGGCAGTAGGAAATGGCCTGTCTCCGGAAGGCGCGGCCAGATCTGGGCTGGGTCCCCTGGAGAGGTGGCTTAGCCACCACCTGAAGCCAGGTCTTGGAGATGAAAAGGAGCAAGCCCCTTGTGCCCTGTACCAGCGTGGGGACCAGCAGGGAGGCATATCGACAATGGTGAATGATACCTTGTGTGCCACATTGTCCAGCTGCCTGCTCCTTTCCGACTCTCTTTCTGTTTTGTCAGCCTCTGGTCTGCATAAAATGCAGTAGAGACGGTCCTCCTTGCTCTCCACAGCGCTGTAGACACTGGAAGGAAGGCTATGTGACCCATGACATGAATCCTTCGATACAGCTTCCCGGAGTGTCCCTTTCCCCAGCTGAAAGTTGACCCTATCATAACCACTTCCTAGGACTATTCAAGGATGGAGCCTGGGGATGCACACAGGGCCTCTCACCTGCCTCCTCGGAGCCCTCTAAGGTATAGTTACAGTCATTAGCATCTGCCTGCAGTGGGAGCCAGACGGAGCCTCAGCGCCCATGTGCCACCCACTCTGCGACACCCCCTCGGGGTGCCTGCTCCCTCTGCTTCACTCCTGGGTCCATGTCAGTGTTTCTTGGGGTCACCTCCCAACCCCACTTCATCATGAGACTCTGCTTCTGGAGAACCCACTTAGACCCTGCCCAGCAGTCTGAGGTCTAGCCCCGGCCCACAGCAGAAAGCTCTACCGAGCTTAGAAAAACTGAGGACTTACTCTGATCCATCCCGAAGGAGGGATTTGAACATATTTGGTTCTTTAATACCGTGTGTTCCGCCAACATCAACAGTTGAACAGTAAGGGTAGAGAGCCACTGTTCTAGACAAGACCCAGTGTTTTAGGATGAGGCAGGAGAGTCTCCCTAGGCAAGAGAATTCCCTGGAGGAGAATCCGGAGCAGGGAGAGGAGGGCACATTCGCAGAGCAGCAAGGTGGACTAGAACCCAGCCTCTCCTTGCTGTTGACTGAACTGGCTCCATCCTAGAGGTACAGTGTAGTGGTTGATACACTGTGCCTACCTGAGAAGTTTAGAAGTTTAATTACGTGACCCAGGAGAGAGCCAGGGTTCTTAGTTTGTAAACACCCTCATCCTGTGCAAGAGGAAGGCATGGACTGAAGTATGGACCGAAACCTCCACTAATTGTGAGCTGAATAAGCCTTTCCTTTCTTAATTTTGGATGTTGGGTATTTTGTCCCAGTAGTGAGAGAAAGATCACCAAGACACACAGACTCAGCATCTTCCCTGGTACCCTCAATGCAGCCCTTTCAGGCCCCTTCTACTGCCTGCAGGTTCTGCTGGCCTGGCTGGAGAGACCAGGAGAAGCCCAAAGGCAGAAGGAGATGCAGGAGGCGGTGGGGGCCTCTGTCCAGGAAAGTGGAGAAGGACTCCTGGAAAGCGTGGGCAGGGGTACTGTTCATGGGCATCAGACTCACAGTACCTGGAGGCTGTCATAAGAGTTAACAGCTGGTGGCTGGAGAGATAGCTCGGCGGTCTAAGTGTCTGCCTGGCAAGCTCTAGGACCTGGGTTTGATCCCTGGTACCGCATGCCATGCCGGCCTTGCGCTGTGCCAGCCACCAAAGCTGGGCATGGTGGTGCACACCTGTAATCCCAGCACTGGGGATGCTGAGACAAGAGGATCGCTACAAGTCCAAGCTGTGTAGTGAGACCCTGTACCAAATAAATACATAAATAAGATTTTTTAAAAATAGTTAACAGCTGGATGTGGTGGTACATGCCTGTGATCCTACAGGAGGCAGGAGGATCACAAGTTTGAAGCCAATCTAGGCTACACAGTGAGTTTAAGGTTAGCCTGAAGAAAGGGAAGTCCTGTCTCAAACAAAACAAAAGGCAAAGAGCCAGGTGTGGTAACACATACCTGTAATCCCAGCACCCTGGAAGGCTGAGGCAAGAGGATCACAACATCAAGCCCAGTCTGGGCAGTTTAGCAACTTAGTAAGATTCTGTCTCAAAATTTATTTATTTATTTATTTATTTATTTATTTATTTTGATATAGCTCCTTGTCAAGGCCCTGGGTTCAATCCCAGTACAAAAGAAGAAAAGAACAAAATGAGGAGGAAAGCATGGAAGGAAAGAAGAGAGGGAACAAGGGAAGGAAGTAGGGAGGAAGGAAGGAAGGAAGGAAGGAAGGAAGGAAGGAAAGAACGGAGGGAGGGAGGGAGGCAGGCAGGTAGGCAGGCAGGCAGGCAGGCCACAGAAGAAAGGCCCTAAACCATCAGTACTACATTTTCTAGCTGCCTTGAAAACAGAAGTGAGGTCAAGGTGTCAGTGCGATCGGCTCCATCCGAGGCCCCAAAGGAAACCCTGTGCTGGGCTCTCTCCCCTCCTGTGGCAGCCAGTGAGTTTTCGTGTTCCCTGCTTGTGCTGCACCAGTCCCCTCTCTTCTGTTGCCTTCCACGGCTGTCTTCCCTGTGTTTTGCTCTGTGTCTACATCTCCCTCTTCGTATGGGGGTGCCTGTCATAGGACAGGCGGGTCACTGTAGTGCAGTGTGACCTCAGCTTAGCCACGTCCATCTGTGTAGACCCTTTGTTCAAGTAAGTTTGCATTTTGAAGTTCCTGGAGAACATGGCACTCAAGGGGACACTGTGCAACCCCCCACAGGGACCTTGCGGAAGGGGCTAAAGTGGTTAGAGATCCCTGAGGGCCAGCAGCCCCTGAGGCCATCGCTGCCCTGTTACTTGGGAGAAGGCAGCCATCCGGACTTCTCATGTGCAACTGCATCATTTTTAAATGTAGGCTCAATATTTTTAGATCACTGTGCAAGACCCGATGAAACCTTCCTGGTGGCCCCACTGGGGCTCTGGAGGCTGTGCCCTCCTCCCCGCAGCCTCCAAGGACACCCAGCTGCACAGCCACCTGTCTGCCTGGGAGGAAGCTAAACACTCGGGTGCATGCTGGGGACAAGGAGGTGGCTGTGTTCTGGGAATTTTTTGGCTCCTCCAAGTCCCCAGGACCTCTCTGGGCATCAGAACCCTGCTTAGCTCCAAACTTCTCAGGGTTTCAGCCTGGGGCAGGGAGGAGGGAAAGTTACTGCGTTTGAAACCCTCATTTCATATGCTGCAGCTGCAGCGGCAGAAGGCACATTACAAGGAATAAGCCATTGTCCTTTGTTGGAGTGCGGAGTATTAATAATGTCATAACAGCATTTGCCGACACTGGGCACAAATCATCTGCAGCCGTGAGGGGAGGGGACAAGCCACACGCAGACGCCGCCTGCCGCCTCAGGCCTTGAGGGGAGGCTGCTGAGCGGGGAGGGCTGTCTCCCCCATGCGTATTTCATGCTTTCTGTTTCCCAACATTTAGGCTAATCCTCTGATTGAAAAGCAGCGTCTGGGGTTTATTTTTATTTAGCCAGAAGGCCGTTCTGCTGCACAGCTTGTGGGAGCTGTGAGTAGAGCTATTGTGGCTGTGCCACAGGGAAGGTAGTTGCTGAGGGACAGACACAGAGACAGAACAGGGGGCCAGCCAGAGAAGCAGCTCTCCAAGCTGACCTTCACCCTACAGCACAAGCAGGTGCACGCCAAATTTATCATGGCCATGAGATTCTATTTATTAAGCACTTACTATGTGCCAGGAAAGAGATTCTATTTATTAAGCACTTACTATGTGCCAGGAAAGACCAGAGACTCCAAATGGGTTACTATGTTTATGTTGCTATTTTCGTTAAATTTGCTTTAGCATGCAACTTAAAAAAAAAAAAAAAAAAGACGCCTTTTTTTGTGGACGGTTTCCCCAGCTGTATCACAGCTCAGTACTGGAAGATGGGCACTGCCATCTGCGGTCACAGAATTATGGTCCAAAGCTGCAGAACCCGTGAGCTCGTTGCATGACACAAGAGCAGGTG
>NW_004524609.1:16911867-16921139 GCF_000260255.1 Octodon degus | reverse complement strand
GGAACTGGGGATTGAACTCAGGCCCTTGCGCTTGCCAGAGAAGCACTTATTCCACTGAGCCATTTCCCCGGCCCCTTGAACTCATTATGTAGCTGATGCTGGCCTCAAACTCCAAGTGATCCTCCTGCCTCAGCCTTCCAAGTGCTAGGATTATAGATTATAGACCTGAGCCATAAAGCCTGGCTCTAGTAATTTTTTTTTTTGCCGAACTGGGGATTGAACTCAGACCCTTGAGCTTGCCAGAAAGCTCTTAACCTACTGAGCCATCTCCCTGGCCCCTTGTAGTCAGTTTTAAAAAGAAAAGAAATTCTGGTACATGCTATAGCATAAATAAGCCTTAAAAATATCACACTGAGAAAAAAAAAAAAAAAAAAGGACACAAAAAGACAAAAATGCTGTCTGATCCCATTCCTAGGAAGTGTTCAGAATAAGCAAATCCACCAAACCAGAATGTAGACTGGTGCTCACTGCCGGGGTTGGGGCGAGGGGATACGAATGGAGATCAGGTTTCTTCTTGCTGAGACAACATACATGCTACCCACAAGTTAAAGGAGGAAAGGCTTCTTTTAGCTTATAGCTTGTAAAGTTTTCAGAGCATAGTCAGCCATCTCCAAGGCAGGGTGGTGCGGCTGAGGGGCCTGGCAAAGGAGAAACAGCCCGTGGCAGGGTAGGCAGGAGACAGCAAAGCTCCTTCTTCCTTCCCTTTTTATTCTATCTGGGCTCCAAGCCTATTGGTTGGTGCCATGCACACACGGGGTGGGGGGGTCTTCCCTCTTCAGTAAACCCAGTATCCACACCCAGAATGTGCTAAACCAGGCAGTGGATTAAGCTGGTGCAGCAAGCCCCCGATCCAGTCACTCTTTTTTTCTTTTTCTTCTTCTTCTTCTTCTTTTTTTTTTTTCTTTTTTTGTGGCCAGCTCAGCCCGCCCTGGGGGCAGGGCTGGTGCTGCACATGGTGCCAGGGATCTAACTGTGCTTGCCTAAGCGGGCGCCTTAGACTGCTGAGCTATCTCACCTGTCCGACCCAGTCACTCTGGAAAACCCCAGTTATGAGCTCATGAGGTTTTCAGAGAGAGACACCGCTAGACACGGGCCATGACAGGATGATGAAAGTAGTCTAAAGCCAGAGAGTGCCGGGCTTGGTGGCACACACCTGGAGTCCTAGCACTCTGGAGGCCGAGACAAGAGGACTGCTGCCTGGGCTACATGGTGAATTCAGTGCCAGCCTGAACTGTACAAATGCTGTTTCAAAAAAAACAAAAACATCGTGATATGATATGTGCATGATCATAAAAATGCTAAAAAGTCATTAATATGCTAAGACCTCTGACGATGCATTTTACACGGGTGAATTTTGTGCTAGCTGCATCTCATGTTTTAACAAATGAAGTAACTTGCCAGTGAGCACCCAGTGAGTAAGGTGTGCTATGAATTGAAACCGAATTTCCTCTATTGTTGATTTTTATTTTTATTTTTGGCACTGGGGATTGAACGCAGGGCCTTCGCACTGAGCCGCATCCCCAGCCCTTTGAAAACAACTTTTAGAGGGCTGACAAGCTAGCTCAGCAGAATAAGTACTTGCTTAAGGAAATATAGGGACCAGAGTTTGTGCCAGCCCTGCCCCTGGGCATGCTTAGCAGGCCACCGAGACCAGGTGTGATGGCGCATGCCTGTAATCCCAGTGTGGGAGAGGCTGGAAACAGGAGGATCACTAGGAGTCTAAGCTGTGTAGTAAGATCTTGTATTAAATATATAAATTTAAATAAAATAATAATAAAAATAATAAAAATAAGATAAAAACATTAAAAAAATTTTTGAGGCAACAGCTCACTAAATCAGGAGCTCGTGCCCCAGGCCCCAGGGTGCTAGGGTATAGGCATGCAGGAGCGTATCCAGCTCCCTGGCTCTTACGGAACTGCAGATGGAGTATGGGGAGATCTTCAAGGCCTGAGCACCAAAGAAATGCTGCTTCTCTGAAGGAGGTACTCACAGGAGAGCCCAGAGTTCCATGGTGGAGTGAGTCCCTTGCCCCGTGGTGACCACCAATCCCTCCCTGGGGGCCTGTGGCCCAAGGTCTGGGCACTGGTGACTTTCCTCCTGGAAGATGGGTCAGAAGCCCTTTTTCTCCTCATTTTCTCCTCTCCAGCTGATGAAAAAGCTTTATTATTATTATTATTATTATTATTATTATTATGTGTGTGTGCAGCCAGGAATCAAACTCAGGACCTTGCGTTTGCCAGGCAGGTGCTTAAGCCACTGAGCTATATCCCCAGCCCTGAAAAAGCATCTTAATTAAGTACCCCTCAGCTGCTAGTTTAATTTGATAAACACAAAATTGAAGCATCTAATATAGCCATCCATCATTCCGTATCAACACAGTTCTTGGAGCTGAAGATTTTTCTTTGTTTTTTTGTTATCTTCCTGAATCAATTTTCAGGATGATAATGATGTGGGCCTTGTTCAGGAATATCAGAGAAAGCCAGGGAGATAGCTCAGCGGCATAAGTGCCTGCCTGGCAAGTGCAAGGTCCTGAGTTTGATCCCGAGTACCAAAAAAAAAATCAGAAAAAAGTGACAGGTTTGTGAGATGACACTGGGGAGGGGGTGTCTGCTGGGGGCTCAGAAAAAAGGGAAACCCTCCCAGGAACTTGTCACCCCAAAGTCTTTCAGAAACCCAGAGTGCCATCCCCAGTCTCCCTGTGCCCATGAGTCCATCCCCACCTCCACACCAGCCCCTGAAACTGCACCCTCTCTCTCCCCATCTGCCCAGCACAGAGTAGAAAATATTTGTATAGCATGAAAGTATCACATAGAGAAGTCTTGGAAGGCCAGGTGTGGCACTGCTGGCCTGTACTGCCAGCCACTTGGGAGGCTGAAGCAGGAGGCTTGTAAATTTGAGGCCACCCTGAGCAACTTATCAATACCTTGTTTAAAAATAAAGTTTAGAAGGACTGGGAAGGGGCCGGGGAGATAACTCAACAGCATAAGCTTCTGCCTGGGAAGCGCAAGGTCCTGAGTTCAATCCCCAGTATCAGGAAATCACAGGTCTGCTCCAGAGCTGGGCCCAGCGCCACCAGCAGCCTCTGACACACAGGAATGGCTCATCCAGACTTAGCCCTGCCTAGATGGAATTCACTGGCCTTGGATGTAAGGATATTTTGTCTTTGTCCTGTACAGTCCTCAACCTGACAGAGTGGCAGTGGCATGGGTGGGGACCCACAGCCACAGATGACTATTTTCCAAGCTCTCTCCTGCACTGTCCAAATTCTGTCCACTTCCGGGCTGCTGCTGTTCAGGCCCTGGATAGCTCAGATTCATTCTCACCCAAAAGGCCTTTCCTGGGGATCATTTGTGTTTTCCCCAGCGCTGAGGATTGATTCAGGACCTTCACACTGAGCTATATCTCCAGCCCCATCCCTCTTATTTTATTTTGAAATAAGGTATCCCTAAGTTGCAAAGTTGCCCACTCTGGACTCAAACTTGTGATCCTTATGATCCTCCTGCCTCAGTCTCCTAAAGTTCCCGGATGACAAGCGTTTGCTACCACATCCGCCTTCCCAGGCTTCGTGACAACCTGGCTTCTGTTGGAGATACACAGAAATTCCGCTTGCACACAGCTGAGAGAGAGGGTCAAGCCCCGACCCTGAGTGGAGGGTCAGCCTGAGCTCTGATGGCAGATCCTGGTGGCTCCAATCACAGCCATCAATTTACTCTTACAGGCCTGGAGGCCGAAGTCCAAGATCCAGGCGTGAGCAGATCACGTGGGGAATGGGGATTTCTGTATATGAATTGAGGGAGAGGAATGCAAACATTCATCCCACATCACTGACCTAACGTAAAAACTCCCCAGCATGGAGTTTCACATGAAAGCACAGGTTTTGGGTCCTGGGTTCAAATCCCAGCACTTGGTGATGTGGCCCACAGGCATCTGCTGCCCAGTGTCTTTGGCCACATCAGTGGTATCAGGAGCACCTCCCCTCTGTCAGAAGGGATTGAGGCCTGCACGTGTCTTGTTGCAGGTGAGTATTCCTCCCAAGGGGAACCCCAAACGTTTGATAGCCTCTAAGTTTCTGCAGCTGAGCCCTAGAAGCATTGAAAGGCTTCTCCCAATGTGGGACCTGTCCACCTCACTTCTCCTTCTAACGTGGTTCTTCAGCCACTTCCAGGGTGCTCCTCAGCCCTGCATAGTGGCAATAAATATATTCTTCTCCTAATTTTTAGATGGAGTAGGTGTGAGATTCAGGGACCTGAAATAGACAATTTGCAGTCGCCCCCCCCCGGGTGACACTGATGCTTCCCATGAAGACACAAGTGTTGACATAGTAGCCCGTGATGCTGAGGGCCACGCGTTAGCTGCAGACTCTGCGCTTCTTTGAGAGTCTGAAAGCGCAGTTACTTGTCAGGCTTTGCCCCCAGTTCGCCCCTAAGTGTTATTTTGGTTGGTGCACACGCGGCACATCATTTCATTTCACTTCCATGTAGTGTGTGCTGCTGGTGGGTGTCCATGGTCACTGGGCTCAGGGAAAGCCAAGTGTGTGGGGGGGGGCATGGGAGGACTGAGCAGAGACATGCGTGTGCTTGGCTGGGACACTCAGGACTCCTGGCCCCTGTGCCTGAGATACCGTGGATAGAGCGCTTCCTGCTGCGCTAGCTCTTCCCGTATACTGTATGCTTTTCATCTTTGCTTTTCCTTCTTTGTGGTCCTGGAGACTGAACCTAACTGCTCACAGGTGCTAAGCAAGCATTCCACTGCTCTGCCACTGAGCTATATCCCAAGCTGACCTCGAACTCACAGCCAGGGGAATGCACCTGCCTTTTGTCCTGACTTATGAGCATTTAGGACACTATGCTTTGATAGGGACTTTCGAAAGTTCTCCCCCAAGGAGAGAGCCACAGCACCATGACAACCTGGGGTGGCGGCATTGGTGCTGTGCTCCTGTTCATCCATTAAGAACAAGTTGTCAGTGAATGACTTAGCAGGACCTTGTCTCAAAATTTTAAAAAGGCTGAGGATGTAGTTAAGTGCAAAAGCTCTGGATTCATCCCCAGGACTGCAAAAACAAGAAAAGAAAAGAGACAAGACAATCTGTGATGTCATACTCAAGGAAACACAAGCCACACCCAGCTGGCTGCTCCTGCCCTGAATAACACCAGGTGACTCTGTGACACCCCTGCAGGTGTGGCCCTCTGTGTGCTATTTGGGGGCTGTTGAGCTGACTGCAAGGTCTCCTCAGTCCCTCAAGTCCTGAACACACAGAGACAAGTGTGGGCCAGCCAAGCCCATACCTGCATCCAGCCCCAGGATGCCACCAGAGGTGCTGCCCTCCAGGGCTAGACCAGCAGAGAGCCCCAGCTCCAGGTGACCAGCCCACTAGGGGCAGCTAAGGGCTCTCCCACCACCACCCTAGTGTGCCATCTTCATTTGCTGGGGCTGACACAGCAAAACAAACCAGGAGTCAAGAGGACAGGAACGTATGTATCTTCATACAGTTCCAGCAGCCCAGAGTCCAAGCTGCAGGTATTGGCATGGGTGGTCTTTCCAAGCCTCCACATGAAAGGCCTTAGCGAAGTCTTCTTCTGATAACTGTGTCCCCACTGCCTTTGCTAGGATGCCAGCCACCCAGGCATCCTAGCAGTGGATCAGGGCCACTCCAAGAACCTTCTGTGAACTTCATTACCTGTTCAAAGCCTGGGGGTTAGAACCTCAACATAGGAATTGAAGGGAACCAAATTCAGTCCTTCACGGGTGCCCACTCAGGAAATTGTCTTCCCAGCAGCAAGAGGGTTAAAGCAGAGGCTGGGATGGGGTGGTGGGGGAAGGGGTCTGTATTAAGCAGATTATGGACAAAGCACTGCTGGGGGGAGCCCTCGGCTATAATTAGTGAAATTATATCCAGGGCTGCAAACAGCTGGTACTCCCTGCCTTGTAATTAGGGTGGGACTGCACCAGTGCTCCAGGAGTCGCTGCTGGGGGAGGAGAAGTGGGGTCCAGGGCTCCCACTGGGCTCAGAGCAGCTGGCAGTGGCTCTGTGTTGCACATCTTTGCAAGAATAAGGACCGTTGTCAGCTATCAGACTCTCCAGAAAGTCCCAGTGTCATTCTGAAGGGACACAGATACTGTGAAGGGCCTGACAGAAGGGCCTTCAGCCACATTAAAGTAGATTGCAGTCTCCTTGGAAAGAGAAAGAAGTGGTTCAGGCCGACATACATTGGGGAATGGAAAGGAGCTGGCTCGTATCCATCACATATGGAACAGGGGCAAGGGTGTCACACGGGGCTTCCCGTACATAGTGAGACCAGCAACAAAATGAAAAAGGCCAGGGATGAAGGGTGCACAGGCCCTGGGTTCAATCCCCAGTACCACAACAAAGAGAGAGAGAGAGAGAGAGAGAGAGAGAGAGAGAGTAGGACCCGTCAGATGCCAGCCTCCACATGCCCATTCTCACATCGCTAGGGCAGGTGTAACAAAAGCCACATCTCCTCCTTTTTATATTTCGGTGTGGTGCTCTGGAGTACTGAGCTGTGTTCGCTTTGGGTGTAAACGTGTGGTCACAGGCACGTGCCACCACTCCCGGCTGAGTCCCCACTACAAGGACAGCAGGCAGGCAGGTCAGACCTCTCTTTGGCAGCCTCATTTTGACTGATCACCTCTTTCAAGGTCCTAATTGCATTCAGAAGTACAGGGGTCAGGGCTTCGGCATGACTCTTTGGCAGGTCGGGGTCACAGATCAGCCCGGGACACACAAGCCTTGACCCAGATGCTATCCACCTGAGAGTCGGTCAAATCCGAAGCCCCTGCCCACAGGAGCTGCCTGCCTCCTGCCACTCCAGGGAGACAGGACCTTGGCCTGTCTCTGTGTCCCAGCTCCGGGTTCAGATCTTGCCCTGGGATATAAAGCTAGGATGATCCAAATGGCATTGATCAGGGCCGGGAAGATAGCTCAGTAGAATAAGTGCTTGCCTGGAAAGGACAAGGTCCTGAGTTCAATCCCCGGTCCTGCCAAAAAAAAAAAAAAAAAATTGGCATTGATTAAGTAAGAGGCAGAGCACATATTCCAAACTATTGAACAGCAGATGCACGGGTAGGTGAACTTTTGTTTTCCTTTCAAAAAACTAGTATGTATTAATGATTATCGTTTTTATTTTTACATTTTTTAATGATTATCTTTTTAAAAATAAAGCATTTTTTTCAAATCCCAGTTCCACCATGTGACATAAACCACAGGCCAATCACTTCTCAGGAATTCAGCGTCCCCACCTAGGAGATGGGGAAGCAAGCTGGAGACCCAGGTGGCCTCACTCCGTCACTGGTTCTCTGGCTTTTGGGGTCTTGGAAGCTTTTACTCTCTTATAAAGTATCAAAGAGCCCAAAGGCCTTTCTTTTATGTGCATTTTATTCCTCAATATTGACTGTGTAAGAAGTGAAACCTGCCTGCCGTGGCGGCACGTGGCAGTCATCCCAGCTACCCAGGAGGCTGAGGCAGGAAGATCACAAGCGTGGGCATCTAGTGAGACCCTGCCTCAAAATAGAGAATGTAGCAGGCGGGTGGTGTAGCTCAGAGTAGAGCACACTGTGTTTGCCTCCCAGTACCACCAATAAATAAATAAAATAGGAAGCTGACATTTTATTGATTAACTCACTTAAAAATAGCACAAGAAACCACTACAGACTAACATAAATCAGTTTTTATGGGGAAGAAAGAACCTATTTTCTAAAGCAATATGTTATTGAGAAAACCAAAAAACAGTGTTGTATGTTAGTGTGCATCTCTAATAAGTTCCGGCTTCCCAGAAACCCACCAGCTTCTCACATCTCATTCTGCATTTGGACTTATGTCTTTGTTGCAACAATTACAGCCTAGAAATAAAAATTGGAGCCTCGGGGGCCCCCACATTGAGAACTGCCAGCTTCCCTGAGGCCCCAGCACCTGTCTCAGGCAGAGACCCCACCCATGTCTGCTCCCTTTGTTCCCTGTGATTGGTGCTGGGAAGGGGGCCCCTCGCCTGGGTCCTCCTGGGACAGTCAGGACTATGCAGGGCCTGACGCCAAATGAGCAGCACGAGGGTGGCCTCATACCTGGCCCAGCGATGGCCTCCAGGGACAAGATCAGAAACAACGGGGTGCGGGGGGGATAGAACCCATCCAGAAGAGCAAACTTCAGCTTGGCAAAAATATCCGTATGTCAGGGAGGAGCCCCCTCTTCACCCCTCCCCAGTTCACCTCTGGCCAAGCACACACAAGCGCCTTGCCAGGACTCAGGCCAGGCCATTCGACCATTTAAGAAGCCCTGCAATGCTCGCAGACACTCCGACATTCAAGAGAATGTGTACTTCATGGATACAATGGGAGTAAATCGTTTATCCTTTTGGTCCTTCTTCTCCACCCCGCTTAGTTACAGGTGATGGAGGCAAATAAGCATAATTCCTCATAGGTCACACAAACACAGGTCAAACGATAAAGGTTAGAACCAGCGAGATAGCTCAGCGGTGCCCTGAGTCGGTGTGACCAAGTCCAGGCGTGGTGGTGCGGACCTGTCATCCCAGTGCTGGGGAGGCTTGAAAACAGGAGGATCACTATGAGTCTGAGCTGCATAGTGAGACCCTGTACCACATATATAAATTTTTATTTTAAGAACACACAATAAAGACTGCTCAGTGTGGTACCGAGCACAGCCGGCGCAGAACCTCCCACAGCCTCTCCACTATGAAACCTCAGGCGCCACCACCCAGTCTGGTGCTGTTCCCTGATGCCCGCTCCACCGTGTAGTGGGGAACTTCTCGCTCAGGAGGGCGCATCCTCTTCCACCCAGTCATTCAATTCTCACAGCTGTGGAAAGAAGCAAGGCCAAGGCCAAGGTGTGGCAGCTCAGGTGTTGGCAAGGCTGCTCCTCCTGGGTCACAGAGGGCCACCTTGGGTCCCCATGTGGCAGAACACAGGCAGCAAGCCCTTCTCCTGTAAGAGCACCAACCCCTCCAGGCCCTTGGTGACCTCATCTCACCTCAATTACACCCCACGGTGCATCTCCAAATAGCATCATCTTGGGAGTTGGGATTTCCACATAGGGCTTTTTTTTTTTTTTTTTTTTTGGCGGAACTGGGGATTGAACTCAGGCCCTTGCGCTTGCCAGGGAAGCGCACATTCCACTGAGCCATCTCCCTGACCCCTTCACATAGGCTTTTGGGTGAACACAAACATTCTATGGCATATTCCATGGCTCCTTCCCCTCTGCTCTCTTTCTCTGTCTGTCTCTCCCTCCCTGTCTGTCTCTCTTT
>NW_004524609.1:16910227-16911587 GCF_000260255.1 Octodon degus | reverse complement strand
TCTCTCTCTCTCTCTCTCTCTCTCTCTCTCTCTCTCTCTCTCTCTCTCCCTTCTCTGTCTCCTCCACCAAGCTGCTGGGCCCCAAAACTCCTGCAAAGCAACAGAGTGGGGCTGGATCGAAGAGGCAGCTGCTCTTGCAAGGGGAGGCCCTGCCAGTCGATAGTGCCATTAGGACTGTCCTTATTTGCAAGAGACCAGCTCTGAATGCAGTGTGGAGCAGAGCAGCGCCTGTCCTTTCAATCTCTTGCCATAGTGCCTCAGTCTTGGCCCTGGTAAACACACACCCCCTTTCCCCTGTCTCACTCCACTCCAAAGGGAATGCCCCTCCACGTGGAAAGTCTGCAAGAAGAAATTAGAAGAAAACTCACTTTGGTCTGTGATAGGTTTTCGACAGTGCCACAGCAGAGAAACAGAAAGAAAAAGGGAAAGGGGCTTTATTTTCTTTGAGGACAAGGAGAGAATTTGGAGAAGATAAGGAATTCTCTCCATTGGAACAAAGGGAGGCTGAGGGTTTTATGGCCCTGTGCTAGGGGTGGAGTTTGAGGGGATGTTTAGATACACCTGAGGAGCTGATGGGGGGGCGGGTCTTTCCTGAGGCAGGGGGAAGGGTGAAAGGAAACTGTACCCTGGCTTGAGTTGGAGAAGAAGGGGGAGGTGGTCTTGGGGAAGGTAAGCTGTTGTTTTAAGGGCTTCAACCATGTTACATGACCACCCTCATAACGCAGCAATCCATACTAGGGCCAGAGCCTATCAGTTTGGTTTCCAGCTGGGGAAGAGGGAGGAGAGACCCGATACGCTATGTAACTGAGACGCGAGTCGTCCTGCCGAGCTTTTTGTAGGAGACATTTCATCCCCACACAATCTCAAAGTAGGCAGCATGATCCCCATCTACAGAGCAGGAAAAAGGGGAGCCATGGGGATCAAGTGCTGCCTGCTCCCAGAGCCACACACGTACCACCATGTCACACTCCTAGAGGAGCCGAGGGCTCCCCAGAGGGGCAGGGCTCCCACAAAGGGAAGAAGATAGTGGGAGACAGAAGGAAGGAGCAGAAGTGATGTCCAGCTGATGGTCCTGACCGCAGTGGCCACTCTCAGGATGTCCCTTCTGTCCCATGGAATGAGACAACATGCCCCAAGCAGGCCCCGGACGTCCCCAGGACTTGGTTGCTGTAAAACAAGCTCTGCTCAGGAAGGGATGTAATCTGATCCTGCTGCCCCACCCTCGCCCGTGTGCTGGGCCGCAGGCAGCCTGCTCAGCAGGGTTGTTGCTTTGGGGCTCACCGGGCTATTTCCACCTCTGCGAACACAGAGGGAGCCTGCTGTCCACTGGCCTGGTGTCTCCAGGGCAGGCACGGGGGTG
>NW_004524609.1:16908354-16908957 GCF_000260255.1 Octodon degus | reverse complement strand
AAAAAAAAAAAAAAAAAAGCAAGCAGATTGTCCCCATCTGGTGAGACACAGCCCAGGAGGATAGCCTGGGACGTGACAAGCTGCAGGCGAGACCTTGAGGCAGAGGGGTAGCTGTGCCCACATTTTTTTGTTTTGTTTTGTTTTTTGTATCGGTAATCAAACTCAGGACCTTGTGCTTGGCAGGTGCTGCTGAAATATCTCACCGGCCCTGTGCCCACGTTCTTGACTCACAGAAACTGTCGTCTTAAGGCGCCAGTTTTAGGACCATTTGTTACACAGCAGTAGCTAACTGACGCACAGACACAGACAAGTGATGCATGGACGAGTTTGTCTCACGTCCATCAGGGCCGGCGAGATAGTTCAGCAGCCTAAAGCACCTGCTTAGGCCAGCTTAGGCGGGTACAGGGGACCACAGCTGGATCCCCAACACCACGTCGTGCCAGCCCCACCTCCAGGGCGGGCTGATCTGATCAAAAGAAGAAAGAAAGAAAGATACACATCCAGAAATATCCAAGCACAGATTTCAACAACAAAACTTCAGGTTTGGGGCTAGGGAGATAGCTCAGTGGTCTAAATGCCTGCCTGGCAAGCACAAGGACCCAG
>NW_004524609.1:16900956-16907890 GCF_000260255.1 Octodon degus | reverse complement strand
TTGTTGTATTGTGGTTGTTTTTTTAATAGTCCAACCTTTCAAATTAATTCAAAGTCAGAGAAATCTATTTAGCCTGGGGCAGAGAAAGGAAGAGGAAAAAGAGCACTTGCTATCACGTTTTCAGGCCAGGCAGTCTGGTTTTCCAGAGCTGTCTCCTATGATTCTCTCTCTCTGTCTCTGTCTCTGTCTGTCTGTCTGTCTGTCTGTCTCTCTCTCTCTCGAAAGGTAACCTGTCTAGGAGAACTTAAGTGCCTGTCAAACAGTATATATCCTAATTATTGTGGGGTATTATTTCTAATTCTTTTAATTTGTTTATTGTTGCTGTGGTCTCTTGCTGGAAATAGAACCCAGAGTCTTACGCATGCTGGGCAAGCACTTTCCCACCATTGAGCCTTGGGGGGTGGTACACATCTGTAGTTTCAGCCACTCAGGAAGCTGAGACAAGAGGATTACAACTTTGGGGACAGCAGGACAATTTAGCAAGACCCTATCCCAAAAGAAAATTAAAACAGTTGGAGACGTAGCCCAGTGCTCCCTGAGTTCAATCATTAATGCCAGGTAAGCAGGGTAGGAGATGGAGAATCTCTAATTTTATTATATTCTTATTCTTATTTGGTTTTTTGAGACAGAGTCTTCCCATGTAGGTCAGACTGGCCTTGAACTATGTAGACCAGGCTGGCCTTGAACTTGTGGCAACCCTCCTGCCTCAGCCTCCCAAGTGCTGGAATTACAGGCGTGAGTCACCATGTCTGGTTTGGAGGATCATTTTTTTTTGAATAATTTAAATGCATGAAAAGAATCTGTCCATAAAACAGACTCCTCAGTACAGTATTTCATTAAATTCCAACACAAGTGTCAAAACGGAGGGGTGGGAGAATGCGGATTTATTTGCTCTTTGTCCAGCCTAAAGCAATTACCCTATGCCACCCTGCTCACCTCGAAGATCAACTCCACACCCCTGATGTGACCCACTTACCCCTGATGTGACCCACTTACTTGTCCTCTCTCTGTAGAACACAAACTAGTATTTATCACCCTGAAAGTCTTTTTTTTTTAAGGGAGAAGTAATAACATCACTGTGGTCTGCCCCCAAAAGCGCACGAGTATCCGAGGAGCAGAGCTGGTCGGGCGTCTGCTTGGCTCGGCATGGCTCGAAGCTCAGAAGCAGCTTGGAAGTTGGCCTGACAGGATGGGAAAGCCAGCTGGGAAGGTGGAAGCCACCGCAGACAGGAGAAGCAACTGGGTGTGGCCGGGGTGTAGGGGCTTGAGAGTCCAGAGCTGGGGGCTTTGTCCAAATCACAGTAGCACAAGAGAAAAGTATGGGAGGGGACAGATCAAAAGCCACCTATGTGGAGAGGGGCCTCCAGGTGCACTTGAAGAGCCAGCGTGGAGACTGAAGTTCATCCTGAAGATTTGGATCTGTGCTCTTCCCACCAACACGCTGGGCTGAAGATGGGTAGAATGGTTGGTGGTGACTCTCTTACCTACAGCGCAAGAGGCCCAACGATCACCCTCAGAACATCCGGGTCCTCTGTGCATACCCCAGCCCTGTCACAGTCAGGACAGACAGGCCACAGCCCAGAACAGGGCTGGCACGGAAACTGAGCCCACAGAACACAGCTCCCTTCTCTGGGGGAAAAAAGAGGCGGATAAGCCTCTAGTTTCTCTGTGGGAGGAACTTTCTAAAGCTTTCTCCTGGCCTTCTCTGTGACCAGACATCTCCAGGACCCCATGGCTTCCTAAAATGAAGTGTTCCCAGGTCCTGGGCCAGGCAGCCTCCCTCCCCACACTGTGTTCTTCAGAGCACAAGAGCCGGAGCCTTTCGGCAACAGGACACTGCCGCATCACGTGGTCTCCTGAAGGCTAGTAAGTAATTCAGTTTAAATGATGGAACTAAACAAAAAAAGGGGATACAGATGAATGACCATTTTGTATCTGTGTATTCAAAATGGTTAGGATAGATACATAGCTACATTCTCTTAATTCAATGACTAGAGGGATTTGTTCTAATAGTATTTATACATAGCATATCATGTCTGCAACTTGTACAACAAATAACCACTAGGAAGACAGTATGCAATGTGTTCATTATTGGAACTGTCCTACCAATTTGATTTGAAATTGTCTCATTGCTATTTATTTCTCAATAAAATTATGGGAAAAAATAATTCAGGAGAAGCCCCCCCCCCTTTAATCTACCCAGCAATTCAGCACCAGAAATGCACAATCGCTTCAGCCAGGTCACAGCAGGCAGAACGCCACGCTAGCCAGGGCTTGATGGCCCAGCCAAACACACTCCGACCACACCACCGGGATGAGATCAGTGCAGCCCGAGCTAGACAGATGCCCTGGGGAGCACAAGCCTCTTCTCCCCGAATCTCACCCTCAAAGCACGGAATAAAGAGAAGGCGGCCCGGTCACAGGCACGTGCTAGTGGGCACCTCAGCCTTGGGTAGGAGAAGCAGACAAGGCCTCCTCCACCCAGTGTAGCTACGGCCAAGGCTGTGGTCAGTCCTACCCCAGGCCTGGGAGGCCTGCATGGTGCTGCTAAGCAGTCACCCGGAAGCGAGAGCTGGCTTAGCCCTCTCGGATCTGCCTGCGGTTCCTCTGTGCTCCAGATGGGGGCGCTGCCCTAAGGCGGAGGGAGGAGGTGGCCGGGCTCCAAGACATGTAGGACAGGAAGAGGAAGCCGAGACCTGCGAGCAGAAGCCTCCCTGGCGGTGCAGGGGCCAAGGGGCGCCCTCAGGGAGGCAGGATCAGTCCATGGGGTCGGAGAGAAGGGGGAGCCCATAGCCGCGGGTCACGGGTGGTGGCTGCTCTTCAGGGCAGTCTGGGAGCTGGGGAAAGCGGCATGGATTGAGAGCAAGACGCAGGGGCCTTGGTGGAGAGCAGTCTTTGCATTGGTTCGGGGGTCATAAGTGAGAGAAAGGATGGGGGGCACGTTTTAGACAGTAGGCAGGGGAGAAAGGGCAGCTCAGACACCTCGCCGAGGTGTACCCCGCTCCATCGACTCTCCCGTGCAGCTGGTTGAGCCCCCAACCCCAAAGCTGTGTCCACCTTGCAGAACCTGTGAATGGGACATTATTCAGAAGGTGTCTTTGCACGTAATCGAGTTGGGGGTAGGGGCAACCTGGATTGTCCAGTTGGATTTCAAGCCAGTGACAAGTGTCTGTTAGTGAAGGACAGGGCGACATGGAGGAGACAGGAGTGACTCAGCCACAAACAAGGCAGCCAACAAGCCAGAAGAGGACAGATGACCCGGCAGACAGAAAGTACCTATAGGCTTAGGCCTCCATGTGTAGGAAGTCACAGCAGCTACGGGAATTTGACATCGCCTATGTACAGAGTCCTGCAGCCAAGACTCAGTCAATAGACCATCAGATGGCAGGGAAGAAGGGACCACTCTCTACCTGGCCAGAAACAGAAAGGAACTGAGGACGAATCTTCAAGACAACTCAGCGATAGGAAGACAGAGAGAGTCCAGCCTGGGCAGGGTCAGCCGGGTCTGATGGAAACCGAGGTAAGGGTGAGCATGCTGCATCTGACCCAGGCCTCCTTGGGCTCATTTCCTTCCCTTTTGGCTCCTACTGCATCTCTAGAACCTGCCCTGTCTCCCTGGTAAAATCAAAACCCAGCCCCACAACTTTACATAGAGACCCGGGAAAGCCAGGGAACACAGGACAGCCCTTGGGCCACATACCAGTAGGGAAGGTCCTGATGGGAGGGTGAACACAAATCTACTCCCTCTCAAGATGCGCCTCATGAATGCTTGCAAGTGAGTGCATCTAGTTTGACATTTTAGATAAAAATTTGAAATTTGAGAGGTTTTTCCCATCAATAGAAAAGTAATGTAGGCCAGTCAGATAGCTCAGTAGACCAAAGCACCTGCTTAGGCAGAGCACAGTGGCCCAGGTTCATTCCCGGCATGCCATGCCAGTCCCACCCTGGGGGCGCGCTGAGAGGACAGTTGAGACTGGGCATGGTAGTGCATGCCTGTAATCCCAGCGCTTGGGAGGCTGAAAACAGGAGAATGACTATGAGTCCAATCTATGTAGTGAGACCCTGTACCAGATGCATTAAAAAAAAATTAAAAAAGAAAAGTAACGTATACTGATAGTAAAAATACAATATAATGAAGCAGTGCTGAAGGCCTAGAGTCTTGGGCCCTAGACCTGCCCATCTAAGCAGGTCCATCTCTAGATCCCTTTTGCTCCATCTCACTGTCCCTGCCCTGAATGTTCCCGGGCTGGCAGCAGGACAGGCACCCCTCATGATCAAAAGCATCAAATGCCACTGTCAAGAGATGCTGAGTGGGAGGCCAGTGACCCACAGGACCCGAAAACAATCCTCCTGCAGTTTCCCTGCTGGCCAAAGAGCTCTCAGCTTGATGCCACAGCCCTGTGGTTGACCCCTACCACAGTTCTGTCCACCTCAGGACTCCTATGAAGAGGGGAGGTACCCTCCTGTTTTGGTGGGTGTTGGACAGCAGGCTCACCCTCCTGGAGGGGATGTGAAAGTGACGTTCCAACCTGAGTCCGTCAAGGTCTGCTGTATGCACAGGGCCCTCCTCTCATCCCATTTACACCCCACAGAAGGACAATTTGGGTATCCCCTCAGCCAGGAGCACCAGCACCCTGTCACAGCCACATCTTCCGTGCTACAGATGAACTTGAGGCCCTGATGGTTAGGCCTTTCACCCAGGATGATATCTAAGAAGCTGCAGGTTGTGACTTGAATCCAGCTGTGTCCATCCTCGTCCCCCGTCATCAGTGGTGGCCCAAAGAGAGCATCATCCTGCCTGTTATGTGCCTCCACACTGTGAGGCTTCCCCCTTTGCCCCTGGACTAAGCACACCCCCTACAGGCCATCGAGAGGACTCTGAGCAGAACATCCAAGCAGCTGGTGCTCCAGGAGGGCCAGCATCTGTGGGCACCAAGAGTTAGGCGCAGACTGGTTTTCACTTGAGAGGCAGCCCCGCGTGGGTGCGGGTGGGTCCTCTGCATCCCGCTTCCGACCCATGAAATCCAGTCCCACAGTTAGACATGGACACCACGGAGAGCCAGACAGCCGGCCAGGCCGCCTGCTTGCCTGCAGAGCAATCCCTTGGCCTCCTGCTAGTTAGCAACACAGCCTTTAGCACCCACTTCAGCAGACCTATCGTGTTCCACACTGAAGAGACAGCTAGGAGCAGAAGGGACCTCACCCATGCGGAGCTGGGTCCCACTGTCAGGTAAATCCTTCCAGGTGTGTCTCACCAGGGCCAGAGGCTGCCCCTGAATAACCGTCATGATTATCCACCCCACCACCCAGGAATCGGAGCCGCTGCAGGGTCCTGGCCCCTCTGGCTGTCTAGCAGTGGCAGACCAAGCAATTACAGCAAGCTGAGAAGTCATTAGAAAGGAAAGTCTGTCTTCAGTACATAAACAGCAACCTGGAGACAAGGTAGAAGCAAAGAGCTCCCGCCCTCCAGGACTTGTTCAGCTTTGCACTCTTGGGCCTCAGGGCTGAGCAGCCCACCCTGCGCAGGTGAGAAAGCTGGGCCCATCGCCCCACGCATCGACTGTCAGCCAAGCCACCAGGGCAGGGACGGCTGGGGGGAGGAGACCCACTCACAGCAAGTCTGCAGTGGCCTGGGAAAGGGGAAATCAGGAGCAATGCAAATGAAAGAGAAGTCCCAGAACACAAATTATTAAAAAACTGAATTGGAGCCAGGTGTGGTGGCACATTCTTGTAATTCCAGCACTCAGAAAGCTGAGGCAGGGGGGCTGGTGAGATGGCTCAGTGGTCTAAAGCACCTACTTGGAACAAGCTTAGCAAAGCACAGGGACCGCGGTTCAATCCCCCAGTACCACATGCCAGCCAGCCCTGCCTCCTGGTGGGCTGAGCTGGCCACACACACACACACACACACACAAATAAATAAATAAAAAAAAAAAAAAAAAAAAAAAAAAAAAAAAAAAAGAAAAGAAAGCTGAGGCAGGAGGATCATGCAAGTTCGGGGCTAGCCTGAACTGTGGAGTGAAACCCTGTCTGAAAAAGACAAAAACAAACAAATAACTCCCCCTCTCCACAATTATTTAGCTGAATAACAGAAACAAGACACAGCTAGGTCACTCTTACCAAAATTTTAGACTTTTAACAGGTGTCTTAATTTTCTAGGGTTACCGTAATGAATAATCACAGACCAGGTGGCTTAGAACTAGAGGAAGTTATCATCTCATGAGGCTGGAGGACAGAAAACCAAAATCTAGGTTGTCGGGGCAGGTTCCTTCCAAGCTCTGAGGGAAAGCCTGTGCCAGGACTCCTCCTGGATCCCGCTGGTGGCCAGAAGCCTTGGAGATGGTAGAAAGGTCACTCCTGTCCCTGCCTCTCTCTGCACATCTCTTCCTGCTGGGTGTCCCAAACCTCCCTCTCTCTTCCCCTCTGAAGACACCAGCCCTTGGCTTTCGCACCTACCCCAACCCAGGCTGAGCTCACCTACAGGTCCTTGACTTGGTGACATCTGCAAAGACTCTTTCCACAACAGCGCTGGGACTCCGATGCATCTTTTGAGGGAGGGGACATAACCCAGGGCTGAAGAGTAATAGAGAAGAGGAAACATTCCAGGGAAAGTAGCTTATGTGGGGCTGTAGCTACCTCTTCTAGTGGTAAGTGTTGAGGGTGCTCCACACCTGTCTGGGACACAGTGCCACCCCAGAGCAGATGAGGGACCAAGGATGCCTAAAGCCAGCCTGAGCATGCACACCCTGCAGATGGACAAAAGCAAAGGGGACCAACGGGATCATAGGACCCAGGGAACCCAGCAGGGATTCCTGCCTGGATTACAGCTCCACAAAGGCACCAGTGACAATCAGTTCAGGCCCTCCTCTGTCGCGGAGCTCCACCCTCCTGCCCCTTCTGAGCAGGCTGCAGTCACACTGAGGTTGAAAAACAG
>NW_004524609.1:16896808-16899461 GCF_000260255.1 Octodon degus | reverse complement strand
AGTAAAAAAGATGGAAGCCAGATATGGTGACACATGCCTATAAAACCAGCACTCAGAAAACTGAGGCATGAGGATCACAGCAAGTCTGAGGCCAGCCTGAGCTACTTAATGAGATCCTGCCTCAAAAAAAAAAAAAAAAAAAAAAGGATAAGGATGTAGCTTAGTGGTAGAGTGCTCCTGAGTTTGAGTCCCAGGAATGAGTGTCTACGTTTTCAGTTTTTCAGGTGTGGTGGAGCATAACTGTAATCCCATCACTCGGGAGGTTGAGACAGGAGGATCGCTGTGAGTTGGAGGCCAGCCTGGGCTACATAGCAAGACCTTGTCTCAAATAAAGAAAGAAAGAGGAAAAAAACAATCCTCACTTTTTCTGAGGGGCTGAGCTGAACTTTAACTCCCAACATGATTTGTTGTGTAGACTCAGTTCTTCTCCAATCCCACAAAGGAGCACCCTTCGCAGAAGCCGCCTCCAGACACAAACCCGGATCACAAGAGCAGCGCGCCCTCTGCAGGGCACAGCGTGGCATTACCTCTTCGCTTTCCCTGGAGGCTCCAAAACCAGCAGCGGATTTTTATGCGCTCCGTGATTAGAAAGACATCCGCACCACCTGGAACTTTTCAATTTCTCAAGCAACACGGGATCCTGCCCAGCCATCTGGAATTAGTCTAAATCACCAGCTGAGGGTTGCTGCTGTCTGGTTGGCCAGGACTTGCAAACAAATCGTGCTGGGTTGGGAATCTGGCAGGTTCTCTAGCTGGGTAAGAGTCAGAGAGTATCTTGAACCCATCATGTCCAAATCTTGATTTTTATGAGAAAATTGAGGCTTAGAGAGGATGGGTCCTTCCCACAGGAGCCTGGCTGGGACCCAAACCCGGGCTCCTCAGTCACCAACCTTCCCTGTCCTCTCGCGGAGCCTCACAACAATATCAGGGGTCACAACAGCTACACAACAACATGCCTATAATCCCAGGAAGAGAAAGCCTGCCAGGTGCCAGTGTCGAGCTGCGCCGGGCCTTCTCTGATGCAGGAGTTTGTTCAGGCCTGCGAGCCCAGCTCTGTGCCCTCCTAGCCACATTCCCTGCGTTAGCCAGGAAGTCCCCGTTCTTCCTGGCATCTGGACCATGCTTCGGTGCAGCATTGGCTAACACTCCCAAGGGTGTGTTAGACCAGAAATTCTGGGAGGGCAGAGCCCGTGGCTTATGCTTCCTGTGGGATTTCTCCTCCCTCACAGGCTGCAGGGACCCATTATGAGTGTGGGATGTGAAACATTTGGATGATTTTATGCAGCCTGGCTGCACTTCCCTGCCTGCTTCTCTTTGTAACAAGCATCGTACACCTAATAGATAGCTGGTCAAAGTATAGGTTCTGGAGGCAACTCTGTGGGAATTACACCTCTTGTCTACTGAGAGAGCCCACCCTGATTTGGACAGTCTTTCCTATGATCTGCATTCAGAGTGAAATTTCAAAAAGTCTGCATTAAAAGTGAAATTTCACAGCCAGACTTAGAGACATGTATCTATAATCCCAGCACTCAGGAGGCTGAGGCAGGAGGATCACCATGAGTTTGAAGCCAGTCTGGGCTACATAGTGTATTCAAGGCCAGCCTAAACTACGTAATGAGATTCTCCCTCTCTCTCTCTCTCTCTCTCTCTCTCTCTCTCTCTCTCACACACACACACACACACACAAATGGGGCTGAGGATGTGACTCAGTGACCACATGCAGTTTGTATGCATGAGGCCCTGGGTCCAATCCCTAAAGCACCAAAACAAGAAAGAAAATCTTCAGTGAAAGTTCTCTGTATGGTACTGTAAGGGCAAGGACATGCCACCTGTACCTGTCGCAATCTACAGAACACACAGAATGCCCAACACTGAGTGAGCCCAATGATAAGCCCTGGACTTTGGGGGCTGATGTGTCCTTGTGGAATCACTGAGGGTAACGCCCATTCCACTCGGATGAGGGCGTGGATAGTGGGTGCCGGGTAGGGGGGTATGAAGACCCTGTACTTTCTGCTGAACTTTACTGTGAACCTAAAACTGCTCTAAAAATGATAATAATAAATAGAGTCCATTGAAATTCTTTAAAAAGTGAAATGTAATATATTTATGCAGAAAGAGCTTTTGCAGAACTCAACTGCAACAGTGCATGGGTGTAGCCCCAGGACCCGCTGAATGCCGGCTCCCAAGGGAAGTCCAGAGAGCTCCAAGAGAGCCCCCGGCTCCAGTGCCTAGAGCCGGGAGCCACCAGGGAGGGCGCAGGAGCCGGTGGGCACCCCAGCAAGCAGCTCTGTGCACCCTGCTTCTTACCTAGATGCTGGAGCCACTAGTGAGAGCTTAGAGCCCCCTGAGGGATCCAGACGTTAGCTTTGGGGTACCTGTCCCCAAAGGACAGGAGGAGATGTGACACAAATTTAGTCCGTGTTGCTCTGGGAGCGAGAAGTCCAAAATGGGGGCAGCTCAGAAGCAGTGTTACTAAAGCATGCTAAGGCTCCAGGTTCCATCTCCAGCACTTTAAGAAAAGAAAAGAAAAAAAAAAAAGCCCAAAGAGGGTCGCTCTGGGCTAAAACCACGGTCTGCGCAGGCTGTGCCCCTTCTGGATGCTCTGGGAGGGAATATTTCCTTGTTTTCCCAGCTGCTGGAGATCGTCTGCTTT
>NW_004524609.1:16885735-16896308 GCF_000260255.1 Octodon degus | reverse complement strand
TGCCATCTGCCACACTCACCAGCCAGGGGCTGCTAAATCACATGGTGGCAAGTGAACTCGAAGAGGTAAGTTTGACTTTTGCGAACCATCACAGCCCCTTTGGAAAGCCAAAGTCCCTCAGGATTCTTCAGACTTGGCTTATTTCTGTCAGCGCCTTGGTGAGTGGGGTCTGTGGGGACGAAGATGATTTCCCACCAGGAGACACTGAACTATTTTAGGAGATGCTCAGGGCTTGGAAGGGTGGGTGGGTGTGTGCTCTGGGTCCTATGCTGCATGGATGCTATAGAGAAGGTTCTGGTTCGGAGTGTCAAAGAACGCCAGGTCCAGAAGTGCTGCTGAAGAACTGCAGAGAAGCACACAAGGGACAGCCAGACTCTGGGCTCCAGAAGAGGCCAGCAAGAAATCCCACTGCCCTTGCGGAGTAAACAAGATGTGACTTCAGGCCATACAGGAGACAGCTACAGGGCCACAGGTGGCACAAGTGTCCTACAACTCCCAGAGACAAATGGGCTCTCTCTGTAATTCCCACCTGCCTCTTCTTAGGCAGCTACAAATGACAGGGAGCTAATGTTCCCTACAACTCACTCTACCACCCCCTCCTGTTGCTGTGTCCCCACCACCTGGGACAGCTGGTGTCTTTGCCCAGTGCAAGCATTTGAAGGCTCCTCATTGCCTTGAAATATTTTAAATCTCATTTTTCTTTGCATGAAATGAAATTCACTCTCCAGTACCCCAAGGTCATTTTTCATCTCTTCTCTCCTGGAAACTCGGGTAAAAGTACAATGAGACCTTACTGGGACAGTTCTGTCATTTTTCCTCTTTCTCAAGCACAAGTGTCAATACTCTCAGGCTCGCCTGGATTTCAATTGGCTTTACTGAGGATACCCTGAGGTTTCCAATAACACAGAGAGAGGGGTGATGAGGAGTCTGCATGGAGAAGCGGGGTTGGGAGATAAGAGAGACAGGTGAGGTTGGGTCAGCCCATGCCACGAGCTACCCACAGCGCAACTGGCCGCTTAATGGCTCTGCGTGCTGCCTGAGTCTCGGGTGCCTGGGGGAGGTGGGCAGCTGACACCACCTCGGTGCTTCTCAGCTCCTCCTACCTACTCTCCATTCTGAATAACACTGCCCCAAACTCTGCTCTGGCCTCAAAAAGCGTGTCTCAATACAGGGATATGCTCTCCCTGCAGCACAATGACTCTCTCTCTCTCTCTCTGTAGCACAATGACACACTCTGTCTCTCTGTCTCTCTGTCTCTCTCTCTTTCTCCCTCTCTCTGTCTTTCTATGTCTCTCTGTGTCTATCTCTGTCTCTCTGTCTCTTTGTGTCTGTCTCTGAGTCTGTGTCTGTCTCTGTCTATCTCTCTGCCTCTGTCTCTGTCATCTCTCTGTCTCAGTCTCTCTGTCTCTGTCTGTCTCTCTGTCTCTCTCTGTTTCTCTCTCTCTCTCTTTCTCTCTCTCTCTCTGGGCAATGGATTCAGAACCTTTATACTGAGCTCTGTCCCTTCCCACTGTTTCTCTCCTTCTCTTTCCCCTTTTCTTTTCTTTTATTTTCTTGAGACAGGATCTTGCTAAATCACTAAGTTGCCTGGGCTGGGCTTTACCTTGCAATCCTCCTGCCTCAGCAGCCCAGAGTGCTGGGATGATAGGCATTTAGCCAAATTCTCTTGGACTGGATTAAAGAAAAATGCATCCCATGCTGACTTCAATTTCTAAAATTCTAGTTTAAGGAAAACAATTTATTTATTTATTTATTTATTCGGTACAGAGTCTCACTATGCAGCTCGGACTCGCAGTGATCCTCCTGTTTTCAGCCTCCCCAGTGCTGGGATTACAGGCGTGCACCTCCATGTCTGGACTCGGTGGCTGGCTCAGCACGCCCAGGGGTGGGGCCAGTGCAGCATGTGGTGCCAGGGTAAGGAAAATATTTAAAAAGCTAACAGGAATAAAATTCAAGTTCTCCTAACAACTTAGTGAGCCATTAGATGAAGGTCCCTGTTCTGGAGCTGGCTGTGCTGCCTGCTGCCCTCCCAGGGCAGACTCCAGCAGTCTGAGCTATGGTGTGAAGCCCCGTGTCCTGACCTATAACATGAAGCCAGAATTGGTCTCCTAACTTCTGCACTGAACTCTTGGGAGGTCCAAGGAAAAATGTATTTGAAAGGCCTCTGAACAATCAGATAATATAAAATCAAATCTTAAGGAGAAATATTTTCACTCAAAAATATGAGCAATAGCAGCCAGACATGGTGGCACACACCAGTAATGCCAGTATTTTAGGCTGAGGCAGGAGGATTGTTGCAAGTTTGGGGCCATTTTGGGTTTCAGAGTGAGCTCAAGTGCCACCAAACAAAATGACATCATAACATTTTGTACATGTTGTCTCCATTAAATTTCAGAGCAATACAAGTTGTTTCCTGTTGCTAAATAGTCCTTTGAATTTTAGCAAATTGCTGGCCATGGTGGTGCTCACCTGTAATCCCAGTGCTTGGGAGGCTGAGGCAGGAGAAGTGCTGTGAGTTCAAGGCCAAATGTGGGTTACAAATTGAGTTCAATGTCAGAATAAACTGCAAAGTAAGACACTGTCCAAAAAAGAAAAAAAAAATCTTTGACAAATATCACACTAATTTAAGAGTACCTCCAGAATCATGAATTGGAAATAGTAAAATGGAAAATCAACATAAATGGTGCAAACCTGTTGTTATCCCTGCACTCAGGAGGCTGAGGCAGGAGGATCACTGTGAGTTCAAGGACAGCCTAGACTCCATAGTGAGACACTGTTTCAAGTTGCGTGATACACTAATTAGGCTGCAGTTTTCTAGACACAGAGATATTTAGGCTAAATTCAATTTATTGTTGGCTAGGTAATCTTTGGAGTGTTGCTTAGGCCCTATTTCAGTTACTTTTCTCATTGCTGAGACAAATACAAAACACTCGCACTTAAAGGAGGAAGGGTTTATTTTGGTTTGTAGTTTATAAGGGATTCAGCTCACAGTCAGCTGGGCCCAATAACAGCGTTGGAGAGGGGCAGTGCAGAAAGAAACAGCCCAAGGCAGAGCATCAGGAGGCATCAGGCAGCAAGCCTCCCTTGCCCTCTTGTCCCATCCGGGCTGCCTTTTGGGTGGTACTGCTGACATGCAGGGTGGGCTTCTGTTCTCCACAGCCCGATCTATGCTAAATAAATTGGGTTAGCTACTCCGGTACCACACATCCTTAATCCCAGTATCAATAATTCCAGCCATCTCCACAAAGCCCCACCAATGAGGACACAAGGCTTCGAGGGGGGTTCATCTAGTTACAAAGCAAGCTGAGCACCGTGGCAAATGCCTGTAATACCAGCATGAGGGAGGCTGAGGCAAGAGGGTCATTGGAAGTTCGAAACCAGCCCGGGCTACAAAGTGAGCCCAAGGCCAGCCTAAATGGGATAGACTCTGTCTCAAAAAATAAAATAAAAATAAAAAGATTTTCAATAAAATAAAGTTTTAAAATATTTTAAGAAAAGTAAAATAAGGGCTGGCGAGATGGCTCAGTGGTCTAAAGCACCTACTTGGAACAAGCTTGGCAAAGCACAGGGACCACGGTTCGATCTCCCAGCACCACATGCCAGCCAGCCTCGCCCCCTGGTGGGCTGAGCTGGCCACACACACACACACACACACACACACATATAATAAATAAATAAATGTTTAAAAAAAAGATAAAATGCATAAAAGCAATATTTAAAAAAAAAAAGAAAAGTAAAGTAAAATAAAATAGCACAAAAGGAGGCTGTAAGGGTGTGCTGCAGCAGGGGCTGGCTTTGCACTGGCCTCCTGCCTTATCCTGCCATACCTCCGAGCCTGGGCACTGTGCCAGCCTGGAAGGCTGCCTGTCAGTGCCAGCGCAGCAGCACTTCAAGCGGGTGATGCAGCCCGATCGCAGGGCTTGGACCAAGAGCAGCCAGCGTGAATGGCATTTCATCTTCCTGTGAGCTTGGTCGACACCACAGACCTACTCCAGGACGGCCAAAGGGACGTGGTCCAAGGCGGGTTCTGGGAAAGTTAAGTCATTCTCTCGTGAGTTCAGATACAGCTGTTCCAATTCTGAAAGTGCTACTAAAGGGCATGGATGGCCCCTGCCCACCCAGAAGTCTCTGATGATGCTGTAGCACATGGGTGCCCGCCACTTCCCGAGTACGGATGGCTGTGGTAGCAAGGAACGACATTCACACCAAGGAGATAGGGAGAGTTTTCTAGGGAGTTCCATAGCAAGAGTCTTTCTTTCTTTCTTTCTTTCTTTCTTTCTTTCTTTCTTTCTTTCTTTCTTTCTTTGTATTTAGTACAGGGTTTAGAGGTTCTCACTACACAGATCGGACTCATAGTGATTCTCCTGTTTTTCAGCCTCCCAAACACTGGGATTACAGGTACACACCACCACACCTGGTCTCAGCGGGTGTCTCAGCAAGCTCTGGGGGCACGGCCAGAAAGACAGGCCAGGGATGGAACCCCTGGCCCCTGCGCCTGCCTAAGCAGGTGCTTTAATTGGCTGAGCTATCTGGCCAGCCCAAGAATCCTTCTTTCTTGGAAATCCAGGACTGAGCTCTGTGGGAGAAATGGAGAGGGCTGGGGAGATAGCTCAGCAGCGTAAGCGCTGACAGTCCTGAGTTGGACCCCCTTATCAAAAAGAAAGAAAGAAAGAAAGAAAGAAAGAAAGAAAGAAAGAAAGAAAGAAAGAAAGAAAGGGAAACTGACCCTTGAGCTTGCTGAGGACGGCTGCCTTGGTGGGGGAGGGACTCATGAGCCAGGGGTGCTTGAAGAACAGCCCCACCTGCCAGCTAGTGCCTCTGGGTGACGCACTGTCCACGGGGACACGGAGGTGGAAGATGTGTCCAGTGGTTTGCAGCATGCCGTGTGTCTGGTCTTATAAGAGATGCCGCACAGTTTTGTAAGCATGTCAAACAGAACGTGAAGGGGTACAGTGGAGATCTTTTCCCCGACTGTAAACCTTGCCAGGCTATCATGGGACCCTGCAGAGCTCCACCCGCCAGCACAGGCTGCCCAGGCTTGTGCTCGGTCACGACACTGCCAAGCTGCTGCGCTGCGCGATCCCCTCCACCGGGAGATCGTCCAGAGGAGCAGATACAGCAACACAGAGATCCAGAAGGAAGACTCCAGCTGGGGACTTCTCCCACCTTTAAGGCAGCCTGCAAGAGGATGTCAAAATGGGCATGGTGGTGCACACCTATAATGCCAGCACTCAGGAGGCTGAGGCAGGAGGATTGCTGTGAGTCTGAAGGCAGTCTGGCCTACATAGTGAGTTTAAGGCCAAGCTGAACTGCAAAAGAGACCCTGTCAGAGAGAGAGAGGGAGAGAGAGAGAGAGAGAGAGAGAGAGATCATGATATGATTGAAACTGGCCCAGTGGCTCCTCTCTCTGTCCCTGTCTCTGCAGGATTGTAGGGGATCATCTCCCAACAGCAAGAGGTTATAGAGAAGATTTTGTCTGTAGAGAAGGAGGTGCAAAAGGCAGAGGGAGAGATTAAGAAGATGTGTAAAATGTGGGAAACTGAAAAATTTTGTAGGGGCCAGGGAGATGGCTCAGTAGAATAAGCGCTTGCCTGGAAAGCGCAAGGGCCTGAGTTCAATTCCCAGTTCCAAAAAAAATTGTAGAAAAGCACCACCCCAACAATGCTGCTGCAGCGTGAACAATGAATCTGTTTAACAACAGGACAATGTCACATTTCTGTGAAATCCTCAAAAAGAGGCAAAAGCAAGCATCACTGGACAGGTTTCTTGTTTTTTGTTTTTTTTTTAATTTTTAATTTTATTTATTTATGTGTGTGTGTGTGTGTGTGTGTGTGTGTCCAGCTCAGCCCACCAGGGGGCGGGGTTGGCTGGCATGTGGTGCTGGGGGATTGAACCCGTGGTCCCTGTGCTTTGCTAAGCTTGTTCTAATTAGGTGCTTCAGACCACCGAGCCATCTCACCAGCCCCAGGTTTCTTGTTAAAGCTGCACCAAAAGAAAGATTCCATGAAGCCAGCAGCTAGTGGAGAGCCTGTTAGTGAAAGGGAAACTTGCCTCCTAATAACATCCCTCCTCTCTGTCTCACTCATCCCAGCCATGAAGGTTTCCAAAGGTAAGTGCAGTTTAATTTTTTCTCTTTGCATTTTGTATATTCTTTATTATTTTGTATTGCATAACTGCTGTAGTTTGGAGTTTTGCAAGGGGGACAATACAATACAGGACACATATTTTATAATGAATCGCCCAAAGAATCATATGCAAAGAGTGCAGGAAATCTGTCCACACACTGAAGACCAAAGACTCCAGCTGAGGGCCTGGATCCCACAGCAATGTCCTGCATGAGTCTAGCTGAAGACCTAGAGCTCGTAACAATGTCTCCCTCAAGTCCGCCTGGAGGCCTAGAGCCTGTGACAATGCCTCATGCAGGCTCGCTTCACAGATCTGTGCAGGGAAGGCCCAAAGGTCAGTGCTAGAAGCTAGAAAGTCTGTGCTGGCAGGATGGAGGATCTGTGCCAGCAGGCGGAAGGATCTGGACTGCAGCCAGGAAGCAACGCTCAAGGTAAGCACCAGAGCTCCCCAAGTGAACCGTAGCCATTTGCAAGCGACAAGATCCCGAGTTCCTTTCATGTTGAGAACAGCTGAGTTCATCAGGAAACCAGCAGGGCAAGCTCTTCCAAGAGAACCACCAGCTCCCTACAGCTCCTTACAGCTCCCTACAGCTCCCTACAGCTCCCTACAGTTCCCTACAGCTCCCTACAGCTCCCTACAGCTCCCTACAGCTCCTTGCAGCCTCCTGACAGCTTCCAACAGCTTTTCTTCTCCAGTTGCTGCTGGCAACAACCCTCACCTGGCCCCCACACCCAGCCCCATGCTAGTTCAGTGCAGCTGGGTCTAACAGGTTGACCGCTAGTAGCAATCCGCCACATATAACAGTGTTGTAGTTGTTTGTATATGAATGTTTAGGGGTTGTGGAGTGAATCATCGGAGTTTTTATTATTCTTTATGGGGAAATTGGTGATGATGTACAAGTGCTTTGAATGACAAACATGATTCGGGAACAAATTGTGCTCGTACACCAAGGTCTCACTAGGTCTCTGCGCGGGGGTGGTCAAGGCTGCCTGGGTCCTGCAGCGCGTGGAGAGGGGCTGTGGCCGAGACAGGACTGAGGACCCTCAGGACCCCCGGGGACCTCACGGAGCCGCAGAGCTGCTGCAAGAAGCCCGGAGGAAGGAGGCCACTCCTCGCGGGAGGTGCGGTTCCCTGCGCACATGCGCAGCAGAGGCTCGTGGGGCCGCTAGGACTCGGCTCGCTGCCCTTCATCTGCGGGCCCCACATGAGACTTGTTCCTGCCCGGTTCCCCGGGTCCAAGAACGGACTCAGAGAGCCCAAAGAGAAACATTACAGTTCCTTTACCCGAATATTTTTGCCGTGCTTGTGAGGTTTATGGGACACACCGGGAGCCGTGTCCAACTCCACCGGGTCAGAACATCAGGCTGGTTCTGCTTTGCAACTCCAGTCCCAACGTCCAGGAGACAAAATGGATTGAATCATCATGTCCCGGATCAGAGGGCTGGCAGGCCACGGATCAGGGTTCGCTGGTGTTTAGTGTGTTCAGGAGCTCTGGCCCTCCAGGTGGGCCTGTCCTAGTTTATAATTTTTTAAAAAATTTTTATTTATTTATTTGTGTGTGTGTGTGTGTGGCCAGCTCAGCCCACCAGGGGGCGGGGCTGGCTGGCATGTGGTGCTGGGGGATTGAACCGCGGTCCCTGTGATTTGCTAAGCTTGTTCTAAGTAGGTGCTTTAGACCACTGAGCCATCTCACCAGCCCCTGTCCTAGTTTAATAACAAAGGAATTTCCACTTTTCTGAGGTGCTGACCTGTCTACTAGAGAATTCCTCCAACACGGTGGAACAAATGCAGTTCTGGCTCACCAAATATATTCCCCCCACCATCCTCTCTAGCCAGTGGGTTCCAAAGACTGTTTATTATTGGAAAGTACCGGTGATAACCAATTTGCCCTTACTCAGAAACCTGGCTTTTGGCCGGCTGTGGTGGCACACAGCTCTAACTGCAGCGCTCAGGAGGCTGAAGCAGGAGGACTGCCGTGTGTTCAAGGCTGGCGTGGACTACACAGTGAGTTCAAGTCCACTGGACTACACAGTGAGACCCTGATTTAAAACAACAACAAAAGGGCCAACCAAATAGCTCAGCAGATTAAAGCGCCTGCAAGCATGCTCAGGGGCTGCGGGTTTAATACCTGGGCCTGCTGTGCCGGCCCCGCCCCCGCCCCCGCCCCCTGGGGCTCGCTGAGACCGAGATTGAGACAGGGCAGGGCGCGGTGGCCCAAGCCTGTAATCCCAGCTCTTGGGAGGCTGTAACCAGGCCGATCACTACGAGTCCAATCAAGTTCAGTGAGACCCTGAACACCCTGTAGACCCTTCCCTAAAAATAAAATAAAAAAAAAGAAAGAAAGAAAAATACAACACCAACAACAACAAGAAAACTGACTTTTGGAGAAAATAGTTTGTATTCCTCTGCATTTATAAAAGAGATCTTGTCCCAAGTGGGTGGCTTTGATTTTCAAACAAGACTGAGGAGCCAGAAAGCAGGAGTTCTGGAGCCTCAGTCTGGATCCCAAACAGCACAAAATGAGCTTGGGCCTCAAGTTTCCTGGGACAGGTCTACACAGCAGCTGGCTGGACCCTGCCTAAAAAAGAAACACTCCCACTTACAATTGAAGCAGCTCATGAGGACAGCCCAATGCCCAACTCTTGCAAAGACATTTTAATTATTTATTTGTAAAACTTTTTTGGTATGATCAGTTTTCCATTGTTGTTTTATTTATGGCTTTGGTTTGATTTTTTGAGAAAGGATTTTGTTTTGTTTGTTGTTTTATGAAAGCAGGTTAGCCTAGAACTCACTATGCAGGCCAGGCTGGTCTTAAATTTAGGCCAGTCCTTCTGCCTCAGCCTCAAAGTGCTAGGGATAACAGGCATGTACCACCATGCCTAGCATACGATCAGTTTTTGAAGTTCATGCAAGAATATATAGTTTCCAAGTGGTGTTACTATTTTTTTTTTTTTCTTTCTTTCTTTCTTTTATTTTCTTTTTCTTTCTGAGACAGGGTCTTGCTATGCAGTTCAGGTTGGCTGGTTTTTTTTTTTTTTTTGGCAGAACTGGGGATTGAACTCAGGCCCTTGTGCTTACCAGGGAAGTATTTATTCCACTGAGCCATCTCCCTGGCCCCTTCTAGTTTGTTTTATTTTATTTTTTTCAGGCTGGCCTTGAGCTCACTTTGTATCCCAGGCTAGTCTCAAACTTGCTATGATCCTCCTGCCTCAGCCTCCCATTCCAAGTGGTTTTCTTACATAGGACTTTAGGAGTGAGCCTTTTGTACAAGAAAGAGAGGAAGGAAGGAAGGAAGGAAGGAAGGAAGGAAGGAAGGAAGGAAGGAAGAAAGAAAGAAAAAAGAGTTTGTCTTTGAACACATCTTGCTGAACATTATCTATCCAAGCTGCTTAAGCCTGAATTGAAACATACCTGGAAGGGCCCAGGGAGATGGCTCAGTAGAATAAGTGTTTCCCTGGCAAGCACAAGGGCCTGAGTTCAACCCTTGGTTCCACAAAAAGAAGAAAAAAGAAAAAAGAAACATACCTGAAGACAACATTTTTATGCTTCTTGCATTTCTTTTCCAGACTTTCTCTATAGTCTTATGACAAAAAAGGGTAAATACTACTAGAATCATTATAGCAAAAACACCATGACTCTAATAAATGTTCTGTTGTGACTGGGAACCTTGTACAGAATCTACCGTTTGTTGTTGTTTTTACAGCCAAATTGTGCTGTGTTCTAGCCATCAAAAAAGAAAACATATCAACTGCCGCTGCAGCAGCTTCAGCAGTCCCCAAATCGGCCTGTGACCCCCAGGCTGTGCCCTCCCCTCGGGCTCCAGTGGTTTCTATGACCCAGAGGTGAGAGGAAGCTGGGGACCAGCGGTGGCTCTTCCTGCCTCTTCCCCCTCCTGGAACCTTCTCTTTAGAGGGTAAAATACTAACACCTGGGATGACGAGTGAGTAGCAGGGTAATAATACTCACGTACCTAAGCAAGCCCAATTAATGAGAAAACTGTGGGAAACACAGTCGGTTTAGTTCCCAGCTTCTTGTTTACTGGTGGAAATGGTTCCTACTTTAATGGCTCTTGTTTTATCCTTTGAATCTGAAATACCTTTAATTGATTTTGTATCTGTGGTTTAGAGCTCTGCCGATTCCAAATTCTCACTGTGAGAATTTATGTTTGCCAGGAGTGTGGTGTGTATGTTTTATTTAAAATAAATGGATTTCCAAAGATTTTCTTTGGAAGGGCTGGTGAGATAGCTCAGCAGACTAAGCACCTGATTAGGCAAGCAGGGACCAGGGTTCGATCCCCGGCACCCCCCACCCCCCAGCATGCTAAGCCGGCCACCCAGACAGCGTGGTAGCGCACACCTGTAATCCCAGTGCTGGGGAGGCTGAGAACAGGAGGATCACTACAAGTCCGAGCTATGTAGTAAGATCCTGTACCAAACACATTTAAAAA
>NW_004524609.1:16880029-16885160 GCF_000260255.1 Octodon degus | reverse complement strand
AATGGTACTGGCTATTTAATTTTACTTATTTAGGGCCGGCCAAATAGCTTAGAGGATTAAAGCACCTGCTTAGGCAGATACAAGGGCAGGCCCCAGGCCTGCTGTGCCGGCCCGCCCCTAGGGCGTGCTGAGCCAGTGATTGAGACTGGGCATGGTGGTGCGCGCCTGTAATCCCAGCGCTTGGAAGGCTGTAAAACAGGATGATCCCTACAAGTCCGATCTATGTAGTGAGACGCTGAACACCCTGTCCTGAATTAAAAAAAATAAAAAATAATGTTTTTTAGAGACAGGATCTCCCTGTGTAGTGCAGGCTGGCTTTGAATTTACAGTGATCCTCCCGCCTCAGCCTCCTGAGTGCTGGGGTCACCGCCACCTGCAGGAATCGCTTTATTCGTAAATAGCCTGTTGTTCATTTGGAAAAATTAACCAGGGAAAGTTGAAAGCCAAAGAAAGCAGAACCCTGAAGAGGTAGCAGAGGCCAGAGAGTGCCACTGGGTGGCCGGCTCGGGGCGGCAGTCGTGTCCCCTCCGCGGGGGCGTTTATTGACTCCCCACGATTGGCAGGAGCAGGGAGTGTCCTCTTTTCCATCTTCTTCCCAGCAGAAGGGCGTATGAGCGCTTGCCCAGACTGGCCTGTTGGGGCGTCATCAAGAACCCCACCTAGCAACTTCTCACAAAGTGACTGATGCCTTTCACTCCGCACCCACAACTCAGTGACGGGGTGCACGAGGAGTACTTTCTTGTCTGTAATTTCTTCTCACCATCTTTGGCTTTGGTGTCAGAGCTATCCTGGCCTCAGGGAGGGAATGCGTCGGCAAGTGGTCCTCTCTTCCTTTTTTATTTTATTTTGCAATACTGGGATTTGAACCCCCGGCCTTTGCGCTGAGGAACTTCTGTGTCCTTGTTTTGTTTTCTGCTTTGAGATAGAGTCTTGGCTAAATCACTATGCTGCCTGGCTGGGTCCACACTTGAAGTCTTTTTCCCTCAGCCTCCCAGAGTGCTACCGGGTTTCCTTTATTTTCTGAAAAAAATACGCGAAGGACACATCTTTAAATATTTGATAAAATTCATCATAGAAGCAATAATGGCGTGCACCTGTAGTCCCAGCGCTGGGGAACTTGAATGGCTGTGAGTTCAAGGGCAGCCTTATCTCAGAAAACCAAAAAGAAAATAAAATAATTCACCACGGAAGCCATCTGGTCCTGGAGCTCTCTTTCCGGGAATATTTGTGTTTGCTATTTCACTTTCTTCGCTTGCCAGAGGTCCAGAGTTCCTGTTTCTTCCAGAGTTACTTTCGGGGTCTTCCTAGGGACTCATCCACCTCACCTAAATTGTCTAAATCTTTATCAATAAAATTAATAAAGTATCAACAAAATTATGGCCAAAAAAAGAGAGAGAGAGAAAAAAGAACAGCTGGCATATAAATGAAAAAAAAAAAAGATAAATTGTCTAATCCTTCTCCTTTTGGAGGTTAAATTTTATTTTCATTGACTGTACTTAATGTTGGAAGTTATAGTATTTATTGTCAACCTAGAGTAACAGCAGAGAAAGGCTCCCCAAAGAAGTTAGTTTATTTAAGAATGACGGGATTACCATGTAGAAATATACTTTACCACAGTCAAGCACAGAGATGTACTTAGATAGGCAATGGAAGGCAAGTTGTTTTTGTTTTTGTTTTTGTTTTTGAGACAAGATCTTGCTATGTAGCTCAGGTTGGCCTTGAACTCACTGTGCAGCCCAGGCTGGCCTCCCACTGGTAATCCTCCTGCCTCAGCCTCCTGAGTGCTGGGATTACAAGTGTACCAGAGAAGTGCTCTTCGTGCAGAGCTGTGGTTTTCAGAGACTCATGATCATAGGTTCAATTATTGGCATATGTGAGTGCCACCCTTCCCCTTCACGGGCTCCTGCCTATTCTCCATTTTATTGGGCCTTGGCATGAGTGATTTCATCTTTTTAAAAAATTTATTATTTTTTAAATGTATTTTAGTACAGGGTCTACAGGGTCTCACTACATAGATCGGACTTGTAGTTGATCCTTCCTGTTTTTCAGCCTCCCAAGCCCTGGGATTACAAGAGCGTATCACTACACCCAGTCTGTCACTGTCTCAGGACGCTGCGGGGGTAGGGCCAGCACAGCACACTGAGGATTGAACCCTGGTCGCTAAGCAGGCACTTTAATCTGCTGAGCTATCTGGCCAGCCCTGAGTGACTCCATCTTTTTTTTTTTTTTTTTTTTTGTATTTAGTACAGTGTCTACAGGGTCTCACTACATAGATCAGACTCATGGTGATCCTCCTGTTTTCAGCCTCCCAAGAGCTGGGATTACAGGTGTGCGCCACCTCGCCCAGTCTCAATGGCATCTCAGGGTGCCTAAACAGGTGCTTTAGTCCACTGAGCTACCTGGCCAGCCCTGCGTGACTCCATCTTGACCCACAAATTTCAACTTTTTTCATTAGTAGCTATTACCCTGCCCATTACTTCATGCACATTTGAGATGCTTACGATATTTTTCCTGTTTTGGGGTTCTGCGGTTGCTGTTGCTGGTTTCCGTTTTTGTGTCTGGTGCTGAGGGTGGAACACAGGACCCCCCCCACACAGAGCATGCCTGCTCCTGCTGAGCTGCACCCACAGCTGGGTACAGCATTCAGAGAGGGATGAATACAGGAAATCCTAAGTGTAACTTCTGCATGGAAACAGAAAAACATCTCAGGTGATTTCACTGCAATTAGTTTCTTTCAGAAAGCAAAGTACAGAGGGCTTTCCACTAAGCCCATTATTCTCAGCCAGAGGACAAATAATTATACACCAGCAAGGGGCTTTTCAAACAGGTTATTGTGTGTGTCATCTTCTTTCTTCAAGAAGGATTAAGAGCAGCAACAACCCACCATGGGTTGGGCTACCCGGGATACAATGGAGGGGGCTGATTAACTGGAAAGGATTTCACAGGGGACCATTATCATGGCCGTTCTTCCTGCTCTGTGTCAAAATAAGAGTTTTCTTAGAGGACACTTAAGCAACATTTTGGACTTCCTGTGTCCTTTAAGGATACCACTTTTGTATTTTGCCTCCAAGAAAAACTGAGCTATTATATTTGGTGAAAGAAAGAAAGTAAGTAAGTGAGGCTACAAAGGGGGCTGGAACAGCTGGAAGGCCAGGAGAAATGGTTGGGAGTGGTAGGAGATGGTGTATCTGATTGGATAAGAAAACACACTGCAGTTTTGTTCCCTAATAGGAGGCTCTGGTGACTTAAAAGCTCTGGGCAGGCTTGGTGTCATGGTGCACACCTGTGATCCTAGCATTTGGTAGGCTGAGGCAGGAGGGTTGCTGCAAGTTTGAGACCGGCGTGGGCTACACAGTGAGTTCAACGCCAGCGTACACTACAATGGGAGACCTTATCTCAAAAATAAATGTATTAAAGCTCTGGGCGGGGAGGAGTAGGAAAAGGTGAGAGAAGGGAAGTGCTCCATACCAGGGGTCAGGACAAAGCTTTGTTCAGGGCTGGAGGTGTACCATGAAATGAAGACATACTCTGAAGGAGGGCCCTAAGTGTTCAATGTTCTGTAAATTTTCTTTCACGACTGCACCTTGGTTGTGGGGCTGCAGAGTTGAATCGGTTATATTCCATACTTTCAAAGTCATCGTGGAGCCGCTTCCTGTCTGTCCTGCCTAAGTACTAAAATGACCTTAACCTGGAGCTCAGACCTATATAATTTGTGATATAAGAAACAGACCTGGTAGCTCAGCGCTCCCCACACCAGCCTCCTGGCATGGGCTGGAGGAGGCTGGACTGTAAGGTGCATAAAAATCCTTCAACAAGGTTCTAAGCGCAGTGGTGTACACCTGGAATCCCAGCGCTTCAGGAAGTGGAGACAGGAGGATCACAGCTGGGTTAGTGAGACTCAGTAACTTAGGGAGAACTGATCTCAAAAAAACATTTAAAAGGTTGAGGATGCATCTCTGTGCAAAGGTCCTGGGCTTAGTCCTCCAGTAGCACAGTCATTGGGCTGGGGCGTGGTTCAGTAGTAGCGCACTCCTAGGTTCAATCCGCAGTCCGCAAAAACTAAAGAAGTCATCACACCAGTCAGCGTATGTCACGTGTACAAAACGATTGTTCCTTCCCCAGGAGTTAATCCAGTTGGAAGAACAATAACAAATGATCAAGGAAAAGGAAGCAATATGACAAGAGGTTCTACTCTCCGCAGGGCTTCACTGAGGTCAGGGATGTGCGGTAGCCTCCCACAGAGGATTTGCTAGAAGGGGAAAAATAGGTCACTCCAGAAAAGAGAACGCAAGTGAAGGCAGAGACTCTAGGGTACGTAGAACGCATCTGCGAAGCAAAATGCACTTATCCTGGGAACCTGGTTTTGCAGTATTAAGGCTGGGTAGGACCCCACCTTAGAAGCCACTGAATGTTAGGCTAAGTAAAGACTTCTGGTTTGATCTGGTAGGAAGTTGGAACAACTGACATTTTCTGAGTGGAGAAATATAATGGAAATTATAACATCTATTATAATAAGTTTAATTATAACATCCTGTCTTCCACCTATTGTCAACTGTCATGAAAGAACATTTCATCACATAGGATTTTTGAAAATCTCTCTCTTGCTCTGTATACTAGTTACCTACTGCTGCTGAAAAAACAACCAATCACCACAAATTAATGGTTTAAAATAACACAAATATATTTTACACTTCAGGGAGCAGAAATCGGAAATGAGTCCCAAGGTACGGAATGGCAGGGCTGACTCCTCCAGGGGTCTCCAGGGCAAAAATCTGTTTCCTGATTTTCCAGCTTATGCAGGCTCCTTCCTCCAACAGCTCAAGTCCTTCGATCGTGGTACTACTCGGACTCTGCCCCTGGCTCTTGTTCCTTAGACAGATCCTGGGAGCACACCAGAAACCTCCCACCCAGGGTGGCTGCTGAGCAACCATTATTCCATCTGCAACTTTAACATCTATCCACCACGCTGTAGCCCCTGGTTCTGTTGAGACCTGGATCTACCTGCAGGGCTCTCATTCCGCGTGCCACACTCCCCTCAGCAAGTAGGAAGCAGGGTGGCTTCACACTGCCTTGGCTGTGACAGCCCTGGCACTCTGCAGTGACCACCACCTGTGGCCTGCAGCTGGAGTGC
>NW_004524609.1:16874172-16878715 GCF_000260255.1 Octodon degus | reverse complement strand
AAAGAAAAAAACATCCCGTTTTTTTCTTCAATATACTCTCAAATGCAGTCTACAATGAGTCATCAAAACTTGGCTTCCTGTTCTTGTGACAATTATCCCAGAAGATTCCATTCAAAATGTAAAATTGAGAGAACTGAACCAAGAAAAAAGAAAGAGGCAAACAGGCTTAGAGTGTAAACAAAAAGGACTGAAGAGCTGGGGCCATCTGACACCATTTTAAGGAAGAAAAAGAGGACCTAAGAATTGAAATGTGCAGAAGAGTGTCCTGGATGAGACGCCTCTACGTCTGTAATGGGCTCACCCTTCAAATGATCCCGGTTCACACAGAATCAAGCAAAACTGCCTGGGACGAGAACAGCAGACTGCCCAGGCTCGGCAGCAGCTCAGACGGCCACTGACCCGCACCAGCTGCACCCGAGGGCTGCTCGTTGCGTATCACATCACTGCACAGAGTTGGAACATCTGTCACTTGGCTTACCAGAGCACTGATAAATTTACCTGTATCTGGCTGGGGTGCAGCTCAGCAGCCGAGCACCTGCCCAGCAGGCGCGAGACCCTGAGTTCAGTCCCCAGCACTCCAAACAAGAAAAAAAACGAAGCAACAAAAAGAACAATATGTTATGGTTCAACAAAAAGAAATGCCTCTCAAACATGCTTCCATGTTTCTTCAAGAAATGAGAGCTGCCTATTTTATATGCTGGGAACCAAACCAACAGAACCCAAACCAACCAACCCCGGTCATTACTGTGTCACATTTCAATGAGACCTTAACTCATCAAACATTTTCCCTTAATCAACTTCTGAAACTCATACCCACAATCACTTCCCTTCAGATCAAACAGCCATGGCCCTTAGGACAACATTTCCTCCCAGGAAGGGAGAGGAACTTGATCCAATTTGCTCATGGCTATTTTCTTGGATGATTAAAAGTAATACAGCTGGACAGGTAGGCCTTATTGTAGAAGTTTTTACTTATCTTTTATTTTTGAAGGATTTTTTAAAACTTTCTTTCCTTCCTCCCCCGCCCCCCCTTTGGTACAGGGTCTTCCTACACAGCTCAGCCTTGTAGTGATCCTTCTGTCTCAGCCTCTCCGGCACTGGGAATACAGATGTATGCCACCATGTTTGGTTTCGGGGCCAGCTTGGTTTGTGGTGCCGGGGATTGAAGTCGGGTCCTTGTGCTTGCCAGTCAGACGTGACTACTGAGCCGTCTCCCCAGCCCTATAGTTTTCCACTTACCTAATAAATCTATCTAAGAAAATAAAGGAGGATATATAACTCTCTTGCGATTACTCAGGTCCCCATCCTCATCTCTGACATTTGTTCCATGGATTTGTGCTTCCAGATGGGTTTGCAGATGGTAAATCCTGGACAACAATTCCACGTTCCCTGACACACAGCCCTCTTGGGAAGGCTCCACATGGGGCACCTGGCGAGTCTCCCCTACTGAAGTCAATCTACAGCTCTCAGGAGCAAGGTGGAGCAATCCGTAGGACTGCAGCCTGAGAGAAATGCCAAACATGAAGCCAGGGCTAGTGCGGTTCAGGGCTTTTCCCTTCTGAGAGTTTCCTACGTGGTGTCAAGGAAACCACAATCCAAGCTCATCTGTAAGACAAAGATTTGACTGTCCCTGGCACTGTGCAGGTGGGACAGCACAATAGCCTGAGACAGTTCTGCTACAAGGTTGGCCCTTGGCTGGCGGCTGGGCTCTGCACACTTCCAGGCAACAGCTGCTAAGGGTAGCTCAGGCCCGGCATAGTGGCCTGTGCTTGTAATCCCAGCACTCAGGAAGCTGAGCAAGGAGGATGGCAGTGAGTTTTAGGGCAGCCTGGATTACCTAGTCTGTTTCAAAAAAACCAAAACAAAGAGTGTGGTGGTACACACCTGTAATTCCCAGCACTTGGGAGGCTGAGGCAATAGGAGCGACGTGAGTTCAAGGCCAGCCTAGGCTACATAAATTAGTTTAAGGCCAGTGTTAAGTATATAGTGAGACCCTGTCTTTAAAAAAAAAAAAAAAAATAGCTTAGTGCAAACAAGGTGGCTTATGCTAAAAAAAAAAGAAAAAAAAAAAAACACACCTGCTTTTGCTCCGGGAGTCATGGATTGTGACAGGAACCAGACAGAGCCTGCCTCTGAAATCAGACCACAGAGTAACTGTTAGCGCTGCATCTCAAATGCCTTCCTGAGCGGGAACGTGGCGCACAAGCTGCTGCATTTCCCTGGCTGGAAGAGCGCTGTGTGTGAGCCGGATGGAGGAGCACAGGAAGCCTACATGAGCCCTCCAGACTGCCTGGGTCTTGCTCCTTCCAAGCTGACTGTGGGTGCCTGCCTTGTCACTATCATAGGTCTTAGTCTTGGGTTGGTGGTCACCTTCCATGAATGGGACAAAATGCCTGGTTTAAAGGAAGAAAGGCTTGTACTGGCTCACAGTCATAGGAGGCTCAGTCCATGGTCAGCTGGCTGCAAGGCAGAGGAGCATGGGAAGAGCAGGGCGTGGAAGCCAAGAGGAGCAAGGGGAAGAGACCAGGGCCACAATACACAAAAGGCTCGACTCTACCTCCCAGGAAGCCCTCTGTGTTAAGAATTCAACCCCTGGTGAAATTAGGAGCCCTCAGGATCCAATTAGTTCCTCAAAACCCATCAGCTGACAACTAGCCCTCACTACTAGGGACTTTCAGGGAACATCATGATCCCAACTCATAAAAAGGTGAACATGGCTACATGCTGAGTCCTGAAAATCCCTTTTGGGACTTTCTCAATCTAGGGGTGGGTGGTCCTTGGGTACCCTGAGAGCCAAGCACTCCTGTACCTCCCCAAAGTATTTTATTTTTAGTCATGAAAAAATGCTTACAAAATTTATCACCTTCACCATCATGATGTGTATGTTTCAGGGTATTAATATTCACCTTCTTGGGCCAGGAGATAGCTTAGAGGCTTAAGTGCCTGCCTGGCAAACGCAAGGTCTTGCTTGAGTTCAATCCCTGGTACTGACAGATTTTTTTTTTTTTTTTTTTTTTGGTACTGGGGATTGAACTCAGGACCTTACACTTGCCAGGTGGTGCTTATGCCACTAAGTTATCTTCCTAACCCCAATCCCTGGAGCTGAAAAAGAAAAAAAAAAAAAATTCACCTTCTTCTACAAGCTTCCTCAACATCCATCTATGTAACTTGCAATACTGAAACTGTACTCACTGAACATGGACTCCCTATTTCTCCATCCATCTCAGCCCACCATTTTACTTCCTTTTTTTTTTTATATGGGTTTGATACAGGTCTCACTACATAGCTCGGACTTGTAGTGATCCTCCTGTTTTCAGCCTCCCCAGCACTGAGATTACAGGCATGCACCACCACACCGTCCTGGTGGCCGGCTGATCACACCCAGGGGCAGGGCTGGCACGGCACATGCTGGGGATCAAACCCTGGTCCCTGCGTGGGCAAGCACGTAGTCTGCTGAGCTATCTCACCAATGCCTTTCTTCGTAAATTTGATGATAACACCTCCATATATATGCGGGGTCACATGATATTTACCTTCTTGGGGCCACTTCACCTAATATCCTGCATGCAGGTCTACCTGTGTTGCAGCATGTGGCAGAATTTCCTTCCTTTGAGGAGATGAACTGTACCCCACCGTGTGGTCCATCCCCCTTGCTTAGCCAAGCTGTCTCCACCGACACTTGGCTGGCTACTTTGAATAACATGGCTGTGGACACAGAACATAAGTATATGTTCCAGTACGGGCTTTCAATTCTTTTGTGAACATACCCACAAGTGGAACTGCTGGATCCGGTAATCCTGTTTTTAGTGTTTTTTGAGACAATGACTATTTAAGGCTGAACAATATTCTATCACCTGGATAAACTGGCTTTCGTGTTTCCATTCATCCACTGATGAACAACTTGTTCCCACTTTTCGGCTGTTGTTAATAATGCCACTCTGAACATGAGTGTACAAACATCTCCTCGAGTCGCTGCCTGCCGTTCTTCTGAGTATGCACCCAGAAGGGGAACTGCTGAATCACATGGTGGTTTTATTTTTAGACTCCCTGAGGAACTGCCATCCTCCTTCCCACAGCAGCTGCACCATCTTACATTTCTACCCACAGTGCACTTGGGCTCCTGGCTCCCCACACCCTCACCCCCTTGCCAACAAGTTACCTTCTTTCAAGTTTTCCTGTTTATTAGCGGCCCTAATTGGTGTGAGGACTCCAAATTATTTTTTTTTTCCAAATTAATTTAACAATGTATTAGAACTCATTTGTATCTTTAAGCGTAAAAACCCACAGGGGATTTATTCAAAGTTAAGAAAAGACAAGCCAGCCAACCTACAAAAACTGCCAGAGGAAAGGAGCCATTTCTATATGAACAGCTAGAGCCTAGATTTAAAGATTTGGAAATCTTTTTTTTCTTATTTTGGTACTGAGGATGGCACTCAGGACCTTGAGACATTTTTGTTTTTGTTTCTTGAGACAAAGTCTCCCCAGATAGACCTTGAACTTACTATGTAGCAGACCTTGAAATTTATGGCAATCCTCCTGTCTC
>NW_004524609.1:16867061-16873564 GCF_000260255.1 Octodon degus | reverse complement strand
AAAAAAAAAAAAAAAAAAAGAATTTAAAATAATACAGCATGCAGGATGTGGGAGGCCACCCAGGACAGGCCAGGGTCCTAACCACAAGAGAGCTTCTCCCTCTATTCCACCTCCCTTTTACAGTTCACCCCACAAGTGGTGCTCAGGAGGGATTCCTGGGGCTGCAACACCCAGTCATCCACGCAGCCACAGACCTCCTTCTGGCTCACAGCTTCACAGGCCCACAATGAGCAAACGGGGCGATCTGAGGTGCAGGGCTTGCTCTCTCCTTACTACGAGCCTCAGTGTGACAGGCAGCCTGGCCGACGGCCCCCTCACTCCACTTCCTCACACTTGCACCCTGTGCATCCCTGCTCAGCAAGCAGGCTGGAACGAGTGCTTTTCAACCAGTAGAGCCCAGGGGCAGTGAGGGACATCACCTTCAAGGTGCAGCTCAAAGGGCAGTGACTTCCATCTTCCTCTAGTTTTTCTTTGGCTTTTCATGCTTTGCAGTGTGTGCATGTGGGGCTGGCTGGGTACTAGGGACTGAACAGGGGTGTTGTATTGAGTCACACCCCCATCCCTTTATTATTTGGGAGACAGTCTTGCTAAAGTCATTACACTGCTCAGGCTGGGCTCAAACTTGCAATCTTCCTGCCTCAGCCTCCCAAGTGTGACCCACCATGCTGGCATGATCTGTTACCTTTGAGGCACATTATTATTCACCTATGTGTTTTAGTTTAATGCAGCATAATAAAGTACCCCAAAATGTAGCCAGTTAAGGCTACGCATGTATCCTGTCCTGCAGCTTGTGTGCCAGGCACCCCAGGATGGCTGAGCTGGGGCCTCCTTTGTACCCGTGCTGGCAGGGGTCAGTTCTTCATGGGCTGTGACGCTCAGGTTCTCAGTTTTGTGTGGCTGTTGGCTGGAGATCATCCTGTGTCCCTTGTCACCTGCAGTTTTCCTCAGGACTGCCTGTTCAAGCATGCACCAGGTGTGGTAACCCCAGCACTCTGGGAGGCTGAGGATTCTGGCTAATTACGGGGATTTCTCACTCCCTGGCCTGGCTGGACTTCAAGTGCCAGTTACTGTATTCTTTGAGATTTTCAAGCAGACTACAGAAGCCTCTCAATTTCCAGGCAGTTTAGAATAATGGAAAACAAGATATCTTTTGTCATGTAGACTGGATTTGCCTTGCCACAGAACCTAACTTGGGGGTTAAATAGCACCTTCATGGCGAGCCCTCCCACTGAGAGAAAATGCTCAAAAGTGAGGAGCAGCAGCCAGGGCAGGGCGGGCAGAATCAGCTGGGAGGCGGGGTTTCTTCAGAGATGACAATGTCTTGGAACCAGATATGGTGATGGCCGCACAACCTCGTGAATATATAAAAAAAATTAAATCGTACACTTTAAAATGAGAAAGTTGTGATTTCTAGGCTGCCTCAATTATAAAAAGTTTAAGTGAGCTCTTACAGGAGAAAGTTAACGCCTGCAGTTTTTCAGTTTGTTTGGGCCTCACTTTACAGTGCAGACTGGCCTTGAACTCTGCCTGTCTCGGCCTCCTAAGTGCTGAGGTTATAGGTGTGCCCTCCCAAGCGCGCCTCAACATTTGCATGTAAACATGTCCTGAGTAGTGACGCTCCCAGCTCGGCCGAGGACCACGGGGTAGCACCTGTGCTGAGAGGACATACAGTGACAGCACTCTGTCTGGCCCAGAGCTCAGGTCTCAATCCAAGCTCAGGCTGGGGACTTTTTCTTCATTTTATCTTTCAGGAAAATTACCACCAGACACCTTCCTCCAGGAAGTGTGTTTATTTCATTTTATTTTTATTTTTCTAAATGTGTTTTTGGTTCATTTATAGATGCTACATTTTTTTTTGGTCTTTGTGAAACGGTCTTGGTATGCAGTTCAGTCTGGCCTTGAGCCCAGGCAGGTCAGATTCACAGTGATCTTCCTGCCTCAGCCTCCTGAGTGCTAGGATTACAGGTGTGTGCCACCATACCCAGCATACTAGTCATTTTTTAAGACCCGAGACAACTTCACCTCATTTTATAATGCAACTCATTAGTCACTGGTTGCTATGAACAGCTAAGTAAGAAAACTCATTGAAGATAAACATTTAGAGAGAAAAAAAACCTTTCCAAAATTCTGATTGCTTTTCAGCATGCCTCAGTTTGAATGGCATTCCCAGATAACGTGGAGTGATGTATGTTTCCTATTACTATACAGTAAAACATAATCCATACCCAGGAGTTCCTATGTGACACACCTGGAATTTAGAATCCAGGCAGGATCTTGGGGTTGGGTAGGTTACATCCTATAACATTATTACAGGGAACAGACCACTGAAAAACATCTTTGCACAATTATGATTGACACGATAGATTTCCCTTATCCCACTCATTTCAAATCTCCGTAAACCTCAGTACCCACTCCGGCTGACTTCACAGTCCCAGCTGGTCCACGTTGGCGGATGTCGACCACAGGCCAGGATGTGCCAGCCGCCCGCCCGGCCATGGTCTCAGCACCTCACAGTGCCCTCAGATGCTCCGGTAGTCAGAGCCCCGGGCCACGATGGCAGCGGCATCCCATTCCACGGTGAAGAAGGACAGCGTTCCCAAAAACCCGAATAGCACCATGATCAGGAGTTGCCAGTGAAGGAGAAGGTAGTTGCTGTAGAAGGCGGCCACGGCTGCGCAGATGGACTGGGGGCAGAGAGGGCACAGAGGCACACAGCTCCAGGGGCGCCTCGCCCACCGCTTCCCGAGCCCACAGCTGCCTCCTGGCAATTACTCCCTGGGACTTGCTCCTTGCCAGCTCAGGACCACCCTGGAACCGGCAGAGGGAGAAACAACACCTCCATGCAGTGAGGGGCAGGGATTCTGGTCTCTAAGGAAGGAGGTCTCCATGTTGAGCAGGAGAGGCTAGGATGTACACTGCATGAGGCCACTCTCCCCGCCTCCTGCGTCTGGGTTCTCTCACAGACCTTTTGGTTTCTTATTTTGGTTTTTGAGCCAGGGTCTTGCTATACAGCTCAGGCTGGCCTTGAACTCACTCTAGAGCCGAGGCTAGTCTCAAACTTACAACAAATCCTCCTGTCTCAGCTTCCTAAGTGTTGGGATTACAGACGGCACCACCAAACCCAGTTTTTACAAACCTTTTTAAGGGTGATTTCCAAGTCTCAATATCTCCTCTCTTTCCCTTTCTCTTTTAGTACTGAGAATTGAGCCCAGGACTGTCATGCTGAGTTGCAGCCTGGCCCTGTTTGTTTGAGACAGAGTCTTCCTAGGTTGCTGGAATGCTCAGACTGGGCTTGAACTTGAGATCCTCCTGCCTCAGCATTCGAGTGCTAAGATTACAGGCATGTGCCACCATGCCTGGTGTTAACTCTTGTTTAAAGACCGTAACACTAGTGACTGAGAAAACAGGGCAAAGTATGAAGAAAAGAACTCTCAGCACGACCTGAAGAGGTTACCTGGACAAATTTAAAGATGGTAAAGGCTGGCGCACTGTCTTCGGAATACAGAAAGCCCAGGATGCTCAGCAGCTGGGTATTAAAGCAACTGTCTCCCAGTCCCAACAGAAAGCTGCAGAGAATGGCAACTTCTTTGCTGAGGAAAATAAAAATTCAGTATAAGAAGTACTAATATTTGGTACAGCCACTTAAAATGTTAAAATAATAAAAATGCTACCAACAAAAGTACTTTCTCTTGAAGTTTTAAACATAACAAACAAGGGCTAGAGAGGTAGCTCATTAGAATATGCGCTTGCCTGGCAAGCACAAGGGCCTGAGTTCAATCCCTGGCACCCCAAAAATAAATAAATAAACAAACGTAACAAACAAGAATAAATAAGCAGAGCCAGGCACAGTGGTGCATGCTTGTAATTGTAGCATTTTGGGAGGCTGAGACAGGAGGATCTCAAATTCCAGCCCAGCCTGGGCAGTTTAGTAAGATCCTGTTTCAAAATAAAAAATAAAAAAGGGCTGGCAAGGTGTGGTGGTGCACAGCTACAATACCAGCACTGGGGAGGCTGACGCAGGAGGACTGATTCAAGTTTGAAGCCAGTCTGGGTTACACAGTGAGACCCAGGGAAAAAGAAAAAAAAAAAATTATATATATATAAAAGAAGGCTGGGGGGCTGGTGAGATGGCTCAGTGGTCTAAAGCACCTACTTAGAACAAGCTTAGCAAAGCACAGGGACCGTGGTTCAATCCCCCAGCACCACAGGCCAGCCCGCCCCGCCCCCTGGTGGGCTGAGCTGGCCACACACACACACACACACACACACACACACACAAATAAATTTAAAAAAAAATTAAAAAAAAAAAGAAGGCTGGGGATATAAGTACCACGCGCTAACCAATTGCACCACTGGAGCTTAAGGCTGGGGATATAATTCAGTCCTGAGGCCCTGAATTCAATCCCCAGTATTAAATAATAAAAAACATGAATAGAAGAATAGAACTTGTAAGTTAAGTGCTCTCTCTCTCTCTCTCTCTCTCTCTCTCTCTCTCTCTCTCTCATTCCTTGTTAAGTCTGGAACTCAAGGCATGTGCTGGGCAAATGGTCTACCAGTGAGCTACACCCTAGTTCCTGTACTAAGATTTTCACAGTAAGAAGTTCAGTTCAGGGCTGAGGAGATAGTTCAGTGGTGTAAGTGCCTGACTGTCAAGTACAAGGTCCAAGTTCAATCCCTGTTACTGAGGAAAAAAAAAAAAGGAAGACGTTAAGCTCAATGCACATACTTTATACTTCAGCAAATTCTGGCCTAGCATCTATTTGGGGAACCCACACTGCTTTCTGGGCCAGCCTCCTCTCAGATGCACAGATCTAAACATCTGCAACCCCATGAATGAAGACCCAGATGCCATGACCATCATCACCCTCAAAGCCTTCAGGAATCTCCTCAAAGGATGAAAGGGCCAACTTGACTAACACACTCCCTACTCCTCTCTACTCTCCAGGCTAATTTTGGGACACCACACTATTCCAAGAGCAGAGGCTGGCAGGTGTGGTGGCGTATGCCTGCCATCCTAGCACTCAGGAGGCTGAGACAGGTGGGTCAGCACAAGTTTGAGGTCAGCTGGAGGCCAGCTTGGACTACATGGCTAGACCCTGCCTCAAAAAAACCCAAAACAAAACAGGAAAAAGGAGGAGGAGGAGAAGGAGGAGGAGGAGGAGGAGGAGGAGGAGGAGGCGGCGGCGGCAGCGGCGGCAGAGGTGGTAGAGAGGGAGGGGAGAAAGAGAGAGAGGAGGGAGAGGAAGAAGAGGAAGAAGATTTAGTAGGAAAGTGAAAAGAAACTTGCAAAAAGAACTTGGGATTCTTTACAGGGCTATCTTATGAACTGACCTTCAAGGAAACAGACTCCCTGAGCCGACTAAGTGCTTCATTTCACACCCCCTACCGGCCAGCAGCTCTTCTCTGTCCTTGAACCACTGGGGAAATGGCAGTGCCGTACCTGGGCCTGATGTACGCGCTGCGGTTAGTTCCCCCCACTGGCGCGATAGGGGCATCTCCAGGCATGTTGAGAAATATTAAATAAAAAGCTATAAAGTGGACCAGAATGCCCAATAGCACCACTGGATTTCGGCCAAAACGATTATTCTTGCTCAGCAGGCCAAAAAGGCTTCCACCTATAAATTAAGAAAGCAGAAATATTAGAAAATTACTAACACATTATAGAACATCACTGATCTTGAATTATAATAAAGCAGTCATGGGATAAATATCATCGATTGTCCAATATCTTTTGAAATTCAACACCTCAGCACTTGTAGCCAATGATAGTTATACACCAACTAATGTAACAAAAAATATGGCATCTAAATTACTTTTATATTTATCTAGTAATCTTTACATTTCTTCTCTTTGAGTTTTTGTTCCCCTACAACAATCCTATTTGTTTCTTGACCCTTCTTGACACAGGGTCTCACTATAACGTTAAGGCTGGTCTTAAACTATGTACCCCAGGCTGGCCTCCAATTTGTACCAATGGTCCTACCTCAGCCACCCAAGTGCTGGGATTACAGGTATCTGTCAACATGCTCAGCTCTTCTTTGAATTATAAATTATAACAAAATAAAACTGAAAAGATACTATCTGCTACTATCATGTTTTTGCTATAATCAGAGCTGAAAGAGCCAAGCTCTTCCCAGAATGGTGGTATAACCAACCCCACAGGGACAAGCACCTTGGCTTGGGGACCTCTTTGCACTCACCACTGTAACTACTGATCAGGCTGTCCATTTGCATCCTTTGTAATCAATTGTAGTGGTGAGGGCAGCATTTTTCTGAGTTATGCAAGTTGTTTAGGAATTTATTGGGCCATAAGGGGTCAGGAGGGCCCACAAATCTGTGGCCAGATGAGGCAGAAGTGTGGGCCACCTAGTAGTTACCAAAACAAAATTTAAGTTGTTCTCTGACCTTTCCAGAAACCACACAATGACCAAAATTCCCCACCAGGCCATTTCTAACAGCATGGCAATCATGTTCCTTCAGTTTTTGGGTTTTTTTTTTTTTTT
>NW_004524609.1:16855686-16866176 GCF_000260255.1 Octodon degus | reverse complement strand
CCCCTGGTGGGCTGAGCTGGCCACACACACATAAATAAATAAAAATTTTTAAAAAACCCAAAACTTCAAGGACAGAGAAATACATTCAATATTAGCATTTTAACTATAACAAACTAATATTAAAAAGCTTTTCTTGGAAATGTGGTGTTATCAACTAAATTCAGAAATTTTAAATCTTTAATTTTTAAAAAATTTTTTTTGGCAGAATTGGGGATTGAACTCAGGTCCCTGCGCTTGCCAGGGAAGCACTTAATCCACTGAGCCATCTCCCTGGCTTTAAAAGCTTTTAAAACAACAACAATAACAAAAAAAAGCCAACCAACCTAAAATTTCTCCAATGCCGGTGAAAATGCCAGAAAGTCCAATGAGGCTGTTCTCTTCTGTTCCAAATTTATTTATAGCACCAATACAAGTTCCATATATAGTAGAGAAGAAAGTCAATTCCAGACCTTTAAAAAAAAAATCAGATTTAATTTAACCTTACAGCAGCAGAGCAGTGGGGGAAGATGGTGCCACCGCGCCACGGTGGGCGCGGACCGTGGAGCAGCTGCCCAAGAAGGACATAATCAAGCCTCTGCAGGACCATGGTTCGGATTCGTTTCTTGCAGAGCACAAATTATTAGGAAGCATTTAAGATGTAGCTAAGACTGCTAATAAGGATCATTTGGTTACAGCTTATAACCATCTTTTTGAAACTAAGTGTTTCAAAGGTACAGAAAGTATAAGTGACTGATCAAGTGAAAAACGTGAAACTCAAAGAGAAAAGCCCAAGGAAGCCAAGTGTGAAGAAGGATGAAGGTCCACCAAAATACACAAAACCTACTCTGAAAAAGGGAGAGAAAACCAATGTTCCCAAAAAGGGAGATGCTGCTCATGGCTGGTGCACAGGGACGCTGCAGCATGGGGCAGCTTTTGATACTAATATTCAAACAAGTTCAGAGAAGAAGCAAAATGCCTCTAAGTCTTAGAGTTGGAGTGGGCAAGGTTATCAGAGGTTGGGATGAAGCACTCTTGACCATGAGCAAAGGTGAAAAGGCTCGACCAGAGATTGAACCAGAATGGGCTGAAAGAAAGGGCAGCCTCATGCCCAAATGCCACCAAATGCAAAACTCATTTTTGAAGTAGAATTAGTGGATATTGAGTCAAACAGCAGGACTTAAGATCTGAAGACATTAGTGATTAAAACTTGGCCTCCCTGTTCCAAAAAAAAACAAAAAAACTTGGCCTTGAAACTTAGGTATTTAGAACTTATTATTGTAAAGAGTCAACTAGAAACTTTGAATAGTTAAGTAAAATTTACTTAATACCAATTTTTGAGAAATGTAATTCCTTATAAATACCTGAAGTCTAAAATGTTATACTATAGCTGTGTGAAATACTGGTTAAGGAAAACTATTTTATTTTACCTCATGTTGTGAAACTGAAAAGTTCAATTAAAATATATCCAGTCTTAGGGGCCAAGGAGATAGCTCAGAAGAATAAGCACCTGCCTGGCAAGTGCAAGGGCCTGAGTTTAATCCCCGGTTCTTCAAAAAGTAAATAAAAAAAAAATAAAATAAAATATATCCAGTCTTGGGCCAGACAAATAGCTCAGGGGATTAAAGTGCCTGCAAGCAGGTGCAGGGGCCAGGGGTTCAAACCCCAGGCCTGCCGTGCTGGCCCCGCCCCTGGGGTGTGCCAAGATGGTGATTGAGACCGGGTGTGGTGGCTCACACCTGTAATCCCAGTTCTTGGGAGGCTGTAAGCAGGCGGATCATTAGAGTCCGATCTAGTAGTGACCCTGAACACCCTGTAGACCCTTCCCTAAAAAAAAAAAAAAAAAAAAAAAGAGCTGGACAGCTGATATGCTGAGTTTGTGCGCCTCAAAAACTGAAGAATAAATTCTGAGGAATTTACTAAGAGTAAGAAATTTTACTGGGGGGGCTGGTGAGATGGCTCAGTGGTCTAAAGCACCTACTTGGAACAGGCTTGGCAAAGCACAGGGACTGCGGTTCAATCCCCCAGCACCACATGCCAGCCACCCCGCCCCCTGGTGGGCTGAGCTGGCCACACACACGCACACACACACACACACAAATAAATAAATAAAATTAAAAAAAAAAAAGAAATTTTACTGGGGAGAAGCAAGGGGTAAGAGGATGACTCCTGAGAGACAGGCGGGGTCCCTAATGTGGGTTGGCAATGAGCCTACTCGCAAAGGGAATTTTATAGAGCAAAATCATGAGGTGGGAACAACATGGGTCAAAATTGTGATCAGACAGTAAGACCACAAGTACAGCTGTTAAGGTGATATTGATCCAACGGGAGATGGCCACACGGCCCATGCCCCTGGATGAGGTCATCAACCTCGATGCATAATCTATAGTTTCAGTCTTAGCTTTGGTTTTAGTAGCCTTGGTCCTAGTGGGTGGGCCGGGATGACATAATGGGTGGGAAATTTATTTATTTATATGGGAAATTTGAAGGGTGATACTCATTATCTCACACTTCTTTCTATACCTTAGAGAGGTGTGTCAATCTGGCCACTGTGACTACAGTCAGATTGAGCCTTGGCCACAGTCCCCGTCCCCAATCCCTCCTCGACCTCGTGCTTGCCAGGACGGTGCTTGTGCCGCTGAGCTCTATCTCCAGCCCTCTAGACATAGTTTTGGTGTGTTCTCATCTTCCCCACTCCCTGTCTGACTGCCTCCCACTTCCACCAGCTTAGCTGTCCTGGACACTGTACCACAGGGATTCAAGCTGAAGGGACAATCAAATTCCAATCAGAGCCACCTGGCAGCAAGACATGAATTATGGACCCTTAGCGAATGTGTTCAACATTTGTAAAATTCACAGTTAAGATTTTGTAGCATTAAGGGATTGTCTTGGTTATTTTTCTGCCCTTGCTGAGAGAAATACCCCAGGCCCAGGAGAAAAGGTTTATTGAACTGACAGTCTGGGGAGGTCTCAGCCTATAGTCAGCCAGCTGCAAGGCAGGGTGGCACAGGGGTAAAACCTCAAGGCAGCAGAAGACAGCAAAAACGCAAGAGCAAAAGGGGTGGAAAACAAGCCTCTTTTCCTCTCTAATATTGTAAACATGTTACCCCACCCAGGGAGGGGTAGCACTCACACAATCTCCATGCCCTCCTCTTGCACAGTATGATGTATCGGGCTGTCCCTGTGCTTTGCTAAGCTTGTTCTAAGTAGGTGCTTTAGACCACTGAGTCATCTCACCAGCCCTAGACGTTCCTCTTTGGGAGTCACATTTATCTCACCTATGCCATGTGGAGGCCCTACCCAAAGAAATAGGCTCTGCCGTGGCCACACGCAAACAAGCCAAGCGTGTTATGACAGTTTGCACACTTCACCAATCTGCCACCTTTTATATATAATGTCTGAAAAAATTCACCAAAATAAATAAATCTTTTAATTTAAAGAAATAAAATTACTGGTTACTGTAATAACTTTTAGTTGGCCTGAACAGTATTTTTACATTTGGGCAGTAGTTATTCAAATTCATGCAACTAACTAGGTTCAATTCATTTATAGACTTTTAAAATCAGGTTTTTTTTTTTTTTGGTTTTTTTTTTCCCTTTCTTTCTTTTTGGCAGAACTAGGGATTAACTCAGGCCCTTGCCAGGCAAACACATTCTACTGAGCCATCTCCCCGGCCCCTAAAATTAGCTGTATTAGTAAAAAGACTGATGAGAGTGAGAAGATCTGTTTGTACCACCTGTGGCACAGTGGCCCCCGAGACAGCTGTGCCTGTACCACAGCAGTTCGAACTGGAAGGAATATGTTAGTGCTCATTTTCTTCTGAAAAGATGAGGCACATAAAAGAACATTAATTGACAAAGCACTTTTCAAAAGGAAATGGATGTACTCATCATTGTTTTTTCTTTTTTTTCTATTTGTCTGTTTGCCACAAGGTCTTGTTTGTAGCCCAGACTGGCCTTGTTGGGGATCCTCCTGCCTCATCCTCCTAAGTACAGGGATTAGAGGTGTGTGCCAGCATACCTAGCCTTCATTACTGTCAAGAACAATGATGTTTTGCTTGTTTTCCTATCATACTATCATGTGCTTCTACTTCATTAGAAGCATTCTCAGCCCATATGAAGTTACAGGGGCTTAGCTGGCTATTTGCTGTTACCTTAGAATCACAGGAGCCCTGATCACGGGCTTTCCTGCCCTCACACAGAACCCTCCCACACTGAGTTTGGGTTGGCCCTGCAATCACCTCTCACCAATACAATGCAGTAGGCTGTACCTTCAGGAAGGTTTGGTTGTTTTCCTGTTGTTCCTTTTTAAAGTTTTTATTTTTAGGTACTGGGAATTGAACTCAAGACCTTATACTTTCCAGGTAGGCGCTTGTGCTGCTGAGCTAGCTCCCCAGAGCCTGTGGCCCTCTTGGTGCCTTTAGCCACTACCTAAGAAGTCTCACTCTCCTGTCTGGTCAAGAGATCCTACAGAAGAGGGGTCCTACAAGTGGGAGGGCTCTTGAGACCATAAGGAGAGAGACAGACGGACAAACACAGCAACACTGCCAACCCTGGCAAGATAGAAGACCTGGGAAACAAAACTGTCAGAGGCTCCAACCCAGCTGCCCTTGGAAAGCATCCTCAGGAGACCCCAGGTGATGCCACATTGAATACAGTGAAAGCACAGAGGTGTAAGAAATCAGAACCCTTGCGGCCAGGGAGATGGCTTAGTAGAATAAGCGCTTCCCTGGCAAGCACAAGGGCCTGAGTTCAATCCCCGGTTCCCACCAAAAAAGAAAAAAGAAAGAAAGAAATCATAATCCAGCATTGTTTTAAGCCCTTACTGTCATTATACAACAACAGCGAACCAGAATGACAACCTCCTTACCTGTGTAAGCAGTTGTGACACTAAGAAGGAGCATCTCTTTGGTGACACACAGCTCAAGGGACTTTTCTGTGAAGGAAAAAAAAGGCAGGACTGACTGCTTAACTAGAGTTTAATTGATCAAAGTTCTAATACACTGCTTCAGCCAAAACCTCCCTTGGCAGAAATGCCAGTAACCAAATACTTGGGGCTGGGGCTGGGGAGATGGCTCAGTGGAATAAGTGCTTCCCTGGCAAGCACAAGGTCCTGAATTCAATCCCTGGTTCCACCAAAAAAAAAAACAAAAACAACCTTGGGGATGGAAGTTCCATTTTCACATTAAAATGCTTAAGATAGGAACTAAATCTGCCTGAAAATAAAATGTTCATTACAAGAGCTTAAATATACTCCAGAGTTGCACTTTCCTCAAAATACTTTGTAGCTTTTATAACAAAAACTGTGAAGAGGGAAAAATAGAATGGAACAAAACCACCAAGGACTTTCTTCCATAGCCACGATTAAAGCTACATGTCAACATGCCAATGATGTCCCCAAGGAATGGTCCTGGAGCAGCCTTGCTGTTGGGCTCAGGGTTGCAGTCACCGGGGCAGGGAGCTTTCGACCCCAGGAAGCGGGGACTCCACAGGCCGAGCTGGAACCTCGGTGCTGTATACCTGTCTCCTGTCACGTACCGCACGATGGGGTGGAAATGTACAACGGAGAATGCTCTGACAGAAACCCCACATGAACCTGCTCACCCCACAGCCTAAGCAGCACCGACCCCCTCTACTATGCTAAGTGTGCATGCAGATTTAGTTCTCCAACCACTGGCCTTGCCCAACTCCACGAGTCACAAACACTGTCCTGAAGTCTCCTCAGATGCCAAAGAGGACTTTTTTTTAAACTCTAATTTCACTGCAACAGAATAAATGCAGTAAGAAATTTTCATCAATCACTTCCAGGTTCTTTCTTTCTTTTTAAGTTTATTTGGTACAGGATCTCACTACCCAGCTCAGACTTGTAGTGATCCTCCTGTCTCAGCCTCCCCAGTGCTGGGATCACAGGCACACACGGCCCCCACCGGCACAGCATGGCATGCAGTACTGGGGACCAAACTCCAGTCCTGGTGCTTGCCAGGCAGGCGCTCAGACTGAATAGCTACCTTACCTCCCAGCTCCTTTTTCTCTCTCCTTTCTTTCCTTCCTTCCTTTCTTTTGCTTTTTTCAGACAAGGCTTCACTATGCAATTCAGACTGACCTTGAGCTTCCTTTGTAGCCCAAGCTGGCCTTGAACTCACAGGGATCCTCCTGCCTCAGCCTCCTGAGTGCTGGCATTACAGATGTGTGCCACCACACCTGGCCACTTCCAGTTATTTTCAGGAGAAAATACATAACCAATATATAGTTTTAAAAATATTTTTAACTTATAAAAATTACATTAGCAAACTATTCTCCTTAGAATAATTAGAAGGCTTGGCTAACAAGAAGAAATTCTAACACATTCTGAGCATGATACTCTAATGGATAATGTACATCATTATACATTTGTCCAAACACATAGAAGGTATAAACACCAAGAATGAGCTCTCCTGCAAACCGTGGTCCTTGGGTAGTAACATACCAGGGCAGACCTATCCACTGTCATGTGTACACTCTGGCAGCAGACAATGACAATAAGAAAGTGCATGTGTAAGAGGAATATAGGAACTCTATTTTCTGCTGAATTTTGTTGTACGTCTAAAATAACTCTACAAAGTAATGTCTATGAAAACCCATAGACACAAAATCTATTTTCAAAAACTAATTAATTGATCCTAAAATTCATATGCAAGTTCAAGGGCCCCAAAACAATCCTGGAAAAGAACAAATGTAGTGAGCCTGGGATATAGTTCAGTAGTGCATCTGCATCGCAAATGGAAGGTCCTGAGTTCAATCTCTGGTACCAGGAATAAAGAATAAATGCGGCACACTCACACTTTCCAAACACTCAGTGATCAGCATGGTTCTGGCACAGGGTCTGATATCTGCACCCAGAAATAAGCTTTTACTTACATTCATGGGCAACTGGTTTTCAACAATGGGGATAGCACAGGTCAGCAGGGAAAAAACAGACCGTTCATCAAGTGGTTCTGGGACCCCTGGGCATCCACAAGAAAGAATAACACTGCATCCTGCCTCACACACCAAACACAAAAATTAGACCTAAGCGTAACAACTAGAACTATGAAACTCTTACAAGGACATATAGGACTAACTTTTCATGACCTGGAGTTAAGCAAGAATTTCACAGGCTACCAAAAGCATATGTAGCGAAAGAAAAAGCAGATAAATCAGAATGAGAAGCTTTTAATTCATCAGAATTAGATGCTTTGTATCAAAACTACAGCGTCACTTTGCATATGGTAGCATGGCTATTAGCAAAGAGGGAAAAGATAACAAGTGTTTAAAGAATGTGGGGGAAAAGGGCACCCTTCTACGCTACTGGTGAGAGTGTGAATTACAATCATCGTGGAAAGAGCCAAGTCACTCAAAAACTTAAGAACAAGCTGTCTGTCACACAATGCAGCGGGCTCACTTGAGTCATCTGTGATCCGATGCTTGCTGCAGCAGCACCGGCAGCAGTCGGCACACAGAAACAGTAAGAGCCGTTGACAGACAGAGAAAATGAGACACGCTGAAGGACATTATTCGGCCTCAGAAAAAGAAGGAAATTCTGCCATTGGGGACAGCATGGTTGAACCTGGTAGATGCTACACTACGTGAATAAGCCAGATACAGGAAAGGCAAATACTGCCCAATCCCGTTTCCATGTGGAATCCAGAAGAGCAGAGTCCAGAAGTGGAGAGAATGACAGCGGGAGAAGGGAGAGGTGTGAGGAACAGATTAGATGCCAAGTTCCATTAGGCAGGGCTCTAAAGTACAGCCTGGTGCTTACAGTTAATGATGCTATGGAACTTTGCTAATGACATTTCCAATGCTCTCATCAAACACACAAAACCCATCATTATGTGAGGTGAAAGGTATGCTTGCTTAACGGTGATGATCACTTCATGTATACACTTACAAGAAAACACTGTGTTGTATACCGCAAATATACATAATTTTCATTTGTGAACTACGTCTCCACAAAGCTGGGTGGGAAATTGAAAACTTCTGTTGTAAAAGATACCATCAAGAAAATGAAAGGTAAGCCACATATTGGAAAAAAGAATATTTGCAAGTGTATGTATGCTTACATGTGTATATACACCTATGATTTGGACTCTCACAATAATAGAAGACAGCCCAACTTAAAAATGGCAAAGGATGGGGCTGAGGAGAAAAAAAAAAAAAGTCAAAGGACCAAAGTAAAAAATGAAAGGAACTGGGGCCAAGGCCCTGGGGTACAGCCCAGATATGACAACCACCATCGCCACCATAAAAAAAAATAAAAGCCAATCAGCCTGAGCAGGGATTTCTTCCAAGAAGATACACACACAGCCTACACACATATGAAAATACACTCAACGGCACTAGCCATCAGGGAAACGCAAGTCAAAGCCACTTCCTTCCCATGGGACGCTTCCACTCGGACAGCAGCAAACAGCTGCAGGGACGAAGAAAAGCTGGCACTCTCCCACACCCACTTGGGTGGGTAGAAAATGCTGCCACAATCTGCCAACTCCTCCCGGGCTATGCTCAGAAAGCTCTGGACCCACAGCTGGGGACTAGCAATATCCACAACTCCTAGGAAATGATCCAAGAGATGAGAAAACGCAGGTCCACACAAAAACTAGTATACAGCACCCTTACTCAGAATAGCACCTAAAAACCCAGAAACAATTTTTTTTTTATTTTTTATTTTTTTTATTTTTTTATTTTTTGGCAGAACCGGGAATTGAACTGAGGCCCTTGCGCTGGCCAGGGAAGCGCTTATTCTACTGAGCCACCTCCCTGGCCCCAACAATTCATTTTTAAATGTCAAACCATCATGCTAAACAGGAGAAAAGTCATGAAAAGACTGCATATTGTAGGACTCCACAGAAATGCAGTCTCTAGAGCAGATGAATCTACAGGCAGAAAGCAGATCCACAGCTGCCCAGGGCTATGGATGCAATCAGGAGGCTGGGACCTGCAAGCGGCTGCGGAGGGGGGCAGATTCTTCCTGCAGTGAGGACGAAATGTCTCAAAATGGATTGCTATAATGGTTACTCACTCTTGACCAACATAAATTGTACTGAATCTGTACCAACTAGTATAAACTGTTTAAAAGGGTGAACAGTATGGCCTGTGAACACTATCTCAATAAAGAACGTTTCATTTCTTTTTTCCTTCCTTTTCGAAAGACAGCCTCCTTAGGTCAGCCCAGCCTTGAGTTCACTACCACTTTGTAGCCTAGTCAGGCCCTGAACTCACACAAGTCCTTCTGCCACAGTCCCCTGAGTCCTGGGATTATGAGTGTGCAGCCCCATGCCCAGTCTTCCAGATTGTTTTATTTTTTATTTTTGTACTGGGGATCAAACTCAGCATCTCTGCACTTGCCAGGCAGGCACTTATGCCACCGAGCTATCTCCCTGGCCCCAGCCTTCCAGATTGTTGTAGGAATTTGTTGATTTCTCTGTGGTTCCCTGGAGAAAACAGGATGAGGAAAATAAAGAACAGAGATAATAGCTGAGGTCAGATGGTGGCCCATGCCTGACTGGCGAAGGACCCAAAGATTAATAGTAGGGACGTTTATTACATCTTTGCAAAGTTAGTATCAGGAGAAGCAAGGTTGCCTAGTGACTAACAGCTGAAACTGACCAGGCAGGATGTTTTTCTCAAGACTGAGGTAGCTTGCCTGATTTAGGCACTGAGGCCTTGTCCTGCCCTCCCACATACGATCACTTTCAGATTGTACTGGGTCCCAACAGATTGCTTCATGCTTCCTTTTACAAAACCAAAGCCCACTATAGTATTTTTAAAAATGTTTTCTTCTTTTTCTTTTCTTTTCTTTTCTTTCTTTCTTTTTCTTTCTTTTTTTTTTTTTTTTTTTTTTTTTTTTTTTTTTTGGTCTTTTTGAGCCAGGATCTCGCTATGTAGTTCAGGCTGGCATTGAGCTCACTTTGTAGATCAGGCTGGCCTCGAACTCACAAAGATCCTCCAGCCTCAGCCTTCCCAGTACTGGGACTGCAGGTGTGCACCACCACATCTGGCCAAAATTTTGTTTTCACATACTAGAAGAGCTATTTTCAAGCATTTGCGTAAGTTTTTTGTTTGTTTTTTAAGCTAGAATCTCACTGTGTAGCTCAGGCTGGCCTCAAACTTGCCGTGATCCATCCTCTTGCCTCAGCCTTCCAAGCACTGAGATTACAGGCATCTGGTACTATGCCCATCATGTACAGAACATTTCAACAGCTAATCTTTCATACAGATGCTTCTCTGTTGGATAATTAAATCATCTCAAATTTCTTGCTAACATAAACATCTTAGTTAAATCTTGGCAAGAGTTCTTACTTTCTAAGGAAACTATGTTAGAGAGATGGATTATTCCATAGGGCCAAAATTGATAAACATTTGTAAGACTTTTTGTTTTGTTTTTTGCGGTACCAGGGACTGAACTCAGGACTCATTTGCCAGGCAGGCACTTATTCTACTGAGCTACCTCCCCGGCCCTGTAAGACTTTTGATATCTATTTTTTTTTTTTTTTT
>NW_004524609.1:16848859-16854616 GCF_000260255.1 Octodon degus | reverse complement strand
ATAATAATAATAAAAAGAGAATAAGAAAGTCTATATAATAGGGCTGGCCAAATAGCTCAGTGGATTAAAGTGCCTGCAGTGGCTGGGGTTCAATCCCCGGCATGCCATGCTGGCCCCACCCCCAGGGCATGCTGAGAGGGTGACTGTGGTGGTGCGCGCCTATAATCCCAGCTCTTGGGAGGCTCAACACAGGCGGATCACTACGAGTCTAATCTATGTAGCAAGACCCTTAAAACCTGTACTAAAATACGAAGAAAAAACTCTGTATCATTACTTGTCAAGATTTACCTCCTAAAATACTAAGTAGTATTTACCTTTTAAATTCAGTTGTTTCTAATTTGCATTTCTTATACTTTAAGTTATAATTTTTTCTACCAGACCGTTTATGTTTTTCTCAGTTCCTAACAGCTGTTCATTATATACAGAAAATATCTTCGCTGCTATTTTAACTTCGTAAGAAATGTTGAGGTTTTACATTTTCAACAGTACTCTTTTTTCCCATTGTTTGATTTGCTTTGAAGGCATTTTTTTGTTTTTATTTTCAAGGTTTTTACGATCCATTTTAGATACAGTGACCACATTCTTCACAGGGAATCTATCTGTGCAGGACAGACCTTGTTTCTCTTCGTCCTGTTCCCCTCCCCGCTTCAGCCCCTCGTCCTCTCTTTACCTACAAAAGCTGTTTCCATTTTTCTTCCTTCTTTTCTCCCTCCACCTTCCCTTCCTCCTCTTCCCATTGGATCATTTTCTTCTACTTCCCAGTATCTATTATACATCTTGGTCCTTATTTGCACCTTCAGTTTCTCACACCTGAGAAACAGGGTGGTATTTAAACCTAAAGTATTTCACTTAAGAGAATGAGGATGATCTCAAAGTGCATCCATTTAGCTAGAAGCCGTCTCAAGCTTATCCTTCTTTACGACACAGTAATACTCCACTGCAAAAATACACATTTTTTTAATCCAGTCTTCAGTTGATTGGCTTTTGGGTTATTTCCAAAATTTGGCTATTACAGGCTATGGTACTATAAACATGGGTGTGCATATGTGGTATGATGCTTCTAAATCCTTTGAGAAGATACCAAGAAGAGGAACAGCTGGATCAAATGGAACCCCTAACTTTTGTTTTGTACCAGGAATTGAACTCAGGACCTCATGCTTGCCAGGCGGGTGCTATGCTGTTGAACTATATCCCTGGCACCTACTTTTGCTTTTTTTAGGATTCTCTACATTGATTTCCACAGGGGTTGCACCAGTTTATATTCCACCAACAGTGGGGAAGGGGTCCTTTCTCCCCATAACCTCACCAGCCTTGACTATCAGTTGGTTTGATTGTGTGTGTGTATGTGTGTGGTAACTTTTTGAGACAGGATTGTGTCACTATGTAGTTCAGGCTGGCCCTGAACCACTTGGTAGCCCAGACTGGCCTCAAACTAAGTGATCCTCATGCCTCAGCCTCAGAATTCTGGGATTATAGCCACTACACTAGGCTGATTTCTTGACAATAGCCATTCTTTCCAGGTTAAGATGGAGTCTCGGGGGCTGGTGAGATGGCTCAGTGATCTAAAGCGCCTACTTAGAACAAGCTTAGCAAAACAGAGGGACCGCGGTTCAATCCCCCAGCACCACATGCCAGCCAGCCCCGCCCCCTGGTGGGCTGAGCTGGACACACACACACACACACACACACACACACACACACACAAATAAATAAAATTTAAAAAAAAAGATGGAGTCTCGCTGTTTTAATTGGCATCTCTCAAATGACTAGTGATGTTGAACATTTTTTCATATATTTATTTTCCATTTTTACTTCATCTGAGAAGTATCTATTCATTTCAAATGCCCACTTTTGGACTATGTCTTTAAACTTGGAGTGTCTGGATTTTTTGAATTCTTCATAGATGTTAGTCTTGTCTAAGGAACAGCTGGAAAAAATTTTTCCCCACACTGTGGGTTGTCTTTACTTTCTTGGTGTTTTTTTTTTTTTTTTTCTTCTTCTTTAAATGTTTTTGGGGCTGGGGATGGAACCCCAGTCCCTGCACTTACTCCACTGAGCTATCTCACTGGCCCTGTTGGTGGTTTCTTTTGCTGTGCAAAAGCTTTGTAATAAGATGAGATCTGAGGTATGATTCTTTGTGACATGTTCTATGTAGTCAGGGTTTTGTTCATAAAAGTCTTTACCCACACCAATATCTTGAGTTTTACCTATTTTATCTTCCAACAGGTAACAGTGTTGTATTTTACTGTTTTTTTTTTTTGAGACAGGGTTTCACTGTGCAGTCTAGGCTAGTCTTGAACCCGAAGCATTCCCTCTGCCTCAGCCTTCCAAGTGCTGGTATTACAAGCCTGCACACTACTCCTGGTACTTTTGCGTTAATATTTAGATCTTTGATTCATTTCAATTTGAGTTTAGTTGATGGTGGAAGACCGGGGCCTAGTTGTAATCTGTGGATATGGAAAGGCAGTTTTTCCAGCACCAGCATTACTCTTTCACATTTTCTCCAATTATTCTCATGATTGCCTTCTTAATTTAATCTTTAGTTGGAGTTATTGTATGAAGACAGAAGAGAGCTTGTATTTTTCTTTATTCTGTTCTTTCTTTTGATTTTTTGAGATAGGGCCTCACTATGCAATCCAGGTTAGCCTTGAACTTATGGTGACCCTCTTGCTGCAGCCTCCTGAGTGGTGGCATTACAGGAATGTACCACCGTGCACTTGGGAGCCTGTATTTTTCTAAGCAGCAAGCTACCTGGTCTGGCCAGAGATACATACTGGCTATGTCTACATTTACATATGGGTGTGGACTTGAGTCAAGACTAGCCTTGCTATCCCATGTTTTCCAATGAACTCATAATATATTTTAAAGATTATCAGGGCAAATTTCTCACTTCCTTTAAAAAAATATTCTTGGATGTTTTTAAGACATCCTAGGGCTGGTGAGATGGCTCAGTGGTCTGCTCAGTGGTCTAAAGCACCTACTTGGAACAAGCTTGGCAAAGCACAGGGACCGCGGTTCAATCCCCCAGCACCACATGCCAGCCAGCCCCGCCCCCTGGTGGGCTGAGCTGGCCACACACACACACAAAAATAAATAAATAAATAATTTAAAAAAAAAAAAAAAGACATCCTAGTAGAGGAACTTTAACATCTTTTTTTTTTTGCGAACCGGGGATTGAACTCAGGCTCTTGGGCTTGACAGGCAAGCGCTTATTCTACTGAGCCATCTCCCTGGCTCCTTTAACATCATTTTGTTAAGATTCAACAATATATTTTTTAGAAATCCCACCAGGATATTCTAGAATCCCATCAAACTTATCTATTCAGTGTGGGAATTGAGCACCATTAGCTGTTAAGTAGAAACACCCTGTGCACAGCCCCCCTCACTAGCAGGATTAATAAACAAAAAATGAAATCCTGGCCTCCAGACCACCGATACAAAGCCTTGGCATTCTTCCTTCCTGCTCTCCCCTCCAGCTCACTGGCCACCTCAGGGCTCAGGTTCTGGAAGCCTGCACTCAGTCTATGTGTTCTCACCATCTTTGGCCACTTCCCTCTTGTCTGTTCCAACCTGCCAGTCCACCCCCCTCTCTCAACAGAGCTGAGCAGGTGACAGATGAGACCTACAACAAGGGCCTGTGTCACATTCACAGGCAGAGTGGGGTGAAGTTTGTGACCTCTAGGAAGGAAATCCTGAATTTGGCCAGCTCCCTACAGCCTAGCTGGGGCTGCTGTACTTGGGAGCCGAGTGGCTATACCACATCTCACTTTCCTGAGGACACTGGAAAGTAAAGTCGTCTACGACCCCTTTCTAATTCCAAGCTCACCAGGTCCCACCTGCCCCCCAAAGCCAGTGGACTTTTCTTGGTTCTCGAGAACAAGAAAGAAATAGCTGTGAAAGGGCTCAGTAAAGAGTTGCGTCACTTGTTAAACTGAAATTTCTTTTGAGTTTAACATGAACCATTTCCCCTCTGATTCCTGAGCAATAATGACTCCTCTGTTTTGTTTTTTTGTTGTTGTTTGTTTTTTCTTTTTTGTTTTTTTGAGACAGAGGCTTACTCTATGTAGTTCAGGCTGAACTCACTAAGCAGCCCAGGCTGGCCTTGAACTTATATTGACCTCCTGCTTCAGTCTGCCTATTTGTGGGACATGAGGTACACCCCCATGTCCAGCAGTAATGGCTCTTTTGACAGACAAATTCCTAGACCTGCAAAACTAAAAGTCAGTTTGCGAATGGTGGTGATTGCCCACTTTGGTGAGGAATCAGGCTACATCCCATTTAAGTAGCCGATTTATATTATAAATGCGTTCCTGAAACACAAGGTAGGGCCAGGGAGATAGCTCAGTAGAATAAGCGCCTGCTTGGCAAGTGCAAGGTCTGGAGTTCAATCCCCAGTACCGGGGGAAAACAAACAAACCCACAAGATACACATAAAATAAAGTCTGCTAAAATATCTATGATGACATAATGTACTCTGAATGCAGGGCTCAGACCCATACCCACAGGCGCTCTCTAAAAGAGACTACAGGAATTCTTCAAGAAAGCTTGGTCTGTGTCCTCAGAGTTCAGCCACAGCTGATTAGATCCAGAATTTTCCACTAGCCCAAGGCAACCTATAAGCAAACCCTAAATGCTGTCAGCCCTGTGGGCAGGCAGCCTTCTGTGGTGGCCCATCACACTCCCGGTGGAGTGGAGCTACCTGGGTGCGTTTGTCCCACTTGGGGAAAGAAAGTGGCAGCAGACTGTGGGCCAGAAGCTGCAGCCAGAAGGAGCCACGTCCATTCTTAGATGCCTGGCTGTCCGGTTAGACAGTGTGGCTGCCTACTCACTAGCTGGATGACCTTGGGTTACTTCACTTCTCTGAGCCTGTTTTCTCTAACACGGAGTCAATAATAACAGCTCATATTACAGAAAACTCAGTTATGAGAATGACCGAAATGAAACTGTGTCGAGTCAGTGACCATGGAGAACTCTTGGTGGAAGAGGGTGACCCTTTTACTAGTCTCTGGGTCCCACCTGCCCCCCAAGCTCCCCAGCCAAGAGATCCGAATATGCCTCACACACACACACCCCACCCCCACTCACACTCCCCCACCCCCCTTAGGTGGGTGATCCCGTGGGCACCATTTCCAACCCCAGGTCACCAAGACATTTACGAGGATGAGGTATTCAGAGCAGCGTACCTGCAGAGTAGAAAACTGAGGGCCCAGCAATCCAAAGTTACCAGGGGAAGGGGAAAGGCAAAGGCTGAAGGTTCCTGAACAGTTCTTGAATTTCAGAACCAGAGAATACTTACTAAACGCATCTATTGCCTTTGTCATATTGCTCTGGGCAGACCTGGGGGAATAAGAGAAAATATCTTTTCTTACTGAAAATTAAAGAGAAAAATACTGCCCAGCTACTAAATGTCCACCCTATCTTCACTGCAGTTTAGAAGAGCTCTGTACTCCTGGCCTGCCAAGTGCATCCACCGAGCCAGGGTCCCACATGGCCCAGATCTTTGCTTCACAGACTGGTTTAAAAGAGCTGCCCACAAACAAAAGAAAGAAAATAACCATCCTCTTGCAGCATGGTTGGGATATAGAGTTATCTTTCAATTGAAAATATGGGTTTTCTGGGGCTGGAGAGATGGCTCAGTGGTCTAAAGCACCTACTTGAAACAAGCTTGGCAAAGCACAGGGACCTCGGTTCGATCCCCCGGCACCACATGCCAGCCAGCCCCGCCCCCTGGTGGGCTGAGCTGGCCACACACACACA
>NW_004524609.1:16848169-16848759 GCF_000260255.1 Octodon degus | reverse complement strand
GCAAAGCACAGGGACCGCGGTTCGATCCCCAGCACCACAGGGCCAGCCAGCCCCGCCCCCTGGTGGGCTGAGCTGGCCACACACACACACAATAAATAAATGTAATAAATAAAAATAAATAAATATAAAAAAAAAAAAAAGAAAAGAAAATATGGGTTTTCGGGTCAGAGCTTTGTCACTTACTACATTGCTATCATGTTTTAGGCAAGTGCTGTGGCCTGTGTCCAGATGTCTCCCAAAGCCTCATGAGGTCATAGGTGGGGCTTTGTATCTACAGTATGTGACACTGAGATTGATTGGTGGTACAAGGCTAGGCTCAAAGGCGCTAGGATTAAGGGTGTCAGTGCTACCCACCCCAAGTATCCTGGAGAAAATGTAAGGGACAGAAAGGGCTGTGGCTGACTCTTGTTTTGCTACCTTCTGCCTGCCATGAAGTGTTTCTCCCCAGAGATGCTGTGCTGCCACGGGACCCTGCCTTGGAGACTGTGAGCTAAACAAACTTTTCCTCTGTTAACTTTGGGCATCAGGTACTTTGTCTCAGCAATGAAAAGAGTAAAACTAAGACAGCAAGTGTTTCTAAGTTTTACTTC
>NW_004524609.1:16846041-16847343 GCF_000260255.1 Octodon degus | reverse complement strand
TTCCACATCTGACTAAAAGATTACAATTTTTTTACACTATCAACCTTATTTACCGGTTGGTATTTCTGGTACTGGGGACTGAACCCATGGTCTTCACACTGAGCTACACTGCCAGACCTGTTTTTGTATTTTGGGATAGGATCTTATGAAGTAGCCAAGTTGCCCAAAGTGGGCCTGAATTTTTATTTTATTTTATTTTTTTTGTGTAACCGGGGATTGAACTCAGGCCCTTGCACTTGCCAGGCAAGCACTTATTCTACTGAGCCATCTCCCCAGCCCCAAATATTTTATCTTTTTTTTGTTTTGTTCTGTTTTTTTGGTACTGAGGGGGCCTGAATTTGTGATCCTCCTGCCTCAGGCTCTCAGAGTGCTGAAATTATAGGCAAGTGTGCCCACACATTGCTTCCTATAGAGTTAAATGATTACCTAAAAAGCAAACAAACAAAAACTCTTTAAATAGAGATGCAGTTGCTTTAAGAGATTAGCCTCGTGGGTGGTGTGTGCCTGTAAGCCTAGCACGTGGGAGATAGGAGGACTGTCAGGAGTTCGAGGCCAGCCTACATTATATCATAGTGAATTCAAGGCCAAGCTCCACTACCAAGCAAGACTCTGTCTCAACAATACAAAAGAGAACCTGAAATAAGGGCAGATGCTGAGCTGCTTTTTCCAACTTTACATCATTTCTCTAAGGCCTTTAAGTGGGATCTTTCAGTATCAGTTCCTGCTTTCAGGGCTTCCAATCAGATCTGGATTGCATTGCAAGCTCTTCACTGGCTTTACAGACCCTGACTGCCTCCTGCACCTCTCCTGCTCCCACAGCCTCAACTCTTTCTGGCATCAGGAGCTGATCTCGACCCCTTCTCCCGCAACTTCTCCCCTTCTCTCTGAGCCCCTCAGCACCCACCTCCTGGCACCTACCCTGCTCCCAGCCCCCCAAAGGCTTACTGGGCTAACTCCTTGTGTGCGTCTTGTCTACCACCCTGCTAAAGTGAAGTGCCACAGGAATAGGGACAGCCTGTTGTGTTCACCGCCATACTGTTTAAAAGAGAGCTGCCATACAATGGGTGATATTTGGAGAACAAAGATACAGCTGCTCCGAGTCTGGGAAACAAGTTAGGAATAGAGAACGCTCAATAGGCTGAGCAGGCTTCCTGTGAACTGCAATGATTACAGGTATGTAATTCCCTTCTTTCCAATATTGACAGCTATTGTCACTTTTGCAATATGCAAATATCAGGTGTGCTCATATGAACTATGGGCACCACTCGCTATCCTCAGTAGGTAGCAAACTCTTTTTTTTTT
>NW_004524609.1:16840922-16845220 GCF_000260255.1 Octodon degus | reverse complement strand
GTAATTTATAGCACTCCTAGAGACACAGGGCTCCATGCTTGTCTCCCCACTCAAGACTACTGTGAGGAAAACCTCCTGTACAGAGCCAGCCACTGTACGCCAAGAGCCCAGTGGTGACACGTGTTGGTGGCTCTGGCACATGTATCACAGGAAGCTCAGAGCTTCACAGCTGGATCACAGAAACAGGAACTAAAGGCAAAGACTATTTTTTATTTCACTTTATAATCCTGTACCCTTGCCCTGGAAACACTTAATGCATCGAGAAAATGGAGGCCTGGAGACAGAAAGGGGTTTCTCGGTTATTGCTACTGCCCGGGGCCAAGCACACCTTGAGCAAAGGTGGCAACGACCCTTGCTCCCTGCAGACCTTTCACACCCTCCTTTCCTCAGGCAACTTTTCCCTTCTTCCTCCCTCACAGCTTTCCCTTCACCTTGCTTCTCTGCTTGAACACTTCCCTCCTGCCTGCCTGTGGTACTGGCAGACAGAATCAGGTATTAGTTAGGACAAGCAGGCTGGGTCAGCTCTAGGCTAGATCCCTTCAAAGTCTATTTGAACACAAAAAGGAGTATCTCCCATTTCTTACTCGTTGACTTCCAGGTCTTGGTCATCAGAAGATTCATCCTCTCCAAGGACATTTTCAGGATCTGGTTTCCGAATGAGAAAAAACAGAACTGTCCCCACAAGGCTAATCACTGTTAGGGCAATAAACACTGTTCTTCGGTCACTCTCTAGGGAGAAAAAAAGAAAAAAGTAGATAGCACTGACCAAGACAATTCCTGAATAATAATATTATTATTCATTATTACTTGGGGTTTCTTTTCAAGACAGGGTCTCACTGTGTAGTTGAGGCTGACCTTGAGCTCAATATGGAGCCCAAGTTGGCCTGGAACTCACGGCGATGCTCCTGCCCAACTTCAGAGTGCTGGGATTACAGGTGCGTGGCACCACACCCACCCTGAGTTAGTATATGTTGAAGACTGTGTCTATGTGGTAAAACACTACCTCATTAAATTTTCATTTTAATGCATCAGCAAAAATTCAGGGTGAGGAAATAAATAGGCAATTTCCCCTTTGTCTTTTAGCTAGGGGGTTACTAACAAGCCAAAAGAAAAACAGTGCAAGAACCCACTGATCCAATGATGTTCTTTTAATCAAAGAAGTGTACAGACAACAGAATTCACTAGACACTCATGCACAACACACCTTTCTCTCACACCTTGCAATTCCTAATCTAAAAATCTAAAGCCCAATACAATAAACCCAGGAGAAAGCATTCCAAAGGCAAATACCTAGGAGAACATACAATCCCAAAGTTCACCAGAACAATGCCTGAATAAAGCACCAAGGATATTTCTGTGGTACAATGAGCATGCTTTGAACGTACCAGAATAAGACAAACCTGATATGTGGGTTTTCCCATGCCAGGCAAAATATATGTAGAGGTTTCCAAAGAACAAGCTGAGGGGAGAGAAAGGAGGAGAGAGTGTTGGGAAAGTTTTACAATCTTATGTTTTTCAAAAACAATTACGCAGAGCCGGCGAGATAGCTCAGTGGACCGGGTGCCTGCTTTGGCAAGTGCAGGGACTGGGATTCGATCACTGGCACCATATGCCACACTGGCCCTGCCCCCGGGCATGCTGAGCTGGCCACCAAGACCAGGTGTGGTGGCGCATGCCTGTAATCCCAGTGCTGGGAAGGCTGAAAACAGTAGAATCACCGTGAGTCTGAGCTGTGCAGTGAGACCCTATACCAAATACATTTTTTTAAAAATTACTACTCCTAGAGGGCCGGGGAGATGGCTCAGTGGAATAAGCATTTCCCTGGCAAGCGTAAGGGTACAGTTCAATCCCCGGTTCCAAAGAAAAAAAAAACAAAAAATTACTCCTAATATTTGTGGAGAGACAGAATGACAGCAATTTGTAGACTACCTGTCCTAGGTCATTTCAAAGTTTCAATTCCACCCTCTTTCTGAGAAAGTAACTGATCCAGGTGGAACTCAGACTCTCTCCATGTATCAGTAAGCTGATTCAGAGCCACCCGCCCGACACAGGGCCTGACTCACTTTGAGACATGTGATTTAGTTGTACTCTGGAAGTACTAATTCCTTGGAAACAAGCTTATGCTTCTTCTTCTTCTTCTTCTTCTTCTTCTTCTTCTTCTTCTTCTTCTTCTTCTTTTTTTTTGGCAGAACGGGGGATTGAACTCAGGCCCTTGTGCTTGCCAGGCAAGCGCTTATTCTACTGAGCCATCTCCCTGGCCCCCCTTATGCTTCTTTGAAAGTCCTTTGAAGAAGCTATGAAAAAAAATTTAAACTAAATCATTATCTGCATCTAAACAGATATTTTGCATACTCTCCAGGGAAGGAAGCATTCATTTACACTTCCATTTCCTACCCTACAACTCCTGAAAACAGAACATTTTTTCCCAAGCCTTGTTGAAGCCCAAATCCTAGGCAGGATCCATGAAGGTATCTGCAGATTTCTGAAACAGTCATGAGCAGAATGGGTTTTGTTTTCCTTTTAGGAAATATCCAATGTGCAGTACCACTCAGCACTGCTGCAGTTTCAGTTCTAAATTTTATGTTATTGTATTTTATTTTTTATTTTAGTAAGGGTCTACAGGGTCTCACTTCGTAGATCAGACTCGTAGTGACTCTGTTTTCAGCCTCCCAAAGAGCTGGGATTACAGGTGTGCGCCACCATGCCCAGTCTCAACTGCCAGCTCAACGCAGGGCCAGCCCGGCACACACGGGAATGAACCCCGGCTGATGGGTCCGCCTAAGCCGGCGCTTTAATCCGCTCAGCTATTTGGCCAGCCCTGTCCGGCCCTCATTTCTAAGTTTTAATGTATCTTCTGACACCTGTCAGCCAATATAGTTCAGTGGGAAGGATGTGGCTGCTGGAGTCCACACAATGCTGGTTCAAATTGGCTTAGTTACTTTCCTCTGGTCTTTGCTTTCTTGTCTGTAGACGATCTTGTCACCTCACGTGGGGATTCTGTGAAATTAAGTAGACTCCAACAGTCCCTGAAATACAGCAGATGCTCAAAACGTGGAAGTTCGTATTTCTGTTTAGTGATCTTATGTTCTGATGAGGCAGTCTCATGCATCCTAAGTAACTACAGAAGTCTGAATAGTTAGCAAAGGACTGACAACAGGAAAGACCCAAATTTTCAACAGAACAAATACCTAATAAGTGATGGCACCAAAACAAGAAACAGAATCAAAGGATTATTACCTAGACTGTAAGAGTGCCCAGAAAATTCCACTGTTTCTCCCAATAGTGTGCTCGTCTGAATTTATTGTCAGGCAGTTTCCTTGTGCTGTCCAAAGTACTAAAATTCAAACCAGAAGTTTATCAAGGGAACGAAGTCAACTTACTTTAAATACTGAACCCACATGATAGATACCCTCAGATAGGCCTCTGACAAGGAAGCAGGTAGAAATCAAAATGCTCACCGGCAGCTGCAATTCCAATGAAAACAGACGCCGTGTAGAAGGACCAGGAGAAAGGCTGGATAAAAACGGCAATGTACATGCTAAAATATAACAGGTCAGCGTATTACGGTCAAACAATACCTGAAACAGAATGCCAAGTATCTTTCTAGGAATCACTTCTGTGGGCTCTCCTCTTAAAATTCAACCTATAAGTGACTTCCTTGGCTTTGAAAGAAGGGACAAACATGACTTGCCTTTTTTTTTTTTTTTTTTTCTGAGACAGGATCCTACTATGTAGTTCAGACTGACCTCAAACTCACTATGTAGCCCAGGCTGGCCTCGAACTCAAAGCAACCCTTCTGCCTCAGCCTCCCAAGGGCTGGGATTACAGGTGTGTACCACCATGCCTGTCAACTTGCTCATTTTTAACCCTACTATTTCAAATTTGTAAAAATTGTACAGGTGTACAGCAGCCTCTGCCAACAGAGGGCAGCTCTAGAGCGCAGGAGCGTTTTATTATTTCATTTGCATCTCGGTTAGTCAACTTGCTGGATAGAAAGGGAAGGTTCTTTTCAACCACCATGTTATGCAATCTTTGGAGACAATTTATTACGGTAAAACAGAAGCAGACACACACATGCCACCATTTAGGGTGGCCCAGTATCTCTGAGGAACAAGCAGAGAGCCGAAAATACCTCCCTCTGTTCTGTCCGCTTTAAGTCTGCAAGTTCTTGTTAAGTTTTCTCTGCACTTCAAAGATGGCGGGAGGGTTCTAACTTAGTGAGTGGAAGAAAATTGTGCTACTCACCTGTAAAATAAACCACTGGCAAACATGGAGAGTTGAGGGCCCACAATGGCAAC